>NW_027466051.1:1067500-1267500 GCF_046127955.1 Nelusetta ayraudi | reverse complement strand
CAATCTCTATTACTAAAATGGGACGATCGTCTGTCAATATCATAATAGGGACTGAAAGATCCTTTCATAAATGTTCGAAATAAATAAATCAAATCAACTCGAATAAAGATCAGGTGATTTACACACCTGACAGACAGGTGCAGCAGGTCAGAAGGATCGGTTGCTCTGCTCTTTCTTCCTGTTTAACGCCATTTGTTGGCTCCCATTCCTGTGACCTCCCCTCCTCCTCCCCCCTCTTCAGCACCCCCCCCCCCCCCATCCTCTCCCTCCCCACCACCACCCCAGTGAGACAACATACATCGCCGGAGCAGCAGCCAATTAAAGTGCACAACTCTCAACCGTTTGTTCTCTGTCCTGCCGGCCGCCAAAGCTTCTCCCATTACTCCTCCCTGCTTCTTCTTGTGTGTCTGTCTACACGAGCCTTAACACATACACACACACGCACGCACGCACACACACACACAGCACACACACCCACGGCACCAACAACGCGAGCATCCACTTGTCATATAATTGGTTCCTAAGCTCCAAAAACTATCAGAGCTGCAGCATCGTGATTCACACAACGTCCAAACAAAGTCATACAAGTAGGAAATATTACGGCCGCTGTGTAAAGATGATTAACGACACACTATGAAGTGTTTGTTTGGAGGGGGCGGGGGCGGTCGCCGACACTCTTCAAGATGATGAATATGGAGGGGTGGGCGTGTGGGGGTCTACGCTCCGACAGTGTGTTTGCAAGGCAGGGGAAGGACGAGCCGCTGGAGGAGTTTTCAACGTTACTCTATTGATTTCTCAATTGTATGAAAAGCACTCGGCGCCGGTAAACAATGCTTAAGTGGCTGCGCGGATGTGCCAAGGCAAGAGGGGGAAAAAGAAAGAGTTGTTTTTTTTAATAGGTTTTTTTGGTGCCAAATCTGTGCAAAGGAAAAACGAGTAGCGGGAGACTGAACAAAGAGGAAGGTTTTAAATTAAGGGCCGCCGAGGCGGAAAGTTTGCTGGAAAAGTGGCGAAAACAACTGTGATAGATGGAAAATGATCAATTATATAATAATCAGAGAAGGAGATTTCCAAGCAGCGACACAAGATGAGCAATTATTCTGAACAGTGAGGGCATCAGACATTGTACTGAATAAACACAGAATACATATAAAGCGCGTAAATATAAACACGTCGATACTTGCAGGTGTAGATATAAGATGTAAGTTTAATGTTTTTTGCTTTTTTTTAATTGAATAAAACTAAAGCTGTGCTCTGCATGTTTCTGAAACACCAAAATCCAACCTAATCCTGAGAGATTTGAATTGCACTCAATAATTACACAGTGATTCTCCTCTTGCACCTGTTTGGGGGAGCAAGTTGTCGCTGAGTGTGGAAGACGAGCCTGGAGACGCAAGTGAGCCATTGAAGAAGAAGAAGAAGAAGAAGAAGAAGAAGGAAAGGACGGAAGAAATTTTTGATTAAGATAACTAAAAAACAATGGTTAAAAGACTAAAAAAATGCAGTGAGTCTGTAACAATCAATAAAAATGAGAAAAAAAAAATGGTTCCTCGGAGTTACAGACGGGGCACTGGTTGGACACAGCAGGGTTGATGACCAAAATAAAAGTGTTTAAGGCAAGTGCACCTGTGGATGATCCGCCAATGTAGATTTGCGGTTCTTTTTTTCAGTGGCAGCCTCACAGTGGCAGCTTCACAGAATCCTCCAGTGAGGTGTAGCATCTCCCAGTTTTATTTTTGTTACAGTCAAATGACATGCACGTTGGCTTTCTCCTGAACTCACGCCAAGAAAGAGACAGTCCTAACGTCTCTCCAAACAGCCCTGCGTGCAGCACACACACCTTTCCTGGGTTCAACATGTTCGCCTCTTACTAACAGCAACACGAACAATAATGAACAGTGGAACACACACACAATTGAACACATGTCAGGAATGTTCCAATATGAATATGAGTGTGGTTGATTGTTCGGCAAGAACGAACCTGAACCTTTGAGCAATTGCAATTAGTCTGATTTCAACCTCCAACAACGAACAAAGCAAACTGTTGAATGTCCCGCCACCCAGATAAACACACCACCCACCCCCAACGTCACTTCCCCTGGGCTGGTGTGAGACAACGCCACCTAGTACCCACCACAGTAACATATTTCACAGTTACCGCCACCTGAGTGCGGTTTGTAGCAGTTTAGTGGCTGAGCTGATCGAGTAAGCGCAGGATTCAAGTGGAGGTGAACTTGTAACTTATCAATGTTTTGACTTAATAGATAAATAAATACAAATATTTATTTTATATATGATAAGGCGTGTGTGTGTGTGTGTGTGTGTGTGTGTGTGTGTGTGTGCGCGCGTGTGTGTAATCATTCTTACATACACACACACCTCATCATCAGCTCTTCAGGGAGGAGATAGTCGCCCTGACGCCAGATGGAAGCTGCGCCTTGTTTTGGCTGGCGCTCTTTACGTCTGTCAAAGTACTGACTGAGCACAAACTCTTTGTGGATCCGGCAATGTTTTGAATGAGGCATATTTGCATAGAAGAGGGTGTAACTTTGCGAGAAATGACTAATTTAAATACATTCAAATGTGTCTGGCACAGCCCAGCCGCTACATGCATCTCAGTGCATTTGCCACCACTTTTCACGTTTTCGTCCGCTATGTGGAAGAGGACACACTGTTTTTGGTGCTATTTGCAAGGATTTTCTGCCGTTTAAGCCGGGCAATCGCTTTGTGGATCTGCCCCCAATCTTTTATCCTGGAGTTTTGGTTGTGATCATCGACTAGGAGATTAAGAACTTCACGTCTTTATTCCAGTCCGCTTATTTTTTTTTAAAAAAAATTAAGTTCTAAAAGAAAAAGAAAAACCCAGGGCCTCGTGCCAAATTTCTAAGCGTTTTCGCGGCTGCATATCATTAGCAAAAAAACCTTTTTGGATACGACGTTAAAAAAAAAACAAAAAACGCTATTTACAGCTGTGCTCCATTCTTTCAGGATCTGGCTCCAGTTTTCTATCCCTGAGTTTGGATTCATCATCAGAAAGTACAAATTTTAGCCGAGTTCGGCCGGTGAGTCCCTGAGGAGGAGGTGGTGGTGCTGCAGCCGTTAGCTAACGACGCTAACGATAATAACAATACTAATAGTAAAAAACAGTTGCTGTTTTTTTTTCACACCGACCTTCTGACCAAAGGTCAACTGATCACTGATCAGTTCTAAACAACTTCAGCAGTAGCAGCAACAGCAGGTGCTGTTTGGATTAGGTCCAGCAGAGGGCGCTGTCGACACACTACATCATCAGCCCATCAACCCATTTGGACAGGAAATAACTCGAATCTTGTTGAACAAACTACAAGGACTAAAGCTGTGAGCTTTCTTGGCTCTTTTCTGTGTTTTTCCTTGACTGGTTCAAACACTGTTTGATGCTACTGGTGTCTCCAGTGGTACTACTTTATATGTTTTTCTCCCCTGCCCCCCCTCTAATTCTCGATTCCCGAGACACAACTTTATCTTCACGTCTCCATCCCAGTCAACGAGCCCCTCTGTGACGAGAACCTCAGGGTGGGAGGAGAGGGGGGTCAGAGGTCAGATCAGCAGAAGCTCAGAGGCGGCTTCAGGATCAGCACGTGTTGAACTGTGTCTGAGGACACAAGACTGACTCGTGGCCCCCTGTACCTCCATCCATAGCCAGTTGGCAGCATCGGCCCAAGACTGGGAGCATTTATCAGTTAGCGGCCGAGCAGGTTTCACCATGTGGCGCCCTGCAGGCTCGCTAAGCAGAAGGCGGCCGTGCATGGCGGAGAGAAGACGGCCAGAGAATAAAGGTCAGGCTGAAATATGTTTTGATTCAATTCCACCGACTTGCCTGCTGAGCCGCTGCTCCTGCTGCTGCTCAGACAAGCAGAGAAACAACCACCGAGAAACAGAGTGAGCCTTGACTGAGGTTTCCACAGGTCGACCCGATGACATTAACGTGACACTCTAAAGGTCCCGTGTGTAATATTTGGAGATTTTGAGAAGAAACAGCGACATCAAGTGGTTACATTTTAGATTGCAGTGCTCACCCTCTCACCCCTCCCTCTTCCGAGCTTGCCAGTGAGCTACGGTGGCCTGCACACACAAACCTGGACACCTCGTCCACCTTATTCTTTGTTGGTTTATTTGAGGATGTGAGTGTTTACCCTGAATTACAAAACACGTTGTCAGACGACTTGGTTTCCTTAGAAACACGATGGCAGCTAACTGATAGTAAGACCCTTATTGCTCTACAGTATGTATTGCTCTTACCCATGCCCACACTGCAGTAAGGTTTGTGGCTCCAGAATTGGCCTCTTCAGCCATCTGAAGATCCACAAAAAAAAGGTCACCCCCTAGGAGGACCATCATACTCGACTCCGAGTGATCGCCGATGATGATATTCTTATATATAAATAGGAAACGTTCAATAGGAAAACCAAATATTTTTTTATTGTACTGCGAGTATACACTTTTATAAATGTATTTATGGGCAGTATATTGAGCATTCACCAATATAAAAATCATAAATCAAGCCCACATTTTACACACTGGTACTTTAAGAGGAACCAAGTTGTGGAACATAATAATATAAAAAAAAAAAGCCCTGATGTGAAGAGTTGGCACCTACCCTCTGGATGTCCAAGGTGAGCTGCAGCAGGGTGGGCGAGGCCGTGGCTCTCAGCGTCTCGGTGCCTCGGACGGGGGAGTTGAGACTTACGTAGGCCACGGCGCTGCTCTGCAGGACCACAGTGTTCTCCTGCAAGACAGCCAGATATAACTGATCAGAAAAAAATAAAAAAAATAAAATAATGATCTGTCCTCAGAGCGTACTTCCATTCCGTTCCATTGTCAGAAAACGTTCCCCATACGTTGAGGGGCTCTGTGTGTAGAAGAATGTCTTTTACGCAGCATTCAATTGGTCTAAACACTTATCCCCAGAAGAACAGATGAATGGAAAAATAATCACTGAAAATACACAGAGTAGCTTTTGATGACTGAAAGTTGCAGTTCTGTGATATTCTTCTTCTGCTTCTTCTGCTTCTTCTGGTTCTTCGTGAGTGGAAAGAATTTGAGTGGACGAGAGAGACTGGGAGACCTTTATTGTACCTATTCTTTTTTCTACTCTTTACACTTTGGTGATTTGTTTCATGTATTAGTGTACTTTTTTAGTGTGAGTTAGTTTATTTTTAGTGTTTTTGTGTGTTTTGCGGCCAGACATTGTTGGGAAGAGGAGACCAGGTACGCCGTCATGGTGGCTGAAGGGTTCTCCTCCTTGTCGAGGAAGCATTTCATTAAGTTGGCTGCCGGTGTTCTCTAAATCCTTCCTACCTGTCCAGATATCCTACCAAGCCTCACTGCACATGCTCACAACACAAATACGTCATTTCTAAGCATGGTGTCATTTTGCGGACTAGGCCTGTAAGGGAGTGTCTGTACAGCACCATCATTTGATATGGCCGGTAAAAGTTCTGTTTGGAGTCTGGTTGTTGTGTTGTGGTCTTTTCAGTCATTTGAATCAACTAACTTATGCTGGGTAAATGAGCAAATTTAATCAAGTATGAGAAACAATTGTATCGCCATGTTCAAGCTAGCACTGTGACACGTTGTGCAGATATGGTCTGAGCATGTGGTTACGTTTGTTAGTGTAGCCTACTTGGCTTGTTCCTCAATGTGAACTGCACCAGAAGAGATATGATGTACAACTGTCTTTTGTAGGTATGGAAGAGAAAGTCTTCGTTCTCCTCTCTGTGGGGTCATATCCCCGAGACTGTGACAAGTCTAAGAGGCAAGACCTGAGGAGGTATGCCTCCAAATTCCCACTGAGAGGTCAGTAGTTTCCTTAAAATCACAGTTAACCTGATATGTACTTCAATGCATTTGTAATTATTCTAAGTGTCATTCTTCTCTATTTTAATGTAGATGGAGAGCTCTTATTTGGCCTAAGGCGAGTTGTCAAATCCAAACAAGAGACGTGGAGACTATAGGTATGGTCCTTGTGTTCAAGGTTCTATTGGTATGGCATGTCAGTAGACATTGACATTTAGGAATGTGCCCAATATCAGTTTGCAAGCCTCTTACAGCTGTACAACCCTTGCAGTGCATGATCGTAATAAAGTGGCAATGTATATATTACATTAAATTGGTAATGCGCATATTACAATAATTACTACATACATACAGAGGTTATTTTATTTCCATACCAGGTGTCTCCTGTGTGGGAACTTGTTGGCATTCACCTCACTGGTCCCCTCCCAAAGACATCCAGTGGGTCAATCAATATAGACTTACTACTGCAGATTATTTTTTACAAATGGGTAGAGGCCTACCCAATGAACACCAAGTCTGCTACATAGGTAGCAGAGAACCTCTGCAAATGCTTACCATCATTTAACATCATGGCTGACCAGGGCAGAGACTTTGTCAATGAGTTAAGCCTACTAATCAGATTTGGTCATCTTTGGAAAATGACTTTACGACCTACTTCAGTGGTGTCAACAAATAGTCTGCCAGTCATATATGTCTATGAGTGAGTAACTTACTAATTCGTTTTGTCTGCCTTTTGAAGCTCAACACAAGGCTATTTCAAATACTTAGAGAGGATGGTCATTGCTCACAGCAGCCTACCATCCACAGACCAATGGTCTAGCTGAGAAAACAAATGGCAACATAACAAGGTATGTGCTATCATTTTATTTCACAGTTTAAAGGCCCTCCTCCTTCTTTGTTCTCTCGCTCACTTTGACTTCTGCACTGGACAGCCAGGTTTGTGGAGGGAAGGTTGGAACAAGGTAAGGACGGGGTACCCCATACATTCATGCACGTGGAGTCACTAAGTGTTAAGCTCACCAGGTTATGGGTTGTTGCCACCCCTGTATGTTTTGATGATTTGAGACACCCTTTTTGTAAGCTAGATAGTGAGGTCTTTCTTTCATTTTCTTTCTCCTCAGACAGAGTTGAGTTAGCCTAGGCCTAGTTTTTATGTACTTTGTTGACTTTTTATTTGGCTCAAACCCTTTAGTTCCGCCTTCCCCTCCACACTTATCTGTTGGAATCTACACTCATTGCAAATATTATTTTGAAACCAAGACCTCGAGTTCTTTCCTTGTTGGTTGTCAGCCTCGTCGTTACCTCCCTTAGGGTAACGTAACAAATAGATGATGATTACCACTATTATTAGTACTTCACTAGAGTACAAATAGGTTTGCAGTATTTTCTGTATCAACTGCCTCAACATTTGATGTTGTGGTACACAAACATCATTCAAAATATGCCATTGTTATTTGAGAAGCCAATACAAATTATTGGTTGTCGCTTGTGTTCTTTCAAATTGTGGCTCACATTGTTTAAAAAAATTAATTTGCATAAATTGCTTCAAGTATTACAAAGCAAAGGAAGTTTTCATGCAATGCATCAGATTTTTCATGTTGTAATTGTTAAAAACTACCTGAGGAGTCTGCTTACACAGGTCTGTGCCTCAAAAAAGCAGGCTCAAGAAGAGGTGAAAGAAAATGAACAAAAGGGGCAAGAGAAGCAGGTGGCTGCATATGCCAAAATAATTACAAAAAATATATATCAAGAGGTCCATTACAAAGCAGGGGATGAAGTTCTTCTGCTTGATATGAGAAAGTGTGGGAGAACAGGTGGAAGGCATCAGCCAGACTGTTCGGGTCCCTACATCATTCAGGACATCTGTGGCAAACGTGTTACACTAAATAATTGTAATGGCAAAATCTTACACACAAAATACAACACTGATCACATCAAGCCGTACCGGAGGCCTGAGAGAAAAGATTTTGTGACGGCTGAAAGCCAGGTGGATGAGCCACTAACAGCCACAAGACCATCGGTTATACATTTTGCCAAAAAAAGCTGAAGCTCACAATGTCACCGTAATAACGGAGTCAAACCCTGTCAGGTTCCCACCTGAAAGGATATTTGACTCCATAAAATACAATGTGTAATCTTACATTATAATAGAACACTATTATTTTATGGAATGCTGAAAAGCTTTCACCCTTAAAGGTTAATGACTTATTCATTTTTGGCCCGTTTGCCTTGAGTTCAATTTTGGCCTGTTGGTCTAAAGTTAAATTTTGGCCCTTTGGCCTTGAGCCATTTCTCCAGAAAACACTGTAGACTGACATAACTAACATAAATCATCATTTTCTTTTAGTACACTGGCTTTGGATGGCAAAAGACGATGGACGTGTGGAGGCAGTGGTTGGACCATACAAGCTGTGTGATGCATCATTTGGGACGCGACACAGAATGGGTGTTGGATGAGGTTAGAGCTATCTTGTTGGCTTCATCGAGCCAGGACCTCCATTGTGTGCTGTGGCGGTTTGCAGCCGAGTGTGAAGCGGCTGGGATGAGACTCGGCACCTCCAAATCTGAGGCCGTGGTTCTCTGAACGCCATGGGGTGCCGCAGGATGAGCTGGAGGAAGTGAGTTTTCAGTTTGAATTGCTCCAGGAGCGCCGCTCACCTTCCCCCACTCGTAAGAGCCGATGTTCCCCAGGGCCGTCCCACCCCACGAGCAGAAGACGGCGGTCCGGTCGGGCACCCAGCCGTGTTTGGTCTGCTCCGTCAGCGCCGCGATGAGCTGGTTCATGATGGCCGAAGCTCCGCCTCCACGGTCGTTGTCGTGCCGGCTGCCGACCAGGACGTGGCGGTCTGTAGAGGGAGGGGACAAGGAGAGAAGAGGAGCTGGGATCAAACTGAGGAAGCACCGCATCATCATCATCTGTCTCATCATCAACATCATCCTTCTCTTCATCATCACCATCATCATCATCCATCTCATCATCATCAACATCATCAGGCTCCTCAAATTCTGCAGAATTTCCTCAACCAATGTTTTCCAACATCAACACCGCAGGGATGAAAAAAGGACATAAGGAGATGAACTTCTACTTCTGTGAGCCCTCTGTGATGTCACATTGGGCACTGATTCCTCTCCTAGGCCAGTGACCACACCCCCAGCCACATAATGTTGGCTCAGCCCCCTCTGAGACCACCTGGTTTCTGTCCCGATAGACACGTTGAAGGTTCCAACAGTTTTGACAGGAACAGAGGGCTAAATATGCTATTTAATTAACAGGGTGAGGTCACCTCAATGAAGAGATTTATTTACCATTATAGAATATTCATTTTGTTATAATCAGAAGAAATTGGTTTTTAAATATAATTATGGGCATTTTTGCATTTCCACAATTCTTCAGACTTGATCAGAAGTTGAGTCGTAGACCGTTTGTCATCACGGGACCACTGAAGACAAGCCAAGAGCTGCTAGTTATTTACATGGAAAGTTGAAATGAAAAGAAAAACAACTACATCTTTCAAAGGCAAACAAAGCAGGTTTAAGTTAAAAGCACCAGAACGACAGACAACCAAAGAAAAGAGGAGTGAAGCGTCTTCCAATTAAACTCTAGAATTCTATTTTCCTTGCACACACACACACACACACACGCAGTGACGCTCCAGGCGTCTTTGAACTCCTTGCGCTCCTCACACAGCCGCGGCACCGTGTACAGATGAAGCAGCTTCCTGCAGGCGATGACACACAACGTTGATGACTCCGTTTGGGGCGGGGGCGATGCTCTGAGAAGCCCGTCAGCTTTGCCGCACCGCCCCGTTGTTGCACTACCAGGCACTTCCAGGGGGCAACACAAACTACCATTGTTTTGGGGAAAGAAAAAAAATTAGATCGCACGCAACGAGACAGTTTTACGCTCTTTCTTTGTTTGACTGCGGTTCTCTATGATATAACAAGACATTATAAGATAAAATAAGATTAGATGTGATAAGACCTGGATATCGGAATCCCAAAATGTTGACATGCTGTCTCTTCCCCACCTAGTGGCCACTCAAGGTACTGTAGCCAAAAATTTCAGCAGCCCTGATAGAATTTTTCCATTCAGACTGCAATACAAAACAAGGCCTGTGAAACGGCTGACTGGAAACCTCGGACCGGAAACACGGTTCCCATCAAATCTTTCTGTTGTTTTTTTATTTCACTTTTAATATTTCTAAAAATATATATCTACAGGCCAGAAAATCCCCAGAAAAACACTTTACTCTGAGCTTGACGTTACGGCTACGTACGTCCGCAGCCAAAGCGTGTATGCGCGCGGGATTGGCAGATGTGCTCTGATGCATCATGAGATTTGCAGAGGCATGATGGGAAGTGAGACTACTGCACATGCTCTGTGGGCCAGGAAGTAGTAACCAGGAATCAGTTCTTCTAATACGTCTGTTACGGCCGTAACAACGTCCATGACATTTACAGGCTAGAGGTCCCAGACAGGGAGAAGAACCAGGCAGCAGCAGTTTAGAGGTCAGAGGTCAGACTGGTTTGAATGGAAAGGAAGCAGTGGCAGCAGTGGGAGGAGTCAAGTCCTGGGGCTTGTCGCTGCTCCACTCCGATGACGTCATCGGCTCAAAGAAAGCAGGGCAACCTGAGCCACTTGGTTCAATGATTCACCGATGGCCAACAACCGAGTTACCTGAGTGATTCATGTTTTCACGGAAACTTCAAGGCACAAACACTGAGCTTCCAACGTGACTGATAAAAAAACAACAAAAACAAAAAAAAAACTGAGTCTGGTGCGTCAGAGCCCAGAATGTATTTTTAAGCTTGGAGCATCTTCAGCTGATATGAAGACAAAGCCACCGAGCCTGGAGGGGAACTAGCCCGCGACGAGTCGAGTCTGCAGCTCTTTGCTCGGCACCACGTCGGACTAGATGGCTGAGAGCGGGCGGCTGGATCGCTGACAGTCGAGGAGGGAAAACCCTTCAAATAGATCCTTCACATCAATTAATGTTGCCTCTGTTTCTCTGTTTGCTGCCTTTAAAGAGCGCAGGATTCTATTAAACGAATCCGCCTGCGTGAGCGCGTGCACACACACGCACACACATACACACACACACACGCACACACTCACGCACAGATTGCTCAGAGTGGATTATGTTCGTAACGAGACATGTGTGTGTGTGTGTGTATGTGTGTGTGCCTGTGTGTGCGTGTGTGTGTGTGTGTGCAGGCTCGGGGCCGTGTTACAGTTTGTCCCTCCTCAAAAGCAAACAGCATCTTATTTATGCCGTGTTTGCACGGATCGGCACACAAAAACAGATAAACCCGTCCTCATTGTTCAGGGCTATGTGATTACATTAACACACACACACACACACACACACACACACACACACACACACACACACACACACACACACAAAGAAAAAACAGAAACAAACCAATGAATATTCATCCAGTTTTGGTGGAGGGGGGGTGGAGACGAGTGAATGCGGCGGTGCCGCCATGTGATCTGACTCCAGCAGCCGGTGAAAGTGTCGCTTCCCGGCTGGGAGATTTGTGGCCCATATTATCCACTTTACCGCCCATTATGGCCGCCTGATATCACACTGTAAATCAAAGAGGTTGTTCTGCTGCCGGAGGCTCGGAGACGCAGGTACAGTACGCCGACGACACGGCGGTCAGACTGGAGGGGGCGCCGGAGAGTGGTAGAGATGACGGGGTTGGAAGGAAGGAAGGAAGGAAGGGAGGTAGAGGAGAACGATGGATGAGGAGGAGGAAGAGGAGAAGAGTTGAGGAGTATGAGGAGGAGGAGAAGGAAGAATAGGAGGAAGAGGAGAAGAGCTGAAGGGGACGAAGAGGAGGGAGAGAAGGATGTATGAAGATTAGAAGAAGGATGAAGAGGCATGCACAGACATTTTGAGGCGGAAGAGGAGAAGAAGAGCTGAGGAGGAAGAGGAGGAGAAGGGAGAATAGGGGGAGATAGGAGGAGGGGAAGATGAGAGGAAGAAGAGGAGGACTAATAAGATTTGCCTGCTAGTTCCCTGTCCCTGCCAGCTCAGTGGTCTGGTGGTAGAGTGTCAGCCCTGAGACTGGTAGGTTGTGGGTTCCATCCCCGACCGGGTCATACCAAAGACTGTAAAAATGGTAGCCATTGCTTCCCTGCTTGGCACTCATTATTTGGGTTTCGATCACCCAATGATTCCCAGGCGCGGCACCGTTGCTGCTCCCTAAGGGGATGGGGTCAAATGCAGAGGACAGATTTCACACCCTTCGGGATGTGACAGTCACTGGGACTTCCATTTTAACTCTCAAGCTGCCACAGCAGTCAGGCAAAATTCCCAAAGCCTCCCCAACTCCACTTTTCACAGAGTCTGCGTTGTGATGTCACAAAGGGCACCACCAGGTCAGTGACCATGCCCCATGCCGGCCCTGCCCACTACCTTCCGAAACATGCGAAAGGCCCGCCAGTGCATCACTTTTAGCAAGAGGGTGCAAACAGACGGCTAACGACGAGACAGGTTTTTTTTCCCCCCTTTTAAAATGATCATGTGACGCCGACGTGAAAGTGAGCGTGACAACGTTTTAGCACCAACCTGGGTTCCTGCGTCCCTTCAGGTATCCCACCACGTTGAAGACCTTCTTGTAGCTCAGCTGGTTCCTCACAGTTAGCGTGATCTTCTTTCGCTCTGATGACAAAAGAAACAACTGTCTGTTTATTGTGGACAGATGTAGGAGGTCAGAGAGGACACATTTTCTGATACGTCAGTAGATATGTATTGAATTGAGGTGAAGGTTGGCCATAATGATAAAAACAATAATAAAAAAAAAAAAATAATAATAATGAAAAAAGAAGACGTGTGAAATAAAAGGTGTGAAGAGTTGCTGAAATCAGTCTCATCAGCTCATTTACTGGCGCCAGTTCACTAAAAGGAAACACTGCACTCCCACTGTTATCTTGATTGTCTTGTTGGTTTATTAGTTCAATTCAAAAGCTGATCGTTCACTTGACAGTGTTGTGGAATATACACTCATGCCATATTCCATTAGTTATTTGTTCACTATTGTCACATTGAGCCAAATCTGCGTGAATAAAAAGACAAAATAATTTCAGAATATTTACATCATTAATCTGACTCTTGACAAACGGATAAACAGTCAGAGGGTTCTTCAGATGGATCAGTTCTTGAAAGGTCAAAGGTCAGGAAAGGTCAAGAGTGAAAACGGACCTCAGCTGTGTTTCCACAATAATAAAGTTGTAATCTGGACAAATCACACATTATTAATCTGTGGGATGAATTGGCTGCAGAGGAAGAGAGGCAACGTCGCACAAACATCCAGCAGCTGCGAGGACAAACGTCAGGTCGACAACAGTTATCAGGAGCACAAACGCAAAAGGAAGTGGCGACTGCCCAGCATGTTTGACTGACAGCCGGAGACACTTGGCAACAAAACATTAAGACAGAAGAAGAATCAACGCTGAGTCTGACTTCAGTCACACTTTCATCAGCATAGCTCTGCAGAATCTGAATAAACAGGAAGTCCAACATGTAGCGGCTGAGTGGAGATTATCTGAACTTTGTGGAGGAGTTCCATGGTTCCAGAGATGCTGTGGAAAGACAGAAGACCTGCTCTGTGGTCCAGCTACACTCCCACTCTGGAGGACTGAGGACCTGAGACATAAATCTTGATGTTATTGTTAAAAAAAAAAATCATATTCATCTGAGGAACAATCTAAACTCCAGGATTTATCATTTGATCCAAACAGAATTTCCTTTGACGTTCCTCCTCTGCTGATGTTCCTGTAGGACACTGCTACACCAACCCTCCACCCTCTCCACTCCACCTCCCAGTAACATTGTCCAGTGAGACTCCCTTTTCTCCGGACATGCTGTCTGTCAATGAACCTGTCTGAAAGATCACGATACGACTGACTTTTCTTCATTTCTGTCACTTTTCTGTCCTCCTCAGATAATAAGAGCACCTTGTTTGCTGTGATTGGATCCATAGTGATTTGACGTGAAAATCTGAGGAAGTCCTTTCTGCTCCAGGGTTATGATTTTGGCAGTATAAAATCAATCAACATTGCTCACTGTCTATGGGATGTTTGTCTGAGTCTCCATCAGAACTTGCTGTATTTTGTCTCTGAGCTTGGACACAGCTGATGCCACGGCCTCAAAGTATCTCAGAGGGTGGATCGCCAGGCTGGAGGAGTCTGGAGACTGACTGAGTTCTGGCAGTGAGGAGAACCTGTGGAGAAACTGGCTGTGGTCCAGTGTGTGTGAGATCTTCTCCAGATCAGCATCTCTCCTCTTCAGCTCCGTCATCTCCTGCTCCAGCTTCTTCTCAAGCTCTTTGACTCCACTCACTGCTGCCCCCTGTGTGGATCTGACCTGCTGCTGCACCTCAAAGCATCTTTTCTTCATTAGACGGATCATCTGGGTGAAGATGTTCTCGCTGTCCTTCACTGCTTTATCAGCAGAGTTGTCAATGGACTCCATCTCCTTCTGAAGCACCTTCAGGTCTCCCTCTCTGTGCTGGATCTTCTGCCTGGTCTCCTTCAGCCTTCCAGTCCTCTCTGCTACTGCTGACACTATGTGGTGACCTTGGTGTCCATCCACAGAGCAGAGATAACATATGGTCCGCTGATCAGTGCGGCAGAACATCTTCATCACCTCATCATGACGACGGCAGGTGTTCTCCTGGAGCAGCATCACGAAGACGATGGAGGTGAGAGTCACAGTAGGAAGCCCGACAGTCCATACAGGACTTGAGAGCCTTCAGTTTCCTCCCAGTGCAGACATCACAGGACACATCTTCAGCTCCAGCACAGCAGTGACCAGGAGGAGCAGCTTGGAGTCCAGTCTTCTCCAGGGTCTCCACTAAAGCGGCTAACAGAGTGTTCTTCTCCAGGACATGCCTCAGTGTGAAGGTCCTCCTACACTGAAGGCATCTGTAGACTCTCCTCTCCTTCTCTGCATCCCAGTGATGTTGGAGACACTTCCTGCAGTAGCTGTGTCCACAGAAAGTAGTCACCGGATCCTTCAGAAGATCCAGACAGAGTGAAGAAGAGAGGTCCAGCTGAGGTGCTGCCTGAGACTTTTCACCATTCGCGCATTTGGAGCATCCTTCGGATTTTTGTGAATTGGGACAAGCCTTCGCGCATTGCTATGACGCAACTGGCCTTCAAATGCATGCTTCGAAGGATGCAGACCCTGAATTGAGACACAGCCAGGGAGAGCATCAGTTCAGTCAGCAGCAGCTGGTTCACTGACTGAGTGACTGACTGACCAGCAACATCAGGTAGCTGACGGAGAGAACTGGGAGCACTGGGCTGTGCCCACCTTCTCTGACTGACAGCTGAAGACAGACGACGGATCAAAGTTTCAGGGTTCATCTGGTTAATGTTTGCAGGTGATGTGATTGTTGCTGGCACACACACACACACAACACACCACACTGGCATCACGTGCGTGTGTGTGTGTTAAATACAAGATAAAAATTCACTGGCTCTCTTCTTTCGCGCTGCCTCGTTGAAACCATTCATCACTTCTGACGTCGACAACAAATTACTTTGGCTAAAGACATTGGCGCCGGAACATGTGGCCACGGAACCAATTGTGTGTGTTGTTGTTTTTTTGTGCGTTTGTGGGTGTGTGCGTGTGTGTCGGCGGGCTGCTGCTTGCGGCGAAAACGACGGGAGAAATTTGTCACGTGGAAATCCCACCCTGTGTTGATGAACGGCTGTGCGTACGACACTGCCTTTATAAATAAAGTGAACCGGCGACCTCGGGGGTCACGGCTAGCATGAGATCCGGCAGCTCTTCCTTTTCTGTGGTGGATTCTGTTGCTTCTGCTCTTCGCAGGATCTCAGGAGGGATTTCAACAACGTTCTCGAGTGTGAATTGCACAAACTCCTCTGATCTGGTTAGTGTGGGAGGGCGGCGGGGGGGGACTAGCTATGCCGGTTATCTTTGCCTGGTGGCAGCGTCACACAGACTGCAGAGAGCCACACAGCCGGTGGACGTGGAGGAGTGAGCAGAGATCCTTGCCACCAAAGGGGGTCCGTCTCCAGGTCTTCTCCTGACTCCTGCTGCAGCACCAACTATGAGGAGAGAAGCGTTCATGGTCCTACACGACACACAATCACACACACACACACACTCACTCACAATCACACACACTCAGCTGATCCTGAAACCAGACGGCGTCTGAATTCAGAGGGACGTCTATGTGGTTCACTGCAGGGCCTTAAACACAGCCATGAGGAGAGAAAGCGCTGAGTGAAGGCAGGAAAACCTGCACACACACACACACACACACACACACACAAACACTCCGTGCTCACACACAAAATCAATAGCTGCGTAATTAAAGGGCCTGGGAGTCCTTTCTATAAAGTTGTTCTGCTCCGCTTGCCTCTCCCTCTGCGGCCTCTGCGTATAATTGCCAAGGAAATTGGTTTCACTTTTGGAATCTGTTGTGAGTGGGAGGGATTAAAGATGGAAAACTTGAAGTTTTGAAAAAAAATAAAAGTGGGAGGAGAGGGAACGAGACCGACAGAGAGAGAGAAGTGATCTGGTGAATATTAAGCATATATATATATATGTATATATGTATATACTGAATATATATATATATATATATATATATATATATATATATATATATATATATATATATATATATATATATATATATATATATATATATATTTATATATATATACATATATATATATACATACATACGTATATGTGTGTACATTTGTATTTGTTAAATTTGTAAATCATGATTTACAAGGGAACTGATCAGTTCCCTTGTGCTTTTGGTCCGTATAGAAAAATAAGGAAAGTGAAGGCAGTAAACTGCAGCTCTCCTTTATAATTTCCACTATTTTCCGCAACGTCTTTTCTGTTTGCCAGGGTTTGTTCTTCCGAATGTGCTCTGCAGGTCATGTTGACTGCCAAACTACCAACCAAATTACAGCCAAACCAAAGAGGATGACACATTTGAACAGAATTTCCACTTAAAAAAGAAAAAGGCAAAAAAATAGCTGAAAACAAAGACAATTATGAGCGAAAGCAGATAGAAATGTCCTATTCCCGAAACTGCAAAAATATTTTTCTTTTTTGTGGGTAATTGCAAGCCAAAATCACATGAAGAAACGGATTGTTTGGTAGGCAGTGGGTCATTTGAAGAGTGCTGATGCCTTTGTATGAAAAGGTCATGTCCAGGAAGAGGAAAAAAAAACAAACATTTTCCCATTTTAGTGTGAAACGACATAATTGACAATCGACACAATCTGGACCACAACACACCTCAACGTCCTGCTTTCAAGGTCACACACACACCAATAGTCCGCACAAACCCAGTTAACACACACAAGAGCTGCATCAGAGGGCCATGGTAGTGTGAAAAAAATAAATAACACAAAAAACTAAATAATAATACTACACTATATATTAAAAACAAAAACAATAATCATAATAATAATAATGGTGGTGGCTGAAGAGATCAGTGTCAAAGTCTCTCATCCACTCACATTAGAAGCTTGATCTTCCATAAATATGAAGCTGGAAGAAGCAACGTGAGTGTAAAGCAGTAGTGTGTGTGTGTGTGTGTGTGTGTGTGTGTGTGTGTGTGTGTGTGTGTGTCTGTGTGGTATGCCCGCTAAGTGAGTGGCTGCCAACCCACCCTGTCAGGGCTTGAACAGGGTTTGGAAACAGGCTGTGAGGTGCTGATTGTGTGGTCAACAGTCACAGAGTCGAGGTTGGATGGTGGCGTGTGTGTGTGTGTGTGTCGGTGAGGTGTGGGTGGGATGGGTGTGTGTGTGTGTGTGGGGGGGGGGGGGGGGGGCTGTAAAACAATCAATCTAACGGAGATGTGCCAAGAGGACGGGACGGGACACACATCGACTGCACACAGTGACACTGACAGGCTGCAACACAGCTCGTCGGTTCAACTCGGGCGCGTCTGAAATGAGGCTGAAAGCAGGAAAAAAGGGTCTCCGAGGTTTAGTCTTCCACCTCAAATTTAGACAATATTTAGAAAAAATATGTTCTCAAATATGGTGTCAAAGGTTGTTTTTGGGTGGGGGGGGGAGGGGCGGAGAGAGAGTGGAATATGGCACCAACGTTGCAGAGCATTGACTGTATAAATAAATGGGTGGAGCTTTCAGCTTCAAAAAGGAGGCCAACACAGAGAAAAACTGCATTCTATCATTTGACCAGCAGGGAACGCCAAACTTGATCGCAAAAAGACGACTAAAAATTATGAAATTTGATTTGATTAAAAAAAAAAAAAAAAAAAAATGAAAATAATATCCATAGTGTTGTGGCCGTGGCTAAAGATGATTAAACAACAGTGTTTTTTGATATCATGTACAAGATGGACAGTCCAGTGACCTCAAATTGACCTCCAAGCACTAAAACATGGATGATATTTTTTTGCAGAATCAGCAAAATCCAATGCCACAGTTTGATCTGCCTTGCTTGTGTGTCCTTTCCTTCCAGCTCAGAAGTTTCATGACATACAACCATGTCAGGGCTCTACAGTCAACAGGGGGCGCCACGTAGCTTATGAATTAGCTTTCAGGCTAATAGAATGGAGTTCATTTACTCTTCGGTACGGTTTGGTCGCACTGAAATTACACATCCTTAAGGCTAACAAACGCGGAACGTGTGAGACAGAAGCACAAATTAGATCACACACACACACACACACAGGGCATATATATCGCTCACACACGTACTCGGCCCATTGTGATGCAGCATCGACCGCATCGTCTTGTGAGGTCTGGCAATCTGCGCCGAGGGCCCCCAAGCAATTAACCAATGGGCCGCCAATACAGCCGACCTTAATTGAAGTGGAATTAAAAGAGAAAAATAGAGAGTAAAGATATTAAAAAAAGGGGGGGGGGGGGAGTAGAGAAAAGGGAGAAAAATGAGAGGAGGCAGGCAGATGGAAACAAATGATAGCGGAGCTCCCCTGAGTGGTCGGAGGTGTCAGCCAATCGATGGTGGCAAGATTACGAGGCTCTTCGTCTGGATGCTCCTCCTCCTCTTTCCCCTTCTAATTTTGTTCCTCCTCCTCCTCCACCTCTCTTCTTCCTCCACCTCCTCCTCTCTTCTTCTTCCTCCTGTTTTCTCCTCCACCTCTCTTTTTCCTCCTCTTTTCTCTTCCTCGTCATCCTTCCCCTCCTCCTCCTGCTCCTCTTACCCCACCTCTTCCTCTTCTTTCTCCTCCTACTCCCCCTCCTCTCCCTGCGCCTCCTCCTCGTCCTCATCCTCCTCCTCTTCTCATGGAAACTCTTCAGGGAGAGGTGTTTTGGACAGCCGGGGCCTCGGGCTCCGACGCAGGTGTCCCGTCTTCAGAAGGTTGGGAACAAACGCAGGCTGGAACGACTTCTGACTCGCCACTCGGATCCAGTCGCCGACAAAAAAAAAAAGGCAAAGGATTCCATTTTTAGACGGCGGTGCATGCACAACTTGGGCCGGGAGGCGAGAAAAACCTTGGAGCCGCAAAAAATAAAGAAAAAAAAAGTTGTGACGCGCGGCGCCACCCTGATTTGCATGTCAAAAGCCAAGGAGGGTTTCCTGCTGCGATGACTCACTCTGTGGCCGGAAACCAAAACTCAATTTATTTCCTGCATGTGCACCTGTTTTCTTTTCTCCTTTTTTTCTCTGCCATTTCCTTTGCAGAGTGTTCCGATAAAATGGCCCAACAAAAGAAAGACCAAAACTAAACTGCATAAATTTGGCGGCCTGATTTTTTTCCCACACACACACACACACACCTGTTATCTCTTAAAAAAATAATAATATAATAATAATAATAATAATAATAATAATAATAATAATAATGATACGACAATAAGCACTTGCAGGGTTTTTGTAGGATCATCTTCATCATCATGTACATCATCCTTCTCATCATCATCATCATCATCATCATCATCATCAACATCACCATCATCATCCTTATATCTTTCATCGCTCGGTTACTAAGCATAACAATGAATTCCCGCACTATGACGTAACATCACAGAGTTTATTTCCAGCGTTTAACGTACAACAGTCACAGGTGGAAGATTACCAATCATGCACCTGGTGCACGCCCACTACGGGTCCTGTAATAGCCCAAAATACACAACATCCCTCCCCTCTTACACAAGATGTACTACAAGAAACAGGAACTGAGCAAACTGGAATGGAGTGGAATGGAACTGATGTGATGTGCTGCACTCTATTAGCGTGCAAGAAACCAGTTGAGGCCCATTGTCAGAGACAAGCTGTGTAGGAGATCCAAATCTGCTGAACAGTTCTAATGCTTCTATGCATCTATCCTGTGGCTATCTCTTCAAATTGTTTGTCCATATTTGTCTACCAAAAATAGCTTCTTGCTATTTCCTTCATTCTCACTATTTTGCCGTGTCCAACATAAAGTGCCTGTAACACTTTATGTTGGAGTGACAGGGGAATAATGACTCTTGTTCCCCACAGGAAACATCCTCACTGCACAGAAAGCTCTTACTTACTTGCACATCGATTACGTTGACTAATCATTGCAGCCCTAGTTCCAAATATGTTGGAGGGTCCGCCAGCACTCCTGTTGCAGTAGGAGTGTCTGCCTTCAACATCTCAGCATGAATAGCATCTATGCCACATGCCGTGCCACTCTAAAGAGTTTGGATGGTGGCTTTAACCTCTGTCAAATCGGGGGGTATTGACGTTAATTTCCAGGATATCCGCTATTGTTGTTATGCTGTCTGGTTATACTGGTTCAGGGAGGTTGAGTACTTCCTCGAAGTGTTGAACCCATCTGGCTGCTTGATCACGTTCGGATGGGCAGATGTTGCCATTTTTGTCCCTAACATGGGTAGACTGGGTTGTACGTTTGCCGTAGAGTCGCTTGGTGATCTTATACACTGTGCCTAGATTTCCATAGGCTGCAGCTTTCTCGGCCTTGCTTCCCTTTTTTTCCTTAAAGGCCCTCTTTTCTCGCCTGGCACACCTTTTCACCTCCCTGTCCTTGTTTTTGTAGGACGCTTTCACCCTCTCGTGGAGTTGTTGGGACTTGGTGTTCAGGACCTTTGCCTTCAGTTGTCTGCTCTCTTCAATTCTCTGCCAGGTGGTAGCTGATATCCATTCTTCAGCAGCATTCTGCTTGAAGCCCAGGACATTTTGTGCTGTTTCAGAGTATGCGGTCTTAATGGCATTCCATTTATTGTTTATTATGGGTTCTACTTTCAATGCAGAGGGCTCCTCCAGTTTGCTGAAGCAGTTCCTGAGTTCCAACACAAACTCCCTGTTTATTTTTGGGTACTGGAGTTTGGCAATGTCCAGTTTCTTCTGCCGATAGCCTTGTGGGATTGACCTCTTCAGCTTGAGTTTCATGGTGGCAGCAATCATCACTAGCTCTTCTCAGTTTCCGGAGGAAGTACAAGCGCTGTTGAGTTTTTTTGGTGAGTGATGCTGTGTTGGTACTCCAGGACAGGTCTTCGGAGATGTGTACACCCAGGAACTTGGTGATGCTCACCCTCTCCACTGCAGCACCGTTGATGGATAGAGGGGCATGCTGGGTGGTCACTCTCCTGAAGTCCGCCACCATCTCCTTGGTCTTCTCCACGTTCAGACAGAGATTGTTTTCCTTGCACCACGCGGCCAGATGACTCACTTCGCTCCTGTAGGCCGTCTCATCACCGTTGTTGATGCGACCTACCACAGGCACCTACGATGCTTTTCCACTTTTCTGAGTTTTAAAAACTGTTTAGTTTTTGAGTGGAACGAACAGAGAAAATGTTGGAGGTATGTTCAGCCTAATGCGGATGCAATAGAACACCGGTCTGGTCGGCAACGGGAGTGAGATGGGCTCAAGCAACATTACTTTTAAGACTACTTGCAATGTACAACTGCTGCATTGTGTTGATGAACTGTTAGCCACCACCGCTAACTCCGTGCTCTGCTTGTTATGTGTGTTGTGTTCGCTGGCAGCAAAACTGAAGAGGCAGCGATTTGACTCGCAAGTTTCACTCCTTATAGCGAAGTTCACGCTGCCAGCATGGTAACATGGGTTGTATAGAGCTCTTCCTGCTTTGTGCTTGGTGTGGACTTAAGTTGTGCAGATATTCTTGTCTAATAATAAACAACTCAATGACTGAAGTGACCGTTTCAGCGTACATATTTTCTCTGCTAGGACAGTGTTTTGATAAAAGTCAACAGTGTGAAACGAAATCATTCTAAGCCCTATTAAAATGTGTAATCGCAAAAATACAAAACAAAAACACGGTCAGTACACAAAGTAAAATATATTTCCGGGGACACGGAAGGCACAAAAAACGTCCAGGGACCTTCGGTCCGCCTTGCGGCCGTAACTCAGCCCACACTGGGTCCATACGAAGCTGGATTAGCCGGTAAACAGCTGCTAAAGGGTGAAGCCTTCACGACGGTAAGCGTTTAAATTGTGCCGGTTTCGCAAAGTTTGCCGTTTACTCTTCACTCCTGCACCGAGAAACTGAGGAAGTGAGGCTCAGCAGCAACGAAGAGTGTGACCATTCACAGCGGAGTGGGCCAGGCAGGGGCGTACACCGGCAAGGCTGGGGGTGGAGTGAAGTGCAACACAGCGTTTTCGCGGGATGCAGTAAATACGAGGAAACGAGCCGCGAGATACGCAAAGCTAAAAAGCTTTCAGCGCGGAAAATCGTGCGTTGCTGCTCTGGAGGGGCCAGACATCAAATACAAAAGCCCGGAAATTAGTATAATAGCCTTTAAAAACTGTGTCTGAAGGTCGGAGTGGAAGATGCAACAGAAACTTCTTGTGAACATCACATGATACTAATGATGCTCTTGATCTGGTGTCTCTCTGCATTTTTACTGAATTTCCTTCAAGCGTGCATCTGACCCAAAAGCCATCGGAAGTGTCATCCACCTTCGATATTCGCACCGTCACTTGGTCATCACCATACTCAACTGTGCAAACATTGCCTTTTTGAATTTTGTGTATTTCTCTTTTATTTGCAGTCTTTGAGCCTTTATCTTTGCTCCTTTTGTTTCAGCATGTCCATGCTACATGGAATCAAGTAACTTTCTGTGAGTCATTTCTTCTGTGCGTCTTCATTTCTTAAGCCTAACACCAGCCTGTCTCTTAAGGCGTCATTTAAGGTGTCTTTAAACTTACAGTGCTAACGGGGCACTAGCTTGTCACTCTATATTCCATTAGCCGCGACGAGATAGCCAAACCGCTCTGAATAGGAGCTCCACTCCTCCGTGCTGTCGTCGAAGGAACCGATTGAGCCAATAACTCCAGCCATTTCTCAGCTCCTAGTTAAATTGGCATGCTTCTCTTCACAAACTGTTCCTTACCGTAATGTCGTTCCTTTTTCCCTTTATTGCCATTACTCATTGAGCTTTCCTTGTCGTCTTCTGCTGCTCACTCCTACCCCATTAAAAAAAAAACAAAAAAACAACAAATCTCTCCATTGTTGTGGATTGCAGCGTTGGTCCAGTTGTCCTCATCGCCACTTTTTGTTATATAACACACTGGGCTGAATATATATCAACAAAGCGGAAGATTACCAATCATGCACCTGGTGCACGCCCACTACGGGCCCTGTAACAGGCCAAAATACACAACAATCATCATCATCGTCATCCTTCTCATCATCATTGTCATCATCAGCCTTCTCACCATCATCATCATCATCATCATCATCATAACGATCATCATCCTTCTCATCATCATCTTCATCCTCCTCCTCCTCATCATCATATTCTTCTTCATCATCATAACAATCATCTTCATCCTTCTCCTCCTCATCATCATCATCTTCATAAATCATCATCTTCTTGCTATTCATCACCATCCTCATTTTGTTCATCATCATCATCATCATCATCATCATCATCATCATCATCATCATCATCATCATCGATCTGCAGCGCAACTCAGGATTTAGATGCAGATCATGGATGCAGAACAGCCACACACACAGTGTGTGTGTGTGTGACACCGTTATCTGTGCACCAGGGGAACGGGCAGGGAGCAGTGTTCCAGTCAGTGACCAGCGGCTTCATGGGATTTATTGGGGAATAAATGGGAAGGGACGGAGAGCGAGCGGTGTGCACGGCAGGGTGGGGTGTGGGTTCAGGGGGGCATGTCGGCAAGCCGGGAAGCGGGGGGAGCTGAGGCTGTTTCTCGAGGATGACTGAGCAAATAAAAAATAAATAATTAAAAAAAAAAAAAAAAAAAATCAGGATGTTGGTAAAAAAAAAAAAAATCCGCTTAATTTTAAAATAAAATATTATATCTTTTATCATATAATAACCATATTACTGCTATGATAATGGTGAGAACATAATAATGACAGTAAGTAAGTAAAGGAGTAAGGAAAGGAGTAAGGAAGTAGTAAGGATACTCGAGAAAACCGAATTATTGCCTTCATCCTATGATGATCGGACAACTGAAGAGCATGTAAACGACTAAGACCAGAGTTTGAGAAATCCGATTGGAATCGGAGAATTCTGATTTCACACCCAGACATCCAATAATACGATTGGAATTTGAATTTCTCCACCATGTATACGCCTTAGTCATAGTAAAACTGGACAATGTGCCACACCCCCACGGTGCTCTGTACAACTCACTAGTTGATACAGAACAATGCCGCTTCTCAACTCGAGTGGAATTAGCATTTGTAGTTACTTCCTGAAAGCTCTAAACAGCTTCACAAGTCCACAAAGTCTCTCCAATGACCTGTGCGTTGTTTGGAAATGTGTTCAAAACTCTTTCATTACTGTTGTGTTTTCTACTTCATTTATCAACACAATAAAATGAGTTGGTAGATATGTCTCATTGCCTTTACTAAAGCGAGCTCCATACACTACGATTCCAAACCCTCTCCCACCAATCTGTTTTCTGAATCCGTATACGCCAAGAACGAAGGGTCCGGATCACTCGCCACGGCACAAAGTGTAGAATCGGAGACATGGTTTTGTTGTAGCCCTCCAACAGCACACGCTGTTGTTGGCTGCCTCTCCAAATCACTATCGTTTTCCTTACCGAGCAACTGCTGCACCGCCATCTGTGGGTCGTCAAAAAAAATCACAAACATACACAACATGATACTATAGCGATTGTAATGGAAGTAAAGAAAACATGATAGCTGAGGGAAACCAGTTGTCTCAGGCAGCCCAAATCAAAATGTCACCTGGATGCTGACTTCATTGACTAATACTCAAAGAAAACCTAACAGTGCTAACTGTGAGTCTCAGTAGCTCATAGAGGTAGACAGCTGATAGATATTTCACTGTATTTTTTATTTGGGTGAAATTGAGTCCATCTCGACGCAAATTTGCGTATATTATATTTCCTCTTTTTTCATGTCATTATTACATAGTGCTCACTACAAGAGTATATTTGCTGTGGTAGATGTGTGCTTCGACAGTAAAATACATGTTGTCTACGTTTGGAAAATTCTGACCAATCCGCTGACAGTGGCGAAGCACATCTGCAGCTGTTTGGTGAGGAAATTCATTAAATTGAAGACCAGTACCGACATTACACCGGTGTTTTATCACGCTCCAGTTGTTTTGTTATTGTGGTGGTAAAGAGGTAACCGGAAGTTAACACGCTGAAAAGACACATATCGCCCCCTAGTGTGGGGGAGGTGAACGCGTTCCAGTCAGTAATTCTATTATTTTCAGCAGCACGTAAACTGGGACAAGGAGAGAAGTCCGATTAGAAGGGAAAACATCATTTGTGTGATTAAGCTCTGCATGTAAAAGTAGTCAATGATAGAGTAGCAATGGTGATACTGACAATAGTAATAGTGATGGGAATAGTAGTACGGGGAGAATGGCGACTCAGCAAAAAAAAACAAAAAAACAACAACAACAAAAAGCATCAGGATGTTGGGCAGAGAAGCAAAAGTAATAGTAAAAAAAAAGAAAATCCAGTTTATTTTCAAAATAAAACAAAGAAAGATTAATTTCTTCACAGCATTTCACGACTCTGCCTTCAAGAGTCAAAGGAAAGTCAGACAAACAAACAAACAAAGTGACACTGCAAACAGAATAACTTGACAACAGATACTTCCTGTATTAGAGCGAAACAAGAAAATAGTAAACAAAAAATTCCTGAGTCGAAGCTTTGTTTCCTTCATCACACTGTCCCAACAGGACAAGTGATTTCTGTCTATTCTATAACCTTTTGTTATTCACCCTTCATGGTTGTTGTTTCAGCTGGTCCTGGATTCAAAGAAAAGTTGTCAATTTTGGAAAAAAAATAAATAAATAAACAACTTTTTTTTTTCAATTATTTTCATTACATTTACTATTCAAATAATGATTTAGTCAGGTTAAATTTATAGAAAATCATCAACAGATTAATTGCTCCCAAACTATTGGGCAGCTGCAGCTCTGCTCAGAATGACAACACTGCCGACAACAATCTCACCTCTCCCACCTCCATTTCTCAGCCTCACGCTCACCTCCTACTTCAACTGCTAGGGAAAAAAATGAAAAGCTGAAATTTTTAAAAAAAAAAAATAGCTGATGACCTCTTGTTCCACTCGGCCAGGAAATGAAATTTTCCTTATTTTTCCTAGACACTTGTTCATTAATTTGTACGAGTGTCGCGTTGAACCGGATAACCTTTCCTGCATAAGACCCTTATCAACACCCCCACCCCAATACATGCACACACACACACACACACACACACACACACACACACACGCACTGATATCTAATGGTCATTTTTCCCTGGGAGGAGTCTCGGTCTTGAAGGAGGACGGTAAGAACCCCAATTACACGGAAGCATCTCCTTCACTTAATCTCCTTGCTCATCTTTTTCTTCTGCCTTCACCTGTCTGTGGCCAAGTCCTGCCGCCGCTGCCAAGCATCTCATCCCTCACCTCATTCACAACAGGTTAATTAACAGGCGCATCTAATTCACAATGACCTGACCGAAGAGGCGGAGGACCGAGGCCCCGAATCACGTTTCAAGGCAATCAGGACTGTACAGTAATGAAAAAAAGAAAAAGAAGTAATTAAAGAGCTTAAAGCAACAATGGCGAAATGGGCGATGGAGTGGTCGCCCACTCCATCGGGCGAGCGAGCACAATGTGAAAGGCTGTGAAATGCAAGACAGATGACGCTGCGATGAATGCTAATGTGGCGAGGAGCCTGCTGAGGGTGTTTTTCTCATTTAGAGGGTGGCTAGCAACAGGAAGAGACCTGTGGACGCAACTTCAGAGAAGGAGTGGCAAAAAACAAAAACGGTGTAAAATCGCTGGAAAAATAAATATTTAAAAATAGTAAGTAAGTAATAACAACCTTGAGTACTACTACTAGTACTCACAAAATATGTGCCAATACCACAACACTGATACGAATTGTATTTGTATTTTTACAACAATTTTATCAAGTTTGTGTTTGTACTGCAGTGACACTTGTTCTTGAAAAGCATGCTGAAAAAGCTTGTTCAAATAACATTACATCTGTGGAAAAACTAATAAATCAAAGTAATTCTATAATGTGTAATGGTCTTATTAAGTACTCAGTATCGGTGAGTACTGAAATGCAAGTACTACTCTTCTACTATTCTTTAGAAAAGTGGTATCGGCGCATCCCTCATAAGAAGTGTGGTTCCTCAACAACAACAATGTCCTCAAAAAGAAGCACCAATATGTGATGTTTCTGTCTCAGCCTTTGCACAAGAAA
Organism: Nelusetta ayraudi; assembly: GCF_046127955.1. NCBI lineage: Eukaryota > Metazoa > Chordata > Actinopteri > Tetraodontiformes > Monacanthidae > Nelusetta > Nelusetta ayraudi. The sequence continues at coordinate 1,239,958 of NW_027466051.1, read as the reverse complement.
AAAAAAAATCACTAATTATTCTTTGATTTTTAATCTTTAATTACGTTATCGCTGGTTATTACTTCTAATTACCAGGAAACCCATCTGCAGTTGTGACCCCCAGTGTCCCTCTGCTTCTGTCCAATGAGTAGTTGCCACCCACAGAAGCAAGGGGGCGCTGCAGCCTGATCTGATCTGAGCCTGGTCTTTCTCATCGTTTGGCTTTTTGAAGCAACAACAACAAAAACAGTTTAATTATTCAAGTTTTTATTTATCTATTTATCTATTATTATTTTTTTACACCTCTTTAGTCAGAAATGATGGCGAAGTCGCTGCTGTTACATCATTCAGCAGCTGGAGTTTTCTGCGGTATCCCTGAATATCCAAGTGCCTTTAATTGCAGACTGAGTGGGTTTCAATTATCGCATAATCTTTTCAAAAAAATGGAAAAAGAAAAAAAAAGGTTACAGTTCTGGGAAACGATGAAAAAGCATTTGGACTCAACTTCACACGCTGATATAATTCAACACAACTTCTGGGTCCCCTGCTTTTTTCCATGAACAATCCCAGACTCTGGTGGACCAGTGACTCAGAGCGCTGTGATCTTCTGAAGAGACGCGACATTGCGCTGTTTGACGAACGCTTCCATTACACCGGGGTGAGAGGAGGGCAGTATGGTGTGTGTGTCGGAGGGGTAGGGGGGTTGGTTAGTCAGGTCACATCTGGTCACGCAAACCACTGCAGGTGATGAGGTGGATGAGTCACCGTACAGTGTGTGACTAACGGCAGAGGTGGGAGGAGATTGTGACGCTGATTCGAGCTGAAAGAGCAGGAGGGGGGAAAAGAAAGAGAGAGAGAAAAAAAAAAAACAACATCTGCCACATTGCATCTAATCCCCTAACATGGACGTTTGTTAATAATCAGTAATGAAAATCCAGGTGTATAGATGGGATTAATGATGAAACGGCCTCATTAATCCTCCCCTCTCCTCCCACCACCCTCCACTGAGAGATGCTGATTGGTCCAGTCACACCGACGGACGAACCTTTGAGATGTCAGATTTGTAGATTTGCCACCTCCGACTCAAAGATCCGACCCAATATTTGAATACTCGTATCTGGTGCTCAACTACCATTTTATTTTTTTCCAGTTACGTTGATGATGACCTCAACTTTTTTCATAGAATCATTTTTTGAAAAGGCATTTACCATGACAACTTTAATTTAAATCCAGGACCAGCTGTAGCAACAATCACAAAGGGTAAAAAAACAAAAAGGTTATACATACAATGGGGTAAAAAAGTATTTGGTGGCTATCGCTTCTGCAAGTTGTTCTGCAGTACGCTGTCTTCAGTAGCTGCAAGATACAGTCACCACTCAGTGTGTTTACATGGCAGAGAAATTCAAATTATTGCCTTAGTCCGATTATGGTCGGAGAACTCACGTGCATGTACATTTGCTCCGCTACCTTTTTAAAAAGGTCTCCGTTGCGCGTTATTTTAATATGTCCATCTCTTTTAGAAGAGAAAGCATCGCCCCGGTCTCATCCTCTCTCCAAATGTCAACATTCTTATTCGCGTTTGCCAGGTTGTTTCGCGCCGTCTGTTTTGTTAGACGATGTAGTTCTGCGGTCATGAGTCGCGAGAGGGAGGCGTGACACGTGCACACACGCATTGTCCAGTTAATAGTCTGACTAAGGCGTACACATGGAAGAGAAATTCGAATTCCAATCGCACTATCTGGGTGTCTCAGTCGGAGTTCTCCGATTCCAATCGGAGTTCTCAAACTCCGATCATAATCGGACTAAGGTGTTTACATGCACGTGAGTTCTCTGATCATAATCGGACTAAGGCAATAATTCAAATTTCTCAAGGTTAATGCCCTGACCAAGCCTGACTTTTTCCCACTTCCACGAATGGAAGATTGCATTGATCAGGTGGGGACTGCAAAGTATTAAGTTAGTAAGTTAGCAAGTTTGATTTGCTAAAGGGTTATTGGCAGGTCCCCTTATCTGATCGGGCTCGAGAAATTGCCTCCTTCATAACCCCTACTGGTCTTTTCTCCTATAGGGTGATGCCTTTTGGGTTGAGAAACGCCCCAGCTACATTCCAGAGACTAATGACAACAAGTCTTGGGAAACTTGGACGGATGCACGGGTGTACCTTGACGATGTCGTGGTGTTTTCTGACACAAGGCCTCAGCATCTTGAGGGCATCCAGACTCTGTTCCGACGCCTGGCTGAGGCACAACTCACTGTCAACCTGGCAAAGTGTGAGTTTACCAGGGCGACAGCGACATGGTGCGACCAGTGGCAGAAAAGGTTCAAGCTGTTGCAAGTTATCCCATTCCCACAACAAAAAAGGAATTGATGTGTTTTCTCGGCCTCGTAGGCTATTACAGGAGTTTCTGTCGAAACTTTTCTGAGGGGGTTGCACCCCTCACCGACTTGCTGAAAGCCAAAGCAGTCTATGAGTGGACTCCTACTTGTCAGCATGCCTTCGAAAAAGTGTGAAAAAAATGTTGTGCAGTGCTCCTGTTTTATCTGCTCCCAGTTTTGATCGCCTATTTTCACTGCAGGTGGACGCCAGTCATGTTGGGGCAGGAGCTGTTCTCCTGCAGAAGGACGAATTCAGTGTAGAAAAGCCTGTGAGCTTCTACTCTAAAAAGTTTAACAGTTATCAGCTGAATTATTCTACCATAGAGAAGGAAGCCCTGGCTCTAGTGTGGGCCTTAAAATATTTTGATGTCTATGTGGGTTCCGGTGTCGTACCTGTAGTGGTCTTGACCGACCACAACCCTCTAACTTTCCTCAACTCTCTGCAGTGTCCCAACCAGCGACTGATCCGGTGGTCATTGCTGCTACAACCTTACTGGCTGGACATCCGGCACATTAAGGGCACAGACAACGTGGTAGCAGACTCGTTGTCACGAGCCCCTTACCATTAACATTTGATGTTTTCTTTGCACCCTATGCTTTGCCCGTCTTAATTTGCTTCCTTGGTACCAGGTTGCAGAGGGGGAGGGCGTAGTGGGCTAATAGTGAGCATCAAGGGAACACCTATTTCTGGTAAGCATGAAAAACATTTTTTTTTTAACGTTTATCAAGAGATAAAAAAGTAATGGTTATTTATTTTGAGGTTCCGGGGTGGACCCCGTGCTTTATGGAGGGGGGTGTGACGGCCACCCATTGCCGAGCCTGCTTTGTGTTTTCCCTTGTGTGTGTGTGTCTGTGTGTCCCAGCAGGTATCGCAGTGGGCGTGGTTTACTGCAATTGGGGAGCACCTGGCCAGTCTCACCAAGACCTATAAAGCCGGCAGTCATCACTCAGCCGCCCTCTCTCCAGCATCTGACAGATCTGCTCCTCCATACGTTTTTGTTAATCTTTTCTTTTGGGGCTTAGGCCTATCTACTTTCATTTTGCACTCTTCAACACTTGCATGCATCACACTAACATTTACAAACAACCTCAGACACACTGACAAAGCCATAATACACATCCCATTTAGTTTTTGTGATTTGTTTGAATACATTTTTAAGAGCCGAGTCGTGACAGGGCCATCAGACTGACAACAAAGGAGGTCCGAATGTGGCCAGAGGAGGCCTCCCATGCTCTACAGGACGGTTTTAACAGCACTGATTGGACCATTTTCAAAGAAGCAGCAAATAGAACAACCAGACAGACACCCAGGAGTACACTGCGGCTGTCTCAGCTTACATTCCAAAGTGTACAGATGATGTAACACAGAGAAAACCAACAACAGTGTGTTTCCAACCAAAAACCATGGCTGACATGGGAGGTTTGAAAGCTCCTGAGATGCAGCTTTCAGGGTCGGAGACACTGCAGGCCTAACAACAGCAAGAGTCAACCTATCACGTGGTATTAAGGAGGCAAAGCAACAGCACAGCAAGAAAATATCAGATAACTTCTGCAACACAAGGGACACATAGAACCTATGGCGCCGCTTTCAAACACTCACTGACCTTGAACCCCCTCACCAGACCGCTTAAACGACTGCTTTGGCAGACTTGATACACACGTCACACCTGCACAAAGAATCACACCCCCAACGGACGAGCAAGCAGCAGTTTGAATTGATTGACATCGCTGGCTAAGAAGGCCCAGGAATAGTTCTTTATTCTGGCGATAAAGAACAGTACAGTGTAGCCAGGGCCAATCTTAGGAGAAGCATGAAAGTGGCAAAGAGGGCTTATAAGAGGAAGGTGGAGAACCACATGGCGGACAACAATCCAAGGCAAGTGTGGCAGGGTTTACAGCACCTCACAAATTACAAGGGCAACTCAGTGGGGGAAGCAAATGCTGATGCCTCGCTCGTAGAAGAGCTAAACCATTTCTTCACCCGTTTTGAGGCAAGGAGGACCCACTCTGCTCCCAGTACCTCACAACACCCCAGCACCCACCTGCTCGAGCTGCAAGAGTTCTGAGGGCGGTCAATCCACACAAAGCAGCGGGACCGGATGGGGTACTGAGTAGAGTACTAAAGGCTTGCACAGATCAGCTCTCGGGGGTCTTGACGAGGATTTGTAACACCTCCCTGTTTTCACCCATCCTGTCTGAAAACAGCCACCATCATTCCCGTCCCCAAAAAGAACTCCACAAGCTGCCTAAATGACTACAGGCCTGTGGCAGTAACTTCTGTAGTCATGAAGTGCTTCGAACGACTTGTCCTTCACCACCTCAAATCCTGTCTCCCTCAGAACTTCGACCAGCATCAGTTTGCTTATAGAGCAAACAGGTCAACAGCTGACACCCTCAGCACCGTTCTCCATGCCACTGCCAGTCATACTGAGAAACTGGGGAATTATGTCAGGATGCTTTTAGCTCTGCCTTTAACACCATCAGGCCGGACATCCTCATTGGGAAACTCACTGATTTGGATTTCTCACCCCAAATCCAAATCAGTCAAATCATCAAATCATCCTTCGAAATGCATGCTTTGAAGGATGCAGAACCTGAATTGAGACATAGCCCAAGTCTGGCGTGAAGGACACCTTCCGCGGCTATCGCGGAACGATTCTAAAGTCAAAAGTGCCCAAGAACAAATAACACTGGCCGCTGCCGGACTGCTGTTTACTCAGCTGTTTGAGCAGCTGCAGGTAGATATACAGGTTAATTCACTACCAGTTGCCATCTAGTGGAAGAAGATTTAATTGTTCTACCTGTTACTGAATGCTGCCCTCATAGATAGACGTACAAAGACACATTATTTGCGTTGAATAAATAATATTCATACCAATTGGATGAAATTGGGCATTTTTCCACAGCACACCTGATGATCTCTCACACTACATTAGTGCCACGCTACATTAGTATTCTACTATATATATATATATATATATATATATATATATATATATATATATATATATATATATATATATATGTGTGTATATATATATATATATATATATATTTATATATATATATATATATATATATATATATATATATATATATACATATATATATATATATATATATATATATATATATATATATATATATATATATATGTATATATATACATATATATATATATATATATATATATATATATATATATATATATATGTATATGTATATATATATATATATATATATATATATGTATATATTAATTCAATTCAGGATTTTCTTTCTTAGCATTTTCTTTTTTTCATTGTAAAACAGGAAGTACGTGCAATATACTGACAAGTTGTTTTGTTCACTGTCTCTTTCTTTGTTTGGCTCACTTCCCTTAGACTCTTGAAGTGTTGCGACCAGTTGCGGTTATGGGCGGAGGCACATAAAAAAACAAAAAAACAAAAAACATGTTGCCCAACATCCTTCCCCCCCTCTATTTTCCCTCTTACCACTGGTATCATCACTATTACTATTGTCAGCATCACCATTGTTACTCTACCATTGAAGTTATTACTGCCCCAAGTCTTGATTACTATTACTATCATTATTACGTTCGCATCATCATAACAGTAATATGGTTATTGTGATCGACACTCATACAAACTACAAAGTCCTTCTCAAGTGACAATATTTTCAAGAGAAAAGCAGTTTTTTTCCCCTTCTTCATCACTTCTGTCTCCAACACACTCGGAATTTCAACGTGTTGTTTTTCTTTCTTTCCGTTTTCTGTTTCCGTCTTCTGTTCTCATATATATATGTATATATATATATATATATATATATGTATATAATGCAGCCTTCCTGCCGCCAGCGACTTCTTCATGGGTCTACCACGGTCACCCATAGACATTCATTGAGGTCCAAAGACGGCAAATTGCTCCATCTCTGGCGCAGATGTCCCTAGAATTCCGCTGCTCTGACGGCCATTGATAATGCATTGGCAATCCAAAACATTTCCTAATCAACTTCTTTGAAATGCATCGAAACACACGCCAGCCATCTTGCAGCTTGCTACGCACCCTAACCTGTTAACAATAACCTAGTGTTGTTGTTCTATGATTTAGTGGTGGTTGTCCATATATCTATGGACTCTTTATCTTCTTCTTACCGGCAGAGGGGGGCGTAGCTATGGGGACGCAGGCATCTCCGTGTCCCGTCGCCGTGGACGTCGACAGCAACGTCTTGGCCAGGAAGGCGGAGATTGGTTGGACCAGCAGGGAAGAGATGCCCACTCTTAAGTCTTCCGCTGGAGGAGGGGAACACATGAAGAGAAAAAGAAATGATCAGGCAGCATCAGGGATGGGCCACCCCCCCGTGATGTCCCAAAGGGCCACCAGTGGCTCACCAAGGGTTAGGGACCAAGACCACCCCAGTGACCAGGTGTTGGCCCGGCCCCATATGAGACCACTTTGTTTTTTTTGTTCCCGTCCAAACGTGGAAGAATCAGATTTATCAGGAGGCTGTAAACACAGGGCTAAACACGCTGCTCTGTGGACATCTACAGCTAATCAGATTAATCAGAACAGGCTGTTCCTACTTAAGGAAAATGAAAAATTTAAATTGGAATCTTTAAAGTCTTTATGACGTGTGAACTCATCGTTCAGACTGTTTTTACTGATGAATAAATTCACCAAAAGGATAAAATGTTTTTAATGTTCTTCCAATTTCTGTTTGTCCTCTGGGATTTTAACGCCTTCCCCAATTAAACAATTTTACAGCTTGGAAATATGCAAAATTTATAACACGTCCAAAAATAAAAGGATAATTTTTGAACAATTATCTTCTAAAAAGTGAAGGAGAAAAAAAAAGTTTAAAGTCGTTTATAATTAAAGAAAATTGTGGAGATTGTTCTTTTTAACGGCAAAAAAAATTCAGCAACGAGAGGAGTCGCTCAGTCTTCAGTCTCAAAACTCCAACAGCAGCAGTCAGGCAGCATCTCAGCTGCAGCCCCGCCCACTTAACCTTAACAGTTAATGGGAGCTGCAGGCAGCAAGAAGCAGCAACAAACTCTCATACATACTGGGGTCGACAATATAACTGGCCTGGTGGCTCAGCCGTACTTCAAAAACCGTCAGGGGCACCAGAACGCTCCAACCACTGGCCTGGTGGGGCCAGTAAAAAATAATGCCCTTAAAAAAACAAGTATAAGAATCTAATTTCACATTAATTCCTGAATTCCTGAGAAAAAAACAAAGCAGCAGGTTTCTGCTGCACGCTCCCACCTCCCCAGAGTAATGTTCAGGTGGCGGGATCGAGGGTTCACAGGTTGGGACTGGAGCTGGAGCAGAAGAATCTAGTTGCGTAGATGAGGAGGCTGCAGCGGTGGTGCTCCCCTGGGCCATTAGTTGATGAACACTAGAAGTCAACGCTTGGATAGAGTTCATGACTTCCGTGAGGAGCTGCTCCTGCTTTCCCAGCAACGAGCCCTGCATGTTAACGGCATGCAGGGACTGTGTGTCTGCTGGGTCCATGCTCATGGTCAAGTCTTACTGGAAACGAGTTGCGACCCAAAAGTGGACACAGTGGGCTCAAAAGGCAATTAATATAGTTTACTTAACAAAGTGGGAAAACAACAACTATAGTAGTGACCAGAAGATACTGTAGGTACTAGTAGAACACCGGAATCAAGGAGTCACAAGGAAGCAGGAAGTCCGCACATCGGAAATGACGTTCTGACAAAGAGAAGAAGTGTTTGAGTCTTTTAGTAGCCTGAGGAAATTCCGTGATAAAAGTAGACAGCAGATAACTACTGGAATAAAAAAACTAAAGTGGACAACGGGGAACTCCCCAAATCAAAGACCAACCGAAAACCCTGACAGCACACATCTTCATATACATACCCATGGACGGACACATGCCCCCATCCACCCACTTAGCTAACCCCCTTACACACACACTCTCAGATATACCACTTCTGACAGCCTCACTTTTTATTTAAATCCACTGTCTAGCAACTTGCATGAAATATTCAGCACAAATGTCAGCAAAATGCCTCTCCTCTGTCTTCATAACAGTCAAAGCATGTGCGTTAAGTTCCCACTGTGGTCCAAACTAATGTGCTATTACTCCTAGGTAACTGTGATTACTTACAGAGGTCCAATAGTCACCAGTAAGCGCTACCGTTTTTGTCTGCCGCAAGGCCTCCTTCACATTAGATTTCTCCTCTTCATACAAGTCATGTATCTTGGTTACAGTGGTGTTCTTGAAGGCAGCTCATACGTGTTGTTGTTAGACGCTTGTAAGACAGTCAGATCCACACCCTGAAATGTTTTCTCTTAACAACTGTGTTTATCTCACCTATTGTTAATTTGTAATTAACTAATACAATTTACATGTCACGGGAAAAGGAAACCCTGAAGGTCAAAAGGCATCGCCTTGAGTATGTTTGACATGCATTTGGAGACTGTGCCTTTTGTTTACCTGACTTCCTGTTGAAATGTTGTGTGCCTCAGTGTGAGAAGTACGAAGGTCTAGGTGATTTATTGTCACTGTTATCACGGAAAATAACCCCTGGTGGCCAAAAGGTTCCCAAATAAGAGCATCTCAATGAATCTGTTGGATATGCAATTTAGAAGTGTGTCTGGTCTGGGAGGATATTTAATGGAAAGACCAAGAACCTCGTGGCTTTCTTTCTCTCCTTCTTATTTTCCTCTGCTTCATCTCCTTCTCCTTCTTCTTCTTCTTAGCCTGTTACATTTTTTTTGCTGCATTTTCACTTTGGACACCGCAATAAACTGCTATGCCATCCATTTCTCTTCAATATTGACTTATTGAGACTTTTGTTCTGGAGAATAACCTGACATCAGACTTTGATTTGGCCTTCAGTTATGTGGTAAATTCATCCGAGTAACACTTATACTCCTACCTCTATATACTACCTCTGAGTCAAATAGAAAAGATTGAGTATCATGTTCTTTAACTACTAAATTATTTTTTATAATCTCTAAATATCTCAACCTAGATGTCTGGGCTTTTCTTCTATGTTAAGAGGGTCACTGAATAATTTTAGTCTATATCTGCCATCACGGAACTAAGATAGGGACTAATTAGTATCCCTCAGACCTTCGGTATATGGTAAGTTTTACTGGACACTATTCAAACCCTTAACCTCTGAGTTGGACAGGCAAGATTGGGTATAATGTTTTATAACCTCCAAATACTCCAACCCAGACATCAAGGCTATTCTTCGATGTTAATAATGAAACTGAATGGTTTTGTTAATTTAGGTCTGCAAGCTGTAGCCACCCATTTAGCTATGGCTGCAGAGAGTTTGTTGCCTGTAGAATGGTGTGCATGTCTTCGTTGAAAGCTATCCAGCACAGTCTGTATATGGCGAGGAGGAGAAGGACTCTCTGCAACAACAGTATGCTTGGCCATCATATGGTATTTTAGACTGGACGTGCACTGGTGGTAAATTAGTTCACAGTTCCAATAAATGACTTTTCTTTTGTCCAACGAACATTCAGGCAAACCTTTAAAGATAAACTTTTCGTTTAAAAGTCCATTTTCTGTGTCCATTTCTGCTTTGTTATCGTTTGCATTTCCATGTAATCCACTGCCTGAAACTACGGGTGCTGGCAAGGCACAGACCGTGCGAGCGTTGGCTGGGTTCACTGGGCCGTGGAAGCGGTTCATTTTCAAATTAAAAGGAATTTTTAAAAATGATTACTGCAATTGACAAAATGTGACCACTCTTGTGTACGTTATATTTGTCCGTATCTAGTATCTGAGTGCGAGAGAGATGAAACACACACACACACACACACACGTGAAAGAGAGCTGAGCCGAGATGTTTGTCGACTGTTGCGGAGAAATGGACGTCTGGTCTGAAACGGGGATTGTCGTAGGTGCGGAGCTTCACGGCGCTGTTTTATACACACACACATATATATATACAGTATATTAAGGGTGTCAAAGTTAACTCAACGCCGCTTTATCGCCGACAATTCTTTTATCGCGCGATTAACGCACACAGTGCTTTTTGAACCTTTGGCCTCTCCGTAGATTGTGGAAACGGGAAATGAATTGACTCACAGCACGCAGTCACGCGCTTGCAGCCGGCTTGTAAACACAACAAAAAAAAAGAAAAAGACACTGAGCGTAGATGAGCACTAGGAAGGACTAACGTGGATAAGGCGTCAATTGTAAATGGAAAGTTCCACTTCAAACCCCTGCCAGATGGCAGTCCTGAGAGGACAAAAGTGATATGCATTTACTGTAGCGAGCGCTTCCATTCGGCGCACATGTTAATGAATGTAGTAGTTCAAACCAGACGCGAACAGGCTCGCGCCTCCCCTCGCGGATCGCGCCATGCATTTAACGTCAGTTCACTGGACGTGGAAGCGAAGCGCCGAGCGCTTCCATTCGGCGCCCACGTTATTCAATGTGGTGGTTCACACTAGACGCAAACAAGCGCGCGGCTCGCGCCATGCAGTTGTCGTTTCGGCGTCTGCTCTATTTTGTGCGCGAGCCGCGAGCGATCCTCGTCATTAGTACAGGAAGTCGCTAAAAAAAAACAACTAGAAAATCCGGTGAATTTTCAAAATAAAAACCGAATGACAAATTCGATCATATTTGTATGTTATATTTGTCAGTACATTGTATCAGAGTGCGAGAGAGAGTGTCATCCTTTTGTGTTAATGCCTGCTGAAAAAAGGGGATGAATGGTTCAACTTCGAGTTGAAAAGTAAAATATACAAATTTTGGTAGTACTAGTAATCATTACTATGTAATGTTACAGTTATGCCCATCTGTTATCTTTGTTGGGCTTGAGTTTATAATTCATCTTTTGTTTTGTTAGTAGTACTTGTCATTGCTCCAACATGCTGCACTTGCAGAAAGCAAGTATTTGCCAACTCCCATGTTGATATGGTTATTAAAAAAATGGGAAAATATCAGTTTACGGTAGATTTAGAGCAGATAAAAAAATATGCAATTAATTTGCGATTAATCGTGAGTTAACTATGGAAAACCATGTGATTAATCGGATTACTTTTTTTAATCGACTGACAGCTCTAATATATATATATATATATATATATATATATATATATATATATATATATATATATAGTATATAAATAAATATACGTGTGTGTGTGTGTGTAAAAATTAATTTGAAAGCTAGCTAGTTTTAAATTGCTACTGCTGAATTTCTGCCTTTCAATATTTTCTTGCTCTGGTTTAAGTCTGATTCATCCTCCATCTCCTCCTCCTCTTCCTCTTTCATGTCCTTCAGATCCTCCTCCTCCTGAACGCTCAGCCAGGCGAGAACTCAACAAATCAATAGGTCGCCAGCGTCCACGCTCTGTAAATCAGTCTTTCCATTAGCGGACACTGATATTAACTGATACCTGCTCTGACAGACCGGCTCTGCACCACCTCTATTTCTTCTCTCTTCTGTGTATGTGTGTGTGTGTGTGTGTGTGTGTGTGTGTGTGTGTGTGTGTGTGTGTGTGTGTGTGTGTGTGTGTGTGTGCTCGCTCGCTACCCTCTGACATCTTGACGTTTTTCCACAGAGGCTCGACCAGCCGCCTCCTCCATGATGTGCAGGGCAGGCAGGAAATCATGGCGGCTGCTGGGTGAGGAGGTGCCAGGAGGAGGTGGGGCCGGGTGGGGTGGGGTGGGGTGGGGTGGGATGCGGGCAGACAGCTGATTCTCCCACTGATGTCAGGAAACAGGATGATTTATTGTGAGTGGGCCACGGCGAAACTTCTGCAACGGCTGCAGCCCCACAGGTCGACTGACAGCATGGACGGTCAAAACTCAGAGCAGGAACAAAAAATAAAAGACAAAAAGAGTCTGCCGGCTTGCCGTAGATTGAATTGTACATAGCTGACCAAAAAATTTGGACTGAATAGTTCAGATCTTTTCAAATCAGCACCCATTAAAGGGACAGCTTGCGATATTTATTGAGTCTCTTCTTGTAGAAACTAAAATTTACTCATTGAAAAATTATGAGTTTGCCCTTTTAAAAGTGTGATTTAAATGCTTTGTGCCTCCAAGCGGTAAGAAGTGCAGAAACCTCCCAAACTGTGGGTCATAAAAGAGTTGAATGTCCTGCTGCATTTCATTTCAATAGTCGGACTGTTTTTCCATCTATGTCTTTAGATATTATTTGGATCATTTTTTTCAGCCAAAGCAACTTTGCAACTTGCCAAAACATGTCTTAGCTATCATTAATTAGTTATGAAAAAATTAAGTTATGAATTAGTTATAGATGATTTTTTTTTTTTTTTTCAAACGCCAAATCCAGCCCACACACGAAGCAACTCTGCGCTGCGGCGACTGGTCTGTGCGCTGAAAAAGAACAGAAAAAACGTGACTGACAGTAGACAGAAACTGACGAAACGTTCTGGTGGTGGAGGAATGGCGAGGGAGGGAAGTGGTGGCAGTTTTGTTGATCCCCCAGCGGCACTGCACAGCAGTTAAATAAGGTCAGGTGGAGGAGGAGAAAAGACGGATGGATAAAAGGAAGAGCGGGTGCGTTTGTCGCATGTACAAAGTTAGGTGGAGGAGGCTGGAGACGGTTCAGCGCAGAATGTGATGATGTGAACTTCCCATGGCGGAGGCGCAAGACGGGAAAAAACAAAACAACAACAACAACAACAAAAAACTCAGCAATGTGGCAGCCTCGCAAGGTCACAGATAAACTGAAGAGAAGAAAATGGCTATAAAACAGGACAAGGACAAAGACGCCCTCAGGCTGCAGGGAGCAGAAACTCTCTGTGGAGCTGAACTGAAAACCACCAACAGTCAGCAGAGGAGCCGGAGACCCTGCAGAACCTGAGCAAACCACTGGAGCCCTGGGAATAAAATAAGGGATTATTCTGGACCAGACCTAGTTAAAGTGAGGGGTTACTCTGGACCAGGCTTGACGAAACGCAGAGATTATTCTGGACCAAGCCTAACTAAATCCAGGAATTATTCTGGACCAGACTTGACTGAACCCAGGGATTATTCTGGACCTGGTTTAATTGAACCCAGGGGTTATCTGGACCAGGCCTAGCTAAACCCAGGGATTGTTCTGGACAAGGCCCGACTAAACCCAAGGATTAGTCTGGACCAGCCCTTACTGAACCCAGGGATTATTCTGGACCAGGTCTGACTAAAGCCAGCAATTATTCTAGACCAGAATTGACTGAACCAAGGAATCATTCTGGACCAGACCTGATTTAACCCATTCTGGACCAGAACTTGTTGAAACCAGTGATTATTCTGAATGAGGCCTTGTTAAACAGGGATTCATCTGGACCAAATTTCACTAATCCCAAGGATTATTCTGGACCAGGTTTGACTAAACCCAGGAGTATTCTGGACCAGGTTTCACTGACCCCAGGGATTATTCTGGATCAACCCTAACTGAACACAGTAATTATTCTGGACCCGGCCAAATTGAACCAAGGGATTACTCTGGACCGAACCTGACTACTCTCAGAAATTATTCTAGAGCAGGCCTAATTAAACCCAGGGATTATTCTGTGGCGATACTCCTCAGAGGTACAGTTTTGTTTTTTTCCCCCCACCGGTGCTCCTGTCAGCTGACGGCTCCCTGACATGGGCACAGATTTGAACATGCGGATGAACTCACAGCTCTGCCATGTCGCTCTTCTGCTTGGAAAGCTCGCAGCTGTTCCACAAGACTGTGATTGTCTTTCAATGTTCCCGAGCAGCTCCAGCGGCGGGAAGCGTGGAAGAACTAATCCCGTGCTAACGATGATGGCGTTTTAATGGAAGCTTAGTGACAGCAGACAGGCTGCCAAAAAACAGATGGATTCAGAGGGTGGGGGTGAGGGGGAAAGCTTCAGCAGTCACATGTCGATGATGGGGGGTGGGGGTCATTGCAGAAGGTGAGTTGGTGACTTCAGAATGCTCAGAACCAAGACAGCCGTAGATCAGACATTAAAGGAATAGTCTGTGATTTCTTTTCCCCCAGAATCAAACTTTTCTGTCCAGTGTAATCGGCTTTTACTCCGTCTGTCGTGACTAGCAGCATAGTCACAAGTGCTCACTGCAGGGTGTCAAAGGTCATGAGATCGGAACACTGTTCGACGTGCTGGAATAGAACGCTGACATCTCGTCCAGTCCAAGGTTGATATACGGCGTTCCTGCTCAAGGCTCCACCCCCTTCCTGGGCTCGTTTGCTTGTTTTACTGGCTTAATAACGGTTCAATTGACCGTCTGAGCGTTGATCAATCTGCGGAACAACGAAGCAGCAACCAATTAAACATCTGGACGAGGAAACAACTACCCCTCCCACCCCAAACCTACCCCTCCCCCCTGCTATTTTCCCTTTCTCGCCTCCTCGAATGGGCGATAAAGCCGCTTCATTTGCACAGCACTACTTTTTCATCCGGCACCCCCCTCCTCTCTCCTCTTAGTCCATCCACATTTTGTAGGGGATAAATGAGCTAATTGGCAATGCTGCTGAGAGTGTGTAAACAAACTGATGGGGTGGCTGGATAAAGCGTCAGGATAAAGTGGGCGGAGTTTGATGAGAGCAGAAAGCAAAATTGGGTCGCAAATCTGAGCTGAAGATGAGAAAAACCGGGAAGTCTAGTAGGAAGGCTGGAAGGCCGGCATCTCACCATTCAAGGAGAAAGTGGGCGGAGCTATAGCCAGGGTCCCAGCTGTATGTTGGGTTAGCGTGCACGCTACAGTTCTGCCTCGTCTAATCATGACTGGACGGCAGCAACAAACAACTGAATGAACCAGAGTCGTTTATTTGACTGCTGAGCGGCTGTGGCCACACAGCAGGAACACCAAACTAACACTAAACTCACGCTAAACTTATGCTATACTCATATTAAACTAATGCTATACTCATATTAAACTAATGCTAATCTCATGCTAAATCCACACTAGCTGGGGGGGGGTGGGGGGGGGGGGGTGCTGTCAGCAGAGGGTACCACTTGACTGAAGACCCAAATGGTAATACAGAGGTTATGGTGTTTGTTCTCACTTTGTCAGGGGAAAGACGCAAACACACACACATGCACACACATACAGACACACACACACACACGACACCGTTTCCACAGCTAAAGTGACATGGGCAGGAACAGAACAAACACAGGAAGCTGACCAACTCTATGACAACTCTTCTGGCGTTTGTGCGTTTTTTTCTGATGAGGACACGCCGAGGACACGGAGCGATGCGGGTGTCGCGTCGCGTCAAGTAAACACACACACACACACATTCACACACATGTGTGTGTGTGTGTGTGTGTGTGAATGCTCAGCAGGGTGGTGGTGCAAGCCAACCGGGCGTGCAGGCATGTGTTCAAAGCGCTGCATTATGAATCGGTGGCACAGATTCATGCGAAAGTTCCTGGTATCTCATCTCGTCACGCTCCGCCGTTCGGCCGCCGACAGAAACCCACTCGTTTCCCCGCCCGGTTTTTGCAGAGTGAAAATCCGACATGACAGCAGCCGCAACGTTTTTTTTTCCCCCCCTCTCTTTTTCCCCTCCGTGACGTTCCGCCAGAGAGGAGGGGGGAGGGGTTTGGAAGTCTCGCTAGCACCGTTTACAGTTGACAAGGAGCAAATCAGACAGAGCTGTTCGTTCATTTGGTTGTTCGTTCGTTCATTCCTTTGTCCGTTTATTCCTTTGTCCGTTCAGTCATTGGTTTGTTCTGCTGCTGACACTGCTGCTAATAGTTTCACTTTATCCTGGAGAGGTGCCAACAGTTAAGAAGCTGCTGGGAAAAGACAAAGAAAAGAAAAGAAATAAATAAATAAAAATAAAAAAAACTGACATCGAAGACGCAGCTGAAACAACAAGCAAATCCCAGAGAAACACAACAGCTGACAGGTTTCAGTTCGAAGAGAAATGTATTTTTGCGAGAAAAAAAAAAAAAAAAAAAGAAGACAATAAATTTGCTTGGTGAAAGCCAGTCTGGGATTTTTTTTTTTCTTTTACATCTTCTTCAAGAAGACATTTCATTAGACTGCAAAGCAGCTCGGTCCCTGCGAGCCGCTGCAGGAAAGGGCCCTCTTTGCTTAACGCTGTCCCCGTGAAGGATGACATCATGAGTGAACGCCAGAGTCCCGAAGTCCAACAAGACTGAAGGCAGAGGCAGCAGACGTTTTTTTCCAGGTGAACCATCTGCTTTCTTCCGACTCATCCGGACGTCTGACGCTCGACCTGCTGCGAGCGGCTGAAGCTTCTCCGACTATTTCTAGAAGCCTCCTGGGCATCAGCAGGCCTCCACACACAGATGTTCCTAGCGTCCCGCTGGACTCTCTCCCTCACACACACACACACACACACACACACACACACAGGCGCATGCATAGCTCCTCCGGGAGGACAACTGTTCCCACCGAATGCTGATAATTATGTCACCGCCATTAAACAAACACACTCCACATTCATCTCTGTTGTGTTTCGAAGAACAGAGTCAAAGTTGACAAAGTTTTTTTTTGCTGTTGTTTTTTTTATTTCTTTCTTGCGTACAAACACCCAGTCCGGCTCCACCCCCTGATCTCGACACCGACCTGAGTCTTACACCGTGACCTCGAGGAGTCACTGTTGTTCACACACCAACTTGCATCTATGTTTATGTTTGTTTAGTTATTTTTCATT
This sequence comes from Nelusetta ayraudi, assembly GCF_046127955.1. NCBI lineage: Eukaryota > Metazoa > Chordata > Actinopteri > Tetraodontiformes > Monacanthidae > Nelusetta > Nelusetta ayraudi. Next base: position 1,222,971 of record NW_027466051.1, on the reverse strand, counting down.
ATTTTGGGACCTTTCCTAATATTATGTGATTCCATCAGTGACAGAGTGGACCCCAGGCTCCTCCCCCACATCCATCATCTTGGACTGCCTGATGTTTTTGTCTTTTGTCGCAGGGTCTTGCAAATAATGTTCTTATCTGGCTGCATCAGCTGCATGGAGCCCAATATAATGATTGTATTCGGGTGCACCTGTCACCATTACACCATGTTGTGGATTAACTTGTGTCTCTCTCAAGGACCCGAGTCATGTCCTGCTCCGCCTCCACTGCTCTCCATCCTGTTATTTCTATGACAGAAAATGGAAAAACGAGCAAGACACGAGTTTAATGGAAAAGCCACGTTGTACCGAGGAGTGAAAAAAGTGGCAGATCTGAACCTCAGGGGGAGCTGCGTTAAGACTCACACTCACTCAGCTGCATGATGTTTGCTTTAAACACGCGATAAAACTCGACAAACTCGGGACAAATGCTCCAGAAGGCTCGCAGGAGTACGAGAGGCAGAGACGTGTTTGAAGGGAGTCAAAAGGCGGACAGGAAAGTTTGATAAAGGCTGCTCCTCCTCCATCTCCTCCTCCACCTCCTCCTCCACTTCGTCGTCGTCCTCTTCTCTCTCCTCCACCTCCTCTTCCTCCTTTTCTTCCTCCTCCTCCTGCTCCTCTTCCTCAGCGGCCATACAGCCAGGCGACAACGCAAACACCTCATTCTGTCGCCACAGAGCTAACAGGCTCATTGGAGCGCCTTGTTATCCAACTCAAATAGTCTGCGCCAAAGAAATACGCCGCACATTTCCATAATGGTGTTGACCGAACGCTGGGATGGTAGCATGGCGCTACCCGGAAACACACGCTGCCGCTATTTGCATGTCTATTACCTCTGAAAACGCCGCGGCTCCACATGAGGTGAGGAGAGCCAATTTGAAGCTCTGCTGCACATCCGACAGCCGCCCCCACCCAACCCTCTACCACCCATGCCGGCGCTCAGCGCTCATGTAATCCATCCGCACTAAGGAGAGGCAGAGTTGGAAGGGTTTGTGGGAGACAGGAAGTAGTGTAATGAAGGCCCAACTGTGTCCTTTAGTGGGTTAAACACACACACTTGACATGCATGATGGACCGGCCGTGAAATGGGCTGCAAGGCAAAGTTCAGCGGCAGCGGCAGCGGCAGTGGCAGCGGCGGAGGCGTGACAGAAATTTCAAACGGGAGGCACCTGGCCGTCTTCATCACATGATGTCGGCTGGCGGTGGCGGCGGCGTAATCTGAAGATAATGGGATGGTGTAAGATGCAGGTGGCAGCTTCAGAGCAGGATCAAGTCTACGGCAGGGTGGGTGGGGGAGGGCCAGGTGGGTAGGGGGGAGTGGTGTGTGCGTTAGCAGCATGATTAAAAAAACCAGATCAGGGTCATAGATCAGGGCAACCCCTGGACCTTTAGAGAGTCACTGACGCACACGAGCACACAGCGTTGATTGACACGGGGAATCTCACACGGGGAACCAAGTCATGGTCGGCGGTGTCAGGGTTTTTCTGTCACATGACAGCAGTTGGGTAAGGACAGAAGTGCCACCCCCTGTATTCCGTTTGAGTGCCACTTCCTGAATTCTAAACCGCATGTAAATGGACATTTTACATTTATATTTATATTTATATTTTTCTGGAGAAGATGATGCAAACAAATTGGTAAAAGTGACAAAGCAAAAGTTTCAGTTTTTTTTTTTTTTTTGGAGAGCCACTCAAAAAAGAGGTCCCATTTTTTTTTGTATTCAGATTTCTTCTATAAAGCAGTCAAACACTTTAGAGATACCACGGACGTCCTCCTGCGTTGCCCCGGCAACAGAAACATCACCAACACAGGAAAATTGAGCTTGATGTGGATTTTATTCATCTATTTCTTCCCCTAAATCTGTTGCATGTCGCTCTCTGCCTCCTTCTCCAGGGTTTCATCTGCTTATTATGCAGTGCTGGCAATTTGCACATGCACTTCCCGTTCCATGTTTATTCATCCTCGCGAGCGCTAAGCGCTGAATGCTAAGACGCTGCAGTGTGGAAGTATAAGCCATTCACAAGGAAGAACTTCCCTCTCCTGCTGAAGTGGAAGGAATGTTGTGTTCTGTATGCTGACTAAAGAGGTTCATAGAGCTCTTGATCGGACAGATGTAGATGGAGCTGGTCAGCCACTGCTCTTTCCAGGATCTTGCTGAGGAAAGGAAGGTTGGGGATCTGCTGAAAGTTACTGAGGTCATCAGCGTCCAGACTAGGCTTTTTAAGGATGGGAGTGATTGAGGCAATTTTTAGACTGGGGGGGAACCGTACCAGAAACTATTGTTGATTATATCTGTGATGGTGGGCAGGCAGGCTTTAACCAAATCAGTTTGCATAGGGTCCAGAGGACAGGAAGGGGATTTGGCTTTTGAGACCAGTTTGGTAACCAGTGCATCTCTGGGAGCGCACTGCCCTTTGACCAACACACATTTGGGGAGGGGGTCAGGTATGAGAAGTTGCTGATGAATGGAGTCCACCTTAGCTGAGAAGAAATCCAGAAATTTAGAGCTGTAGTCATGGTCCTCAGCAGTGGGGGAGGCAGCAAACAATTAATGGTGGTGAATAGTGTTCTGGGGTGGTTTTGCTGTGAGCGGATGCGGGTGGAATAGTACTTGGTTTTGGTCATTGAGATTTCCTCCTGGTAGGACCTCGCATGATCCTCAAAAGCCTGTTGGTGGACAGCGAGGCCCGTTAGTCTGTGGAGCCGCTCCAACCGGCTAGAGGTTTTCATGATGTGGTCAGAGGTGAACCAAGGGGTGGGTGGGTATAAGAGACAGACCGAGACAGGTGTTTAAGGGGGGCCAGAGTCCAGGCAATGGAATAGAGCGGTGTTGTAGCGTAGGAGTAGGCCATCAGGCGCGGTGTCACGCGGAACCCAGGCCATGTGGGCCACAAGCAGGTCAGGGATGTTGAAGAGGACAGCATGCTGGTCCGATACTGCCAGATCCAGACACTGCAGATGGGAGGGAAGGGTGCCAGTGGAGCAAACTAAGTCCAGAGTCTGACCCTTGACATAGATGGGGCATAGGACATGCTGAGTGATGTTGAAGCAGTCCAAGACTGACAAGAACCCTGCGGCAAAGCTGCAGCTGGAGGAGTCAACATGAATATTGAAATCCCCTAGCAGGAGAGTAGATGAAGCCTTTGAGCAGACAAAGGTCAGTAGCTCCGGAAGCTCAGCTATGAAGGTGGTGGAGGTATTGGGGGGGCTGGCGGGAAAAATGGGGACAAAATGGTGTTGTGGAGAGCCAGAGAGTGTGAATGTGATACACAGAGCAGGGTTACTGGAGGTGAGTGGGGGGCTTGATTCAGTGTTAAAAACTCCAGCTCATTTTATCATGTCTCAGTTAGACAAAGAATATCAGTTTTAATGTGTCAGTTATAATGTTATGGATCAGTAGTGCATTATTGTTTAGGGGGCGAGTAATAAGCAGCATGAAAGAGGCAGCAGAGGAGGCAGACTGAGGACTAGGAGGACTGATACTGTCAACACAGACCAGGGCTAGCGGGGGGGCGTTGTAGAAGACCAAGTGATCTGATGACATCATGGCAGATGGAGGCTGCCGAGGACAAAATCCGCCGAAGAACATCCAAGAAGTATGTTGATGGAGAGAAATATCCGGCAGGCTAGAATCCGCGACTGGGAACCCCAGCTACGGACAGCGCCAGCCCGCGGTGAACTGACCGGCATAGCAGAGATGGCACAGGCTGTCCCAGTGATCCCTCTGAATGTAACCCGGGTGGCGGGGAAGGAGGCGAGCCAAGCTGAATCCCGAGGACATAGAAAATTTTGCAGGCTAGCAGGGAAAGCTTGACAGCCGGGCAGCAGATGCTTAAAGCTGACAGGCAGATGACGTTTGTCCCTGATAGCTGATCGCCATCACAGAGGAATTCTCAGTCTCCGAAAAAAAGGTAGCACAATCAAGAAACTGAAAAGCACAATCTGCAAAATGATGTTGTGAAGAAGCCAAAAGCAGCTAACGACGTTAGCATAGGTGATGAAACCGAGACCCACCGTCCATCAGACTGATTCTAACTTGTCGACTGCATTTGAGCTCAACTAGCAACCACTGGTGGTGGAAGAGGAAAAAAAATAGAAAGACAAGCAGGGTTTTAACATAACGGACAAACGGAAGAATAAAAAGGTTGATTGATCTTGGAGGGCCTGAAAGGCAACAACACCTGTTTTCTTCTGTTTTTAACAAGAGCAAATAATGATGCTCAGATGTTCCGTTCAGCACGTCTCCCAGCAACCGATGGAGGAGGCTGATGACTGGAGCTCCAATTTCCTTCCTTCCTTCCTTTTTTCATTCCTTTCTTTCAACCCAGGGCCTCTTTTTGTTTTTTTCTTTTTCATTAAAAAAATCCACCTGGAAATCAGAAGTACAACCACCTGCCAGCTGGTTCAAGGAAACAAAAGGGACAAAAAAAAAAAAGATATTTCAACAACAGTGAAAGAGTTTGTTTTTTTTTTCTTTTTCTTGCATTGTGACGCGGACAACACAATTATTGAGAACAAACGATCACGTCGACAAGCAACACTTGTCATTTGTTAAACAGGGCTCATGGCCGTGGCACTTAAAAATAAAAGGAAAGAAGAGGAAAAGAGGAGTGGGACATTGTCGCTGCCTGGGGGAAAACACACATTTCTGTCCGCAGACGCAGTGTGCAACGCAGTGTGTGAGTGCGATGTCTTGTGATGTTTCTTTCTTGAAACCTGACACAACTCTCCATCTTTAAACTTTCACATGCACACGCACGACGCGCGAGTAGCTAAACAACTGGTGTTTAGAGGTGTCGAATTATTCCATTAGCGATTCACAAAACAGCTTTGAAACCTCCTGCTGGAAGCGACGCCGGTGGTGGTGGTGGTGGTGGTGGTGCTGGTTGGGAGGGTGCATTGCCGAGTGGGTTGCAAGTGTGGTCACTAATTACCTGTGCCCTTTGTGACATCACAAAGAAACGACATTCAGTGGTGGGACAAGCTGTTGAAAGCAATTTCAAGTATTTTTTCTATTTTTCACAAATATTTGTTATCATATTATAAATTTAATTAATTATTGTTTTTTTTTTGTTTTTTTTAATGTATTGCTATGTCACATTACCGTCCACGGTGAAATGCATTTTATTTGTCGGAATTATGCAGCAGTTCCCCTCCAAGGACAAGACAGTCGACCCCTGTGACCCTGGAGGCTAAACGTGTCGAGGAAACGTTTCTCCAAACTGTCAACTTCCTTCCTCTTCGCAAACAGGAAGTGGTAGCAGAGCTGACAGTGAACACCTGCCGCCGCACACCCGGCACACTGCGGAGAGGGTTAGGGGACGAGGTGGGTGAGGTGGGGGGGTGGGGGGGCTCGGCAGGAAATAAAGCTGTGACATCGGCAGCAATTAAAGTTCTGCTGAAAAAAAACAAAACAACATAAAAAAAAAATTCAAATGGGAAATGTTTTAGACGAAGCGGAAACAGCAGCCAGCCACAGAAGAACACACACACACACACACACACACACACACACACACACACACACACAGGTGCACTAATCATCCCCGCAGGCTTCTGCACGCACAACGACATGCGACGCAACAGTCGGAGTCGGAAGAGTTGTGTGTTTGCGTGACGGCTTTGATTCTTGCGCGGCGGGCGGTGAAGAAGAAGAGGGGAGAGGGGGGGAGTTGGAGGAGCGGGTAGGAAGAGGGAAGGAGGAGGAGGAGGAGTTTGACACAACACTGAGACAGACTGACAGAGTGGGACGGCAGCCAGAATACACAAGACTGGAGATGCTTCACTTCTCCGAGGTCTGAGGAGTGTGTGTGTGTGTGTGTGTGTGTGTGTGTGTGTGTGTGTGTGTGTGTGTGTGTGTGTGGCTGATACCACAGAGCACCGGCTGCAGTTCAGAAGCCACTAAAACAGCAGCAGCCACAAAAGGCTTCACATTATTTATTCAGCTGTCCAGAAAAACAACAACAACAACAACGACAACGACAACAGCATCAACAACAACATGGCAGCCACGGCAGGCCGTAAAAAACTACTGTTCAAATGGGGGTGGTGGTGGAGTGGAGTTGCTTACGTTTGTTTACTGTCAAGAATGGCAGTTCCTCCGTCCAAACAGAAGGCGCCATTTTCACTTGAAGTGAACTGGTCATGTGACCCCGTACGTCACATCTGGTGACATGTAAATGCGGAAAAAGTGTTTCTATTCCACTTGTGCGATATAACTCTACAGTATATCGATACATGTAAAAAAAAAACACCTCATGAGAGCCGGAAAGCCCTTAGTGATATTTAAGAGGTTTTTCCAAGTTGAGGTGTTTCCATTAACAGTTTATTCTTGCAATATTATAGGTTTTGCACAATTCTAGGGGTAATGGAAACGCAGCTTGACAAAGTGAAGGACTGCTTTTCTCAGTTCACTGACCCAGACGGAGACGTTGCGCAGAACGTTGGGACTTCGCCGGGCCGGTGGGAAAAAAGAACCAACAGCCAATCAAATTGATCGTGTATTTCCAACTGGAGCTTTTCAAGGTGGATCTGTGAGGATTCTGCCTCCTAAATCTGGCTCTGAGCCGAGGGCCGCTATTCTGGGAAGCACAGCGGATCATAACTGTCCTGTAATTAATTCCTTCCTGCTGATAAGAAGATAATTAATCTGCTAAATTTTTCTTCTTCTTTTTTTTTTTTTCCTCCAAAATTGGTTAAAAGGGAGCGGGGGGGGCAGCGCCTCACAGAACGCAGCAGGAAAAACCGCGACAGTCATTCATCTTTAATTAAATACTTGGAGGGAACGTTGGGTTTTATAAGCCTTAATGGCTCCAACATGCTGCTAAAGTCGTCTCACCGTCCGTTCAAGAGGATTTTTTTTTTTTTTCACACGCAAACATTTAAAAAGACAGAAAGAGAGAAAAAAAAGAAAGGGAGGGTGGGAAATACAGTGAGCGGAGCTACAGTGAACGGACGGACACTGATATGAGTAATGAGCTGTCCGCTCACATCTTCTGTTCTTCTGAGCCGCATTAGCACCGGGGACCTGGGAGCAGGGCGAGGGGCGAGAGACTAGACAGCCAGCATCTGTCTCTCTCTCTCTCTCTCTCTGTCTCACACACACACACACACACACACACACACACACGCAAGGCTGCTGCAGCTGCTGCTGCCTCTGACCACTGTGGCACTGGGACTCTTACAAGGACTAAAGATACTTGGGCGGTAATGACACGTCCCCATTGGCCGGCCGACAGGAAGTGGGGACAAGACGGCATGTCTGAGAGGTCGTCCATCACGGGAGGCCGATTTAAATACAGTAGAGAGAGAGAGAAAGTGAGAGGAAGTCACATGACTACGGCAAGAGAGAGATAGAGAAAGGCAGGGCCGAAGGCGGTTTAGGATTGGGAGGATTGTGGGAGAAAGTCTATATGAGAATATGTATATAATATGTATATAATATATAATAATGCATAGGGATGCACTGATACCAAAAGCAGTATTGGGTACCAGATACCAGGGTTGAGGGTTGATACTTGTAAAGTACATGGCAATACCACGACACAGATACCAGTTGTGTGTGTATGTGTATGGCAATTGTGTTAAATTTGCGTTTGTACCGCAATGAAAATTGTGACAGTTAACCTGTGTTCTGGATGAACCTGCTGAGGAACGTCTGTGGGAAAATATAAACCTAAGTACTTCTATAATGTGTAAGGGCAATGTGAAATAGTCAGACGGCAATGAAATGGCGCATTTACACTCACCATCGGTGGGGTTTCCTCCAGGGTTGAGCGTCACTCTGGGGGCCTGGTGCCCCGTGTGGCGGCCAGGGGGAGTGTCACATGGGTCCACGTAGAGGAGAACGCCGCCGAAACCCACTTCGGCCAGCAGGGAAAGCTGTGGGACACAGGAAATGTCAGAAGACGGGTTCATCCTCTGGCCTTGACGCCGGCAGGCGACACGTCCAAGTCGTCACATGACCCAACAGGGCCGCATCCTCGGCTCTGATTGGTCGGCCAAAGCTGATTAATTTGAGGAGACAGTTTATTCAAACAGCCACTTTTATAAGTTTAGATTCATGAATGTCACTGAAGTGAATCTTTGAGTAACATGTGGGCGGAGTCGGTTTCTGTGGGTGGAGTCTGTGTCTTAGGGTGGAGTCTGGCCAACTCCTACCTTGTAGAGCAGCGGCGCCTGGCCCAGCTTGACGACGGCGATCTGATTGGTGAGGTTGACGGTGTCCTTGGCTCGCCGCAGGTCGTCCACACCGCCGTACTGGACATCCACCACCTCCCCCTGGTGGCCAGAGACACACACAGTGCACAGTGAGACACGGTATTGTCACTCAGCCAGGCCTCCAGCGTCCACACTGGATGTTTTGACACTTGTTCTGGTAACTAACTGTTTTTCTTCCTATGCGTCCTTTACCACTAGATGTCGCTAAATCTTCCACACTGGGCCTTTAACACAGGAGAACTAAAATGTTTCAAGTTTTACATCATGAAAAAAAAAACACATATACAAAATTCAGATTAAAATCTGAGTTTTGTAACGTGCGCGGGGTCACGGTCAAGTTCAAAGGTCATCCATCATTAACCGATAGCGCCGACACAGTGTTCTCTCTGCAAAATGACCTCAAAGTCGTTGAGAAAAGTCAAAGTGTTCCTTTTTTCCTTCCACCCTCTGCCTTTCTGTCCCTCCCCCCTTCCCTCAGCCCGCCCCCTCCTTCACCCCCTTCCTCCCACACCCTCTCTGCATCACCTGGGCCCGATTCATTTTTCATGTGGCCTGGGGGCGAATGTAAGGCGACGCTGCAGCGAAGGCGAAGAAAGGCAGTGTGTCTAAGAGTTTGTGTGTGCGTGTGTGCATGTGTGTGTGTGCGTGCGTGCGTGCGTGCGTGCGTCTGTGCGTGTGTGAGAACATCTTTTTGCGTCAGGACAGCCCAGGAGAGCCGAGCAGCAGCAGCAGCAGCAGCTGCAGCGGCAGGAACAGCGGCAGCAGCTGCAGAGATTTATCGCTCCTGCCTGCATTTGCATCATAAAAGTCGTCCATTTAAAGGGTGGAACAGAACACGATGCCGCAAACTGAAACACAGCACAGTCGCTCTCTTCTTTTTCTTTGTTAAACTCGTCGCCACAGCCGAGCTCGGCGTTCCTCTCACGCCTCCTTTCATCATCATCACGCCAACGTAATGGAATTAACCGCGAAAGCGGCCCGACGTCCGTCTGTCTGTCTGTCCGCAGCAGCAGTGAGTTCATGGAATTTAGCTCCTCAGACGGACGATCACAGAATAATGGACACTGTACGCACACGCACACGCACACACACGCACACACACACACACGCGCGCGCCCGCACACACGCATAGCATTAAAAAAATATCACTTCATCACCGTTGCCGATTGTCGCGTCTGAACGACTGGACGCTGTGATTTGAATGTTGTGAAAGAGGCGTTTGGTCTTTTTCAACACCTCCTTCTGTACCTCCTTCCTCCTGCTTCATCAGCCGGTGATATTTTTTTTTTTTCTCTCAGATCTGGACGACGTCGATGGAATCACTATGACTGGAACTGCTGTCGAGCGGAATGACCCGTAACTCGCATCCTGGTATTAAGGACACAGTTGGTGAGAGTTTAAGGAATAAATTAGAAGTTTATGTTTGGACTTGGAAAAAAAAAAAGAGGATGAAATTAAGACAGCCATAAATAATACATTACAATTAAATCCTGAAATTGGAAATGGAAAGTGGCCGCTGCAGAAATGCGTAGGAGACTGGGGCAAAACAACAGTTGTCATTTTCCCTCTTTATTCAAATCTAGTGAACCAGATTTCAAAATGAAAATGGTTGTTTTGTTTCTATCTCTCATATTCTGCAAAATCCAATTTCCTCTTGTTTTCTAAAAGCAAACAGTGTCTCCCAGTTAAGTGAACTGACCGGAGATTAAAAAGATACGTTCCTAGACATTAGCCCTCTCTGATGTCACAAAGGGAATCGACACCTCTCCCAGGTTTTTTTTTTTTTTTTTTGTGCTATTCCAGACATGTGGAAGGCCTGAGGAAGCCTCAGGGTTGGCAGGAAGCTGTAAACAAAGGGCTAAAAACAGTTTTGGTTGTCTTGTGATATGAAGGCTTTGACGATAAGCAGCCCTTCAGGATTTCTAATGCTGGAATATTTTTTGGCTTGTCTTTTTTTTTTTTTTTTTCATGGCTACGATGCAAAAAAAAGAACCTGACAAATCTGTGGTGAAATGACTTCCTGCGCACATTGAAATTGCCTTGGTTTGAAGTGTAGCTTCAAATGGAGAACAATGCCAGTGATAAAACAAGTGCGACATGGTCAATGCGGCATTAACACAACAGAAGTAAAAATAAAAAAAAAACATTGTATCTCTGCGTTTTCTGCATATTTCTCTTTTATCCGAGAGTTCAGGGAACTTGCGCTGACAAACGGCGGGTGTCTCTATCTTGTTTAATTTAAAGGCGTTGTGTTTCATACACAAAAGAACATGAAGCAGGTATTCACTTTACGAATGGTAAAAAGAAAAAGTGGTATAACAGGCAAAAAAAAAGTGCCAAAATGCTCCTGTGATTTTGTTCCTCTCATTTCAAAACGAGTTTGTTTCACTGCCACGTTGCTGTTACGTTCCAAAAGTAGGTGTGTGCATGCTATTAATGAGGCGAAGAAGAAGAGGGATAATAATAATAATAATAATAATAATAATAATAATAATAATAATAATAACAATAATAATAATAATAATAATAATGATAAGAAGAAGAAGAAGAAGAAGAAAAACAAATCAGTTTTTTCTCCATGCACTTTGCGCTGAGTTTGTGAAACATGGCATCACGGTGCGGAAATTGTGTGGCTGACGAGACGTTGAGATGCCACTCACCGGCATGTAAACACTAATAATTACACAATTACAGATCTTATTAAGCCTGCATTAAATGATGGCGGTGATGCGGTGGAGCCGGCGGCTCGAGAGTTTTTTTTTTTTTTTTTTCTCATTTAAATCCCATCTATTAACTCTGACACTGAGCCACGTTCACGCCCACATTCCAGCACGCCGACTGAAAAACTCTGCACTTTTGTTTGTTGCCGCTGAAAGATATTCAGCCTCGCTGCCAGCACACTCAGCATAGATTTTTTTTACGGGGAAAGGGGAAGAAGAAGAAGGAGGAGAAGGAAAAAAAGCGCACGCAAACATTTAGCCGGCGATAATGGATTCACTGGCGTTTATATGCATATAAATGCATCCGTTAGTTTGCAACCGCTGGATGTTGTCGAGCCAGTGAATCTAAGAGTGTTTTCAGGAGCTCAGGGATGAAGTCGGAGCAGGACAGGCTGTTTATTATGGGCTATTTATAATTGGTGGCATGGGCTGTGTGTGTGTGTGTGTGTGTGTGTGTGTGTGTGTGTGTGTATCAGCAGCAAAAACATCACCTGAAAACACATTAACCAGACAACTCAGTTTGTGAACCCTGAACTTTGATCCGTCGTCTGTCTACAGCTTTCAGTCAGACAAGGTGGGCGGGGCCTAGTGCCACAGGTTCTCTCTGTCAGCTACCTGATTGTGCTGGTCAGTGAACCAGCTACTGCTGACTGAACTGATGGTCTCACTGCCTGTCAGCTGGAACTCAGTCCAAGGTCAAAGGTCTGCTGCAGCTGTTGGCAGAGCAGCTTAATCTGCTGCTCAGTGATAACAAGAGAATCAAATTGCACACACACTACACCCTGGCAGGTCTCTTCCTGGAGTGAGTCAGGGCTGTTGGAGCCGCACCCCCTGTGCTCCCCGCAGCCAATCACGGTCCCTTCAGCTTTAAGTAGCTCAATTGCTGAGGAGGTGGAACTCAGTCAGGGGCCGTTTACAAGATAACGGGATTCACTGAAACTGCACAAATATTAATGCGGTTTGGCCTTTCATTTAGACCAAGCCGCCGTTTTCACTGAAACCGCGCAGACCGAAACCGCCCCTTTTTTCCAAAACGCTCCTCAGGGTGGATTTTTTTGAAAACGCTGTTCGTCCGGATTTGTTTTTTGGAAACGCTGATGTCACAGCTCCAAACCTCACCCCCGCCCTGCAACCGGAGCGGCGGTGAGGTGCAGATGACCACTCAAAACAACAACAACCACGTCGGGCAGGGGACTAGTTATTACTACTGATCAGCCTGCAGTCTTCCCATTTACCCCCACTACAAACCGCAAAAAATAGTGAACAATGACATACAGTGTTCGTGGATTGATCGTGGATGGTGTGAAAAGTGAACATAAACACAATGCAACATCCTGTTTTACTTTTTATTGATTTTCTTTTGGGTCGGTGGACTGGGACTCACACAACTCCTAGTCAATCTTAACATGTACCTTAGTGTAAATGTGTTTTTTTTTCAAGTGCTGTTTCGAAAATGTGCGGTTCCGACTAAGATCGGAGTTTGAGAACTCCGATTGGAATTGGAGAACTCTGATTGGAATTGGAGAACTCAGATTGCGACATAATGTGAATGTGGAATTCAAATTTCTCCATCATCAGAGTTTCACTGGACAATGCGTGTGTGCATGCGCCACACCCCCACGCCATCCATGTGTCAAACATGTAGCAGAAATATCCTGGCAGTTGATCAGGTCAACATTAAAGGACAATTTGCAGCGAGAGGCTGATTTCCAAACGTAATCGGACCTATCGACTGCACGCACTTTGCCATAAAGGTGCCATCACATGATAAAAAATATGTCAACCTTAATTATTTCATTACATCAATGTAGATCATCAGTGGTGCACGCATGTAGCTATTAATCTTGCGGCGAGGGCTGCTTCAGCGCAAGGTTGAGTTATTTTACGTTTTATTTGTATTTTAGTTTTATATTACTGCCTGGAATTTTGTAATGACATTTCCCATGTTTTTCTGCCAACATTTAGCCTCTGAACAAAAAAGAGACGCTTGTTGTTGCCGGTTGTCTTTAGGCATTTTATGAAAACAAAATCTGCAAGCAATTCACCTCGTGTAGCTGTTAGCTTTATTCAAAACATCTTCACAATGTTGGTTTTCCTTTAAAAATAAATAAATGATGAAAAAAAAAAACCTGGATGCACACTGACATCATGAGTCTCATCTCTTCTGACTGTCATTAATTGCCAGTGGCTGTTCTTTGTGGGTGTTCACCAGCCTCTTCAACCAGCATTTGTCGCAAGTCAGCCAACTTAGTTGTGTCGGTGACTCTGGCACGAACAGCATGCCCAAGGTGATTCCACAAGTGTTCAATGGGGTTGAAGACAGGACTAATGGCAGGCCATTGCATTGAAGGTAATATTGCATTTAATCTTGATGCTTGTGCCTAATTATATACTCACTGATATAAATATGCATAATTGTATAATCATTGATATGAATATGTTTAAACAAGTCAATGTATTCTTAAAGATTGGCAATCTATGCTTAACATATTCTATAAGATTCTGTGCAGAGTCACATGATACCTAAGAGAAGAGACAGGAATGCGTCCATCATAAAACAGTGACCTTAGGTGACCTGCGGTACCAGCATCTCTCTACCAAGCATCTCTACCTCGGACCTCAGCATACATCTGGGAACAAAGGTAGAGGCAACATCCAATGAGACTGGGGTGCGGAGACCAGACAGCCAATCAGAGGAGGACGTAATCTGAGCGCGGCAGCAAGAACAACTGGATCTTCTCTATCTAAACAGACTGACCAGGGGACAAAGAGTCAGTCAGACTTCAGGACCTGATAGCACTTGTTGATGTTAGGCTTGAACTCGACCCAGAGCTCTGTATGCTTGTATTCTGAATTTGCATACTAAAGCTAAAATCAGCATTCTTCTCCTAGAACTCTTCATTAAACGAACACGAGGATCGTCAGCATGACACTAGAAAATAAGGCGATCCAACACCATCCTCTCCCAAATTTTGGAGGTAGTCTCCGATATACGTTGCTCTGTGGGGGCGAGCGAGCATCTTGGAGGATGGAGTTTGGTCCCAGACTGTGGGGATATGGGATTGCCACTGGTTGCAGAATCTCATCTCGATATCTCTCTGCATTGAGATTACCTCCAATGATGACGAGCCTTGCTTTTCCAATGAAGGAGATGCCCCCCTACACCATCACCCTGCCTCCACCAAAAGATGTTACTCTGTTGGAGCAGCGATCGGCATAGCGCTCTCCACGTCTTCTCCACACTTATAGGCAGAATCTGGACTCATCACTGAACATAACGGTCCTCCACATGTTCAGGTTCCGTTGCAAGTGTTGTCTACACCAGTGCAGATGGGCCTGATGGTGAAGGGCGGCCATGGCAGGCCTCCTGGCAGCTCTGTTTGAGCAATTTCAATTCCTTCTTTAGGTGACTGATTCGGTTGAGCTTGAGTTGCAGTTGGTTGAAAAATTACTATGAGAAAAAACGTTCCAGTTGGTCCCTTTTGACCATTTATTGTAAATGTAGTGAATTTAGATTAATCATTATAACATAACATACAAACTGGGAGTACGGCAGGATTGCAGACACAGTAGCACGGTCGAAAACGTGTTGCCTTTCTCTGCCACCTTACTGCAGTTGCTGTTTGGTTTAAGGCCTCTCTGCTGCTCTGGCTCCGCCCTCCTCTAGGTGCCCACCAGATGGGGCTAGACACACCCAGTCACACACACGCGCTCACTCACACACATACATGCTAATGACAAAAGAACAAGATAATCAACAATGACTCATATTGGCTCCTACAAAGCCCTATGAGACCAAATATTGACCGTGTGCAGTCTGTTCTGGACTGTCTGTGCAGAGAGCCATCAGCCATATCGTTCTGCAAACCTTGACTGCAAATCTGTAGAAGACAGCCAACGATACCTAAGTGTTGACAGGGTAAGGAAACGGTCTTCTTGGGGTGTCGTCGTCTTGGGATGCCCACTTCAAGGCCTGTCTCTGACATCCCCCGTTATATGGAACTTGGCCTTTAGTTTGGAGATGGTACTAGGGCTCACTCCAAACAATGCCACAACTTGGTTGTACAGGCTCTATCCATATCAGTCAAACGTGGCATGCCAATTATTGGCATGCAGACACCAACTGACCGTTGTAGCACAACCCATTTTCACCTGGGGGCAACAGCAGCTCAAAAAAAGAGTTAATAGCAACAGCAGAATAAGCTGTTTAACTTACATTTGTCAGATGTTTCATGGGCGCAACCCACAAATGCATGTTGCTTACAAGTGTGTCACCATTTAAAAGGGGAATAAACAGGCTTTCCAGCAATATAAGATTTATTTCCAAGAAGCATTGATACAACAAAGAAATAATCTACCAAACACAAATTACTTACTTTTTGTGTTATGTTTATTAACTTAAGCGTTAACTCCCTATTCACTGTTTTTTTTAACTATTGTTCACCAATGAGATGCGTATGCTTTGCGACACACCTGGATGCAAGTGTTGAAGCAGCTGAAGTGAGTGAAAATGCACCAGAGCAGCAGTGACTGGGCTACAGCTGAAGACGGCAGGCCTCCTGAGATGTCTCGCATTGTCAACACCTCAAGCCTAGGCCAGGAACCTCATCTAGACTTTCTCCTCTGGTCTCATCTCTCATGGGGGAATCCTCTACCTGGACCTCCACCTCAGTCGGTGAAGGATCCTCCTAGCCTCCCCTCATGGCTGCTATTCACCCTCTGACGTTCACAGACGTCCACACACTGTTTAACATTCCCAACCGGCTGCCTGATGGCTGACGCCGGTCCGACAGGTGCAGCGAAGCGGATGACTTCATCTGCTGACAGCAGAAGGCAAAAGACGGTAGTTTTTTTTCTCGGGAAACTACCTGAGCCCCGCGCCGATGTCAGCCGACACCTACAGAGACCTGGTATGGGGTCGGCCTCGCTGTAAACTAACCGACTGTCAGACGGGAAGAGGAGTACGACCTTTTCCAGCATCGACTTGACCTTTATTCTTCTCCCCGGGTCTCTGTTTGCTTTGAGACTCAAATGAGTTCTGCGATATTCTCACGGCTCTGCGTTGACGAGGAGGGCGGATTGTGAACTCAAGGTTTTCAGAGGCTACCTCGTGAATTAAAACTGAGACTAAGACTGAGAAGATGATGCTCTCTGATGACCTTTTTTTTTTTGCACTTTGCTGACATCACAGATGTCCGCGTGTTAGCTTGCTTGCTGTGAACTTATAGAATTGATATCCAACTCCGAATCATTTTTGACAGTCAGATGTCACTTGACACGACCTTTAGGATTTGATGAGAAAGAGGGCGGAGCTAGAGCCTGTTGCGACGGCAATAAGAAACTGTGTCAGCGTGGATGTTGCAGTCTGAGCCCAACTGCGGCAAAGAACTAGAGCTACTAAAGCCTTTTGTCTCCTGTCGGCGTGGAACAGCAGGACACTGTTACCAAGTGGCTCCGCAGGTCCTGAAGTCACCTGATTGGATGAGGCCTCCACCTTTTCGCAACCTGCTTTGTAAACTTTTTTTAAACCCTCTGGAATGGACACAGTAAATAAGTCGATTTGCGAAAACTGCTCTCAACCCTGTTAAATCTCGGCGTCGCTGACAAGAGAATAAAAGTACACAACCACTTGGCCCATTCAGTTGCAACGCGCAACACAAATCACACACTAGAGAGAGAAAGCGGCAGAAACTAAGAGGTGCTACACTTTCAAGCGCCTCCCACGGACACGTTGTCATCCATCCCCCGTAAACGGCCTCTTTAAAATTCTGAGAGCCACATTAGGCGCGCGAAAAATCATTCACAGCAGCAGTGTACATACAGGAAGTGGGTAAAAGGAATGAAAAAAATATATGTAATGGAGCACGAGGCTCCTCAGGATGGATTGTGATGTGTGGGCAGAGGGGAGGATACAGGGAGAAGAAGGAAGAGAGGGAGAAGCAGGAGGAAGAGGAGGAGAAGGAGCAGGGGAGGAGGAAAAAGAAGAGTAGGGGGATGTGCAGGGGGTGGAGGAGGACGAGGAGGAGGAGAAGCAGCCGGAATAGAAGGAGGAGAAGGAAGAAGGAGATGAGGTGAAGGATGAAGAAGAGGAGGAGGGAGAGGAGGAGGAGGATGAAGAGGACTTTGTATTCAGAGAGTGACTCCAACTTTCCAGCCGCCCTCAGGCCGAGTGCGGCTCCAGGGAATAACAAGCGTCTCCTTCAACTGCTGCTGCTGCTTCCCTCTGTCCCCGAGATACAAAGGAGTAAAATACACTAAAAATAGTGCCACCGAACCAGCTGTCTGTGTGTGTGTGTGTGTGTGTGTGTGTGTGTGTGTGTGTGTGAGCGTGCATGCAACCACAGTGACTTCCATTAACCTTCAGACTGGTGACGAACGGCGGAGGAGGAAATTGACTGTGTTTCGGGACCGATGTAAATACTGCGATGCCGCACATTCCTGCACATTTTATCTATTCACCAAAATAACGAAGCCTGTTAGTGTTTAGTTAGTGAGTTAGTTTGTGTTTGCGACTACTCCTTGTTGTCCTCGTCGTGGCTAACGATAGTGTTAGCGGTGTCGCTACCAAAACGTCCGGTCAACTCATCGCAACGTTCGTGTGATGACTCCACTCTAACACTTCCTGCTTCGTCCAGTTGCCTGATGGGACTCTTTAGGACAGAGGTGTGTGCCGCCCTCACTGACTCTAGTCCATTTTTTGCCCCCCCCCCCCGCCTCACCCTGAAGGTAAAACCACAGGTGGAGATTGTGTTTACAGCTCAGTGAGGCGAGGCGAGGCGAGGCGAGGCGAGGAGTGTGTGTGTGTGTGTGTGTGTGTGTGTGTGTGTGTGTGTGTGTGTGTGTGTGTGGAGCCGCAGTTTACACGAGGTCGACAGAGTCCACTCATGTTTCCTTCATGAGATAAACTGCTTTCAAAAGATGATGAATAAAAGTTCCGTTCCTGGTGGCATCACATAAATCCTGCTTCACGCGGCTGTTTTCCCTGCTGCCTCACAAAACTGCACTTTGCCTTTTCATTTGGCCAAGAAGCACGAGGGAACTGATGTAAGGACTCTGCCGAGGGGAGAGAAAGAGGGGAAAAAAACAACAAACCAAAAAAGAAAAAAGAAAAAAGAATTCTGCAACTAACGCGTGACAAATGTCAGATTTGGGTTCAGGGCTAAATTAGATGTTGATGGAAAATAAAATCTGAGGCCTTCAGTCAAAAAAAAAAAAACAAGGACAAAAAAAACCTGTGGTACAAAAGGTTTTCTAGCAGTCGGAGCCAGGAAGAAAGGAACCAGATTATTTCCCCCCCTGCTGACACAAGAAGAGCATCAAGATACTTCAGTGACCTGGAACACGTTCAGCAAAACAAAAACATTCCAAGCCAGAACCCCAGGCTGTGACCTTTTCCACTGACCTCTCAGCGGAAAAGGCAGCCAGGACGTGAAAAAAAAAAAAGAAGATAAATAAAAGAAAAAATAAGGAGGCTGCCGCGGCCCGGGGGTTAGTCAGAGAAATGTTGCAGTACCTGCAGACTCCCCACGGCGGAGTAGGCAGCGTAGGAGAGCTGCCTCCTGGGCAGCTCGCTGGCTCCACGCTGGTCACACGGGATCCCGCTGGGCAGGAAGCACTGGTGGCTGGAGCGGTCGGTGACGGTGTTGGGAGTGGAGCCCGGCAGGCTGAGCAGCACCGTGTGATTGGACAGGCGAACGTCGGTCAGGCCCAGCCCCAACCACTGGCTGTAGAGGTAGCGGGCCCGGGCCTCCTCGCTGTCCTCCGGTTGGCTGGAGAGGGAACTGCAGACAAAGGGGGGCAAAAGACAAAGAGTGAGGTGTTTGGGGAGTTTGAACCCTTGTGGTCCGAGGTCGGCGTTACGCTCTGCCGACTCTCCTGCAGGAGTTGGAAGGTTCAGACGTTTTTTTTTTCCCTTCTGAGGTGAATTGACAGAAAACAGGAGCCGCGACCTCTGCCTTTGACCTCCAGCCTCTCGGCATTTCTGGCTTTGAGGACGACGCTGCACTTTATGTCGCAGTGGCACAGTGGTGGATCCCGCATGGTGCAATTGCATCTAACGCTTTGGTTTCAATCATTAACCCTGCTGTGTCCGACCAGTGCCCATTCTGTAACTCCAGAGAAACGTTTTTACACATTTTTTTTTTGATTGTCACAGACTCGCTGCTTTTTTTAAAAAAATTATTTTAACAAATGTTTTTAGTTCCTTAAACCAAATTTTTACAATCACAAATTTTATTTATGGCACAGGCTACAACAAGAAAAACAAGAGACTGTGTCAACTTTTAGAAAAAACTAAATTGAAGGTTTCTCAAACACAGATGCAACAATGGTGTGGCGCCGCAACCTGCGTTGTAGAGTTGAGCTAGATTTTTCTTTTTCTAGATCTATGAATGACCTTGAGAGCTTCTCTGAAATCTGGTGCCAAACAAACATTTTGTGTGCGGTTTTAAATGATGAATTATGTGTTTCTAATGCACTGGCTTATGTTTGATTTTTTTGTTTTTTGGTTTTGTTCATCTTCTTTACTTATTTATTCTTACCTACATTTTCATATTTTGGTTTGTAAAAGGTTCATAATTTTCAGTTTGTTTTTGTAAATAAACGATACCCCGAGTTCGTAACCGTGACATTTCTGAGAGCATGTTTATGTCTAAATTCCTGTAACGGTCATTGTAGTAGTAGGAAAAAAAACAAACAACTGAAACATAGATCACAACATTTTGTCTCTTTAAAAAAGTACGACAACCAATGACAATTTTTGTGGTTGTAACTGCAGGAAAGACGTCAAAACCCCAGATCTGAGGCCTTGATTCAGTCTCTGTGGCTGGTTTGTTTATTTCATGATATTTGCGCTCTTTATTAGCTGGACTGCATGCCCCTGGCGCAGCAGCCCCAGCTGCTATTTCAGCCTTTTAGCAGCAAGCAAACAAACAAACAAAACAAAACAAAAAACAAACATGCCATCCAGCACAAAAGCAATACCTGGACCAGAGGCGGTAATAAATTATAAGTTCACATGCGACCATAATAATAATAGGCTCATTTCTCTCAGAATATACAAAAACCCTGTTGTGCTCTTTCTAAAATGTCAGAGAAGAAGTGGTGGAGGAGGTGCGCAGCGTCCTGGAGGTGAACTGGTGGAAAGACTTTTTGGAATGTGTCGGTCAGAAATCCAACTTGGCACTAGTTTTTACCCATTTTTTTTGGCTTTTTTTTTTTTTTTTTGTCTCTGTGAGCGACCTCCGCTACTTCCGAATCAAAAACACATCCATGCCATGTTAACAGCTAGTGGACAGCAGCACTAAACATTACATGACTTTCATCATCTCAGCAGATGACTTGATGATACGCACTGAGCTGTGCACCAGAGAAAAGAAGAATCCATGAAATTTGCTCTCGTATCAATTTGGAAACGTCTAAAGTTTGGCCAGTTGACCCGTAGCTCCGCCCTATTCTTCCCGCCAAAAGCAGACTTGCACCATGTTCAGTGCGCGATAACCGCTGCATGTGTACGATAGTTTGTGGCCTTACAGTATGACGTCTTGTGCTAAATGTACCAAAGGTTTGACCATTTTCATGGATTTGTCTGTTTGCTGCAGTTTTCTATGAACCCCGAAGGCATCTCTTCACATGTGACACTATTCCAGCCAATCACGCTTCACTGAATCCAACAACCTGGACTGGCTGGATGAAACACTCAGAGGTGTCGGAAAATCTTGATAATGTCAATCCAGTTTCATATCAAACTATGACAAATTTGAGTCTGTGGTGTATTCTGTCTGTGTTCCACAGTTGTAGCTGATTTTTTTTGTGCTTGGAGACAAACAGTTCCAGTCCAGCAGCACTAGTCAGTTTAACTTTGATGGCGGAAGAAGAGGATGCACCACAGCCACCGCCGACTCCCCTTCCTCCTCTCGGGGCAGACAGCGGTAGGCCGGCACTGCTTTTTGTGATTTAGTTTATTAAAACTTTAATGCATCCACGCCTGAGACTCCACTAAACCTGTCATTTCCAAAGGTTACTATCCCATTAATATCACGTGGACATGCACTCGATCCGCTTCAAAGCAGATGGCTTCCACTCTTGACATTTTACTCCCGCTTAATAGGCTCGAGAGCGGAAATCGCGCACGCCGTCGCCGTGTTCCGAGGGAAAGAAGGAATTATTCCCAAAAAGCAGCTGGGAGTCTTCAAAGACGGAGCGAGCCGCTGTTATTTTGCACACTGGGTAACCTTTCGCACGCCTGCCGAGATGCCCTGATTGTTTTGAAGTGTTAACAGGATGCATTTCATCTTTATCTGATGAGAGGATTCAATCTCCCGCCTCTGAAGGCTCTCAACCCCACAGAGAACCGTAGGGAGAAAAAACACACACACACACAAACACACATACCACCCCCCACTACACACACACACACACACACACACACACACACACACACACAAAACTGCTCATCCAAAGTTCAGGCAACTGCAATTGTTTCATAAAAGAGTCTTTTGAAAAATCTTCTCATTTCTTCTCTCTCTGGCATTTAACC
The DNA here is from genome assembly GCF_046127955.1 of Nelusetta ayraudi. Taxonomy (NCBI): domain Eukaryota; kingdom Metazoa; phylum Chordata; class Actinopteri; order Tetraodontiformes; family Monacanthidae; genus Nelusetta; species Nelusetta ayraudi. Next base: position 1,201,458 of record NW_027466051.1, on the reverse strand, counting down.
CTTCAATTAATTATTTCTTCTTCATATCAGAGACAAATGGGGCGAGCGAAAAAACCAACATCTCTTCATCATGATTTGCATTAGCTGCTCAAAGTCCCGCCGTCCCAAACCCCCACAGCTTGTATTCGGTAGTTATTCAGAAGATTGTGTTTTATCGGGCTTGGAAAATGATACGATTTAAATATTAAGAATCTGCAGTTTCATTTTCCCCCTTTTTTGCCACTTAAAGATGGACAGATTTGCCTTTTTTTTTCTTTATAACATTCAATTAGATCTGTGTGTAGTTATTTCTACTTCCCAGTAGTTGACAGGCATCCCTGCTATGGGTACAGCGCCAAAGGCTGGCCTGCTCAGGATCTTATTAACTTGGGTCACCAGACCATACTTCACATGCAAACGTTATCATGTCTTGCAAGATAACGTCGGTGTTTTGAGAAGCCAGTGCTATGAGAAGCTAACTGGCAACCTGGCTCACTAGTCTCTGAATTGCATTATTTAACACTCCTTTATATCTACTGTGTCAGATGAACACAATCAAATGCTGTGCTGGGAGCAGAATGGTGTAGAAATGCTCCGTCGGGGAGCTTTGTGTGCGCTGCTGCTGCTGCTGCTGCTGCCAAGACGCTGCAGCCTCACCGCAGCCTCGGCCAGCATCCGCAGGAAGTTAATACGTTCGTGCGGCGGCCAATTATTTTTAATGGCTCCTCCATTTGTTCAGGAGACAATTGATTCTCCCTGTGTCTCTGCACGTTAGTCACATTTGATTTTTCTCATCCCATTTGCATTTGTCACGTTTTAAAAGAGCGTGGCGCCACGGCCACCGCTGAAACTCTTTATTCAGGTGCCAGCGCCGCCGCTGCCGCTGCCACTGCTGCCGGTGCCAGGGAGGCGGGACCACAGTGATGGACAGCGGCAGCCAGTCAGGAGGACAAGAAAGAAACGTCGGTGTCGTTTCTTTCTTGCATTTTCAATTCAAATCCATCAACGCCGTCATCCATTATGCAATATTTGGTTCCAAAAATGATGTTTTTTTTCCTTGCAATATGGTCATTAATATTATTATTATTATTATTATTATTATTATTATTATTATTATTATTATTATTATTATTATTATTATTGTTATTATTCACACTGAATGAAAATCTGTGTGATGATTACATGACAACATCAAATCTGACGCTCCGGTCGAGGTGAATATTTCAAAGATTCTGTCAGGAAAGGAAAAGAGGAGTTTAAATTTAATCACGAAATGAATTGATTAAAAAAATACAAAATTAAAAGATGTCTGGATGACTGGATCAAAAATGAACTGATATATTAGGCTTGTAGTATCAAATGTAGAGGAATAAATACATAAAGTGCTGTTTTTGTTTCATTCATTTGTGTTTGATTTTTTTTTTTTTTTTTTCTCTCCATTCAGAGCCCTGGAGGAAATAAAAAGCTTGGGTCATTTTGTCACAGCTGTTACGACACAGATCTCCATCCGGCCAGGTGGAAACTTCACTCCGAGGTTAATTTGCTCTCGCAGTTGTATTATTGTATTCAAAAAAGGTACACTATTACGAGCCTTTTGCGCTTTTTCACAGCGCACAGCTTATCACGGCAGTCACTCCAGGAAAACAGGATTGAGAAAAAAAAAAAAAAAAAAAGCCGTGGGAGATGCTTGCGACGCCAAGCGAGCGACTCACAGATTCCGTAGCTCCCGTGAGAGAACGAGTGGTGAGGGAATTCTACATGCACGCCCATTCTTCCTCCTTACGACGTGCGCGCTTTTTTTTTTTCTTTTGAAAAAAAGTCATAAAAACACAGCTCAAATGAACAAAGCTACGACTGCAACTGAGTCGTGTTCATGTAAATTACAAGTTTGATGTGAAATCGTCCCCATCCCCTCCACCCTTCCCTCCTCCTCTGTCATGTTTGTCTGCCGTCGCCCTCTTGGATTGGTTTGTCACGGCAGGTAATTCCCACCTGACTGCCTCATCGCATTAGGATCCTCTTCATCCGTCACGCCAGTCGGCGGCGGGAAAAAAGAAAAGAAAAGAAATAAATGGAATCACAGGATGGATGGCACCCGCTAATGTTTTTTTTTTTTTTTTTTAAATCCCCTTATACAATGCTTTTATGTGTGTGTAAGTGCGCAAGTGCGTGTGTGTGAGTATGCATGTGTTTTAGTGCGTGTGTGTGCAGTCAAGGAGGGGGCGGAGCCACAGTGATAAAAGTTCAGAGACTCAGCGGCCGCTAATGAAGCCGCGGCGCCGGCGAACAGCTCACAGGTCGACTAGCGAATCGACAGCCAGCCGATAAACACGGCAGCCACCGCACAATTAACCTCCACGACCCCCCGAGAGAGGGAATTACTGCAATTTGCGTCTCTGGTTGGCGAGACGAGGCAAGATGAGGGCGGCAGTGGAAGCAGAGGGAAGAAGAAGAAGAAGAAGAAGAAGAAGAAGAAGAAGTGGTGACTGGTGAGTCAACCATCTAATTCGATGAGTCATCGTCTGTTTGCGGTTTGATGGTTCTGATTGGCTAAAGGCCTTGAAGGGAACCATCTATCCATTCATCCATCCGTCTTCTACCACTTTATTTGGAGTCGGGTCGCGGGGGCAACAGCCTCAGCAGAGACGCTGAGACTTCCCTGGCCCTGGACACCTCCTCCAGCTCATCCAGCGGGACCCCAAGGCGTTCCCAGGCCAGCTGAGAGACATAGTCCCTCCAGCATGGCCTGTGTCCTTAAGGCCTCCTCCGAGTGGGACATGCCCAGAACAGCGTCCAGGAGGCATCTGAAACAGATGCCCGAGCCACCTCAGCTGGCCCCTCTCCATGTGGAGGAGCAACGGCTCTACTCCAAGCTCCTTTCCTTTCGGGTATCTGAGCTCCTCACCCTGATGAAGGAAACCATCGTAGGTTTGAAGGTGCAGTTTGAAGTATATTGCATTGAAAAATAGAATATTCCGGATATTACTGATATATAAGGATGATGATTTACGTGAATGACTGAACATGGGGATTGTGGTGTTTTATTTTTTTTTGTAGAAAAACAGCTTCAGTGTTGAATGGGAAGAGGATGTGGAAGACTTGTTCAGTTGCCACAACTTCAACCTTCTACTTTAAGATGACCTGGATGACTGAGAACCTTCACAGACATGGGAAAAGAATATTTAGCAAAATAAAGTTTTTAAATAAAAAGTGGAAAACTTAAAAAACAACAACCATTGCAATACGGTGTCTCCGTAGATAATATTAATAAACTTTACGATCCCTTGAAGTTCACAAACCTATGCTCAATTGATTTAACAGTCGATGTTTAAACGTCCCACTAGGGTAAAAAAATAAGATAAATCCAAATGTGTCTTTAAATGAATCGATCAGTTCTCCAGCCAATCAGCTCATAGTGGCCTTAACCTGTTTCTCTCAGCTCCAATGGGTAAAAAGCTGCAACTGGCATGTGGCACATCCAATCACGTGATCACATGATGATCAGTCTCCGCCCACAGCAGCTCCGACGCCGGTCGGTCTGCCTCCGTCCTTCCACTAATTCTGTTACTTGTCTGGGTTTGCAGCAACTCTCTCTCCGGACGGTTGCATTTTTCTTTCTCCCTAAAAGACTTTCAGCATTAGCAGCAGCAGCAGCAGCAATAAAAAAAAAAAAAAAAAAAAGAGGAAAGAAATAAAAGGGAAGAGCGTCTCTAAGCTAATGAGAAAACGACTGTACTTCCCGCCAGATTTATTGGTGCAATAAAACATTTCCCGATGAGTTTGGAGTTTTTATCCACTCCAGGTCGATGCTGCGGCGCGCCTCGCTCTGTAAGCGATGGCCCCGTTGACTGTCAAACTGTCAATAAAGCTCTGCGGGCTGCCTCACCATCGACGGCCCGTCATTCGACTGCAGGATCGAGGCGGCAATAATGTTTCCCTCGAAGCATCGACAAGGTTTTATAACCTCGGCGTTTGGAGCATGTGACAGCCACCCGGGGAGGAGAGAGAGAGAGAGAGGGAGAGAGAGAGCAGCTGCCACCGGGGTGCAACAGAGAGCAGTGGCGGAGCGCCGCAAGTTATCGCGTGTTAATAACTGCGTAGTATCAGTATTATTAGTTCTTCTAATTATCGTAAAGTTTGATATTTCTTGGGTTTAGTGCTGCAACAGTGTAGTTTCCCAATTGGCATCAATAAAGTACATCTATCTGTACACCTATCTAGTGGTGCAGCACAATTCTGGTTGAAAATTGAGAATCACAATATTTTGGCTGAGAATTAAGATCCTGATTTTTTTTTCTAAATGAATATATATATCTTTTTTGACACCATCAAATACAACAGGAAATGCAAAAAGAAATATATGGGGGGGAAAAAAATGCAACAATGGTGCTTGAAGCAAGATCGGCACATTAACTATTTGGAAAAACACTGTTTGCAAATCAGGTTACTTTGACCTTCATTGTCGTCTTTGAACGCAAAAAAAAAAATTCTACACCACACCCTTTTTTGTTTTGGTACGCCCACTATAAACTTGTTTTTTTTGTTTTTTTCATCACCAGCGGCAGCCGAACGACAAACGCCAACCATTGTCATCAATCCGGAAGGATTTTTATCCCAGAGGAGTGAGACTTAGGCAACAACAACAACAACAACAACAGCACATGATCCAAATAATTACACGCTGCAGTGCGGAATCACTTTCACGGGAACTCTGGGAAGCGTCCTCAGGGACGTGGTTGGTTCCTCGTAAGAAAAAAAAAAAATAAAAACACCCCTCCTGATCCAAACGTAGCGAACCTGAACTAACCCTGCAGCCACTGAATTCTAAATGAGGGTTTCAGTTCAACAATGTAGCGGTTACACTTCATCCACTGGAGCCTTGTATTGATTCATAATCTCTGGGTTTTATTGGCTGCCTGACTGTGCAGCCGACACAACCTGTCCTGGGTCGACGACTCACAAACACTGCCACCACCCGGTGGGTTTTAGTGTTGCGGGCAAGGACGACGGTGGCATCGCTGGCAAAGCAAAGCAAAAATTCACATGTATTGACCTTGAAAAGACCCAAGTCACTTTTCCGACAGCCACCGTGGTTAGGGCCCAAAAAGTGTTGAATGAAGGTGGGCGGAGCCTGGAGAGAAGAGCGACGGCCAATGAGAATGTAGCACACTGCATGTTCCTTCAAAGGTCCTGCCCACTGGCCAGGCTGTGGAGGCGGGCTGTGGGCGGAGCCTACCAGTCTCAAGACGCATGCTAATTTGGGCAGCTAACTCTTCTTTTTTTCCTTCTTCTTCTTCTTCTTCTTCTTCTTCTTCTTCTTCTGCTTCTTGGGCCTGATGCACATGCCAGGTCACTTTGACAGATTTTAGAAAAAGATCCCTCTGGCATGTCGACTTTATCTACTTATTTATTATTCCAGGGGGGGACGTCATGCTGCAACCGTTAGCAGATCATTTCATCATTTCATCCTGCAGAAGTGAAAGCCACGGCAGCGTGTCCAGGAGCAGGAGACCAAGAGAATATCTGCTGATATTGATTTTTTTTTTTTTTTTTTTTTTTTTTGGAGGGAGGGGAAAAGAAGAGGGGGGGTGCTCTCTTCTTCGAGCAGGAGGAGGACTGGTCGATCAATACTGGCCCCGGCGGTACAAATCTGATATTGATTAACAATAGTGAATATTAGTCACCCAACGCGTTGCATTTGGGCTCCTTGTGCAGCAGCAGCCGGAGGAGCTTCTGTTACTAAAAACCTCTCAGTCGCTTTAAAGCGAAGCTTTCCATTACTGGGGCATTAGCACAAATTGAAAAGTGATTTAAAATAGTTTATCTAGCAAGGAACAAAAAAAGAAGAAGAAGAAGAAGAATTAGACCATCCGCCTTAAAAAAAAAATGAGTATCCACAATGTCTCTGTGTGCTAATGAGAGTTTAAGAGGCAGCAGCCGGCGCTGCGAGCGCCGGGCGATAAAGAGGACGTGAATTTTTTGCTGCTTGCTGGTGGAAAACAATTGGCTCTTCATCACGGCCTAAAGTGGTGGCTTAAAGAGCCTCGCTGCTCGGCCCGACGTGGAAGAACCCTTTAATTCCGCCGCCGACGGCTGGAGGAGCTGGCGGGGAATTAGGTTTATAATGGCTCAGCAAGGAAGAGGGAGAGTCTGCTTGCCGTCCAACCAGAGAAGAGCAGTTCTGCCCGGCCGCCGTCACATGACCCTGGGGGTGCTGCTGCGTAGCAGTGGTGTTTGGTCGTTCTGAGGCACGGATGCAAAGGACGACAGCGTGGACCGGAGGATGCAGCTGTCAGACAGACAGGAAGTCAGGATTTTTGTATCATTATTATCAGTTTGTATTAGCTTTATCTATTTCTATGTCTATATTCAATAAATATATAACCCTGTCAGTGTGATTTGAACAAGACAGCACCTCCTCATTTAATCAGTTAAACGCCATTACCGCTCGACATGGGGCACCAAAAAGCTGTTTGAAATCCCACAAAGACAGCTGATTAGTCCAATCAGTCAATCTTCAAGACTTGACTTTACACACCACTGACCCTTTTTGCATCCCTGAGGATGATGTCAAATATCCAGGCATGGATTCCTCAAAATGCTCCCCTCCGATCAGTTCAATTAAATACAGTCAGAAAAAAAAAAGAGGAGCGTTGCGAGGAGGCGGAGCCACTGATGTGGAAGAATCGGACGTGAGCCTCCTTCCTTCCCCGGGAAGGTTGACGTGATGAGTCTGGAGCAGGGTTGAGGCCGTGAGGGACGTGTTGTCAGATGGGATCAGACGGGTGGGTGGGGGGGAAGGGAGGTGCACGTCTCTCCGGCTGCGTGTGGCTGGAGGTCATCCAGGGGTCACGCTGAGGTGGACGACCTCCGCTCCCGTGTCAAATGAAATGCACACCGAGGCGGGGGAGGGGGGTGCGCTGGGAGCAGGGGGCGTGGCCGGGATCTCCGGAGGCCACAGCCGCGTCCTGTCACTGCCACTATAATTTTTTCATCAGCAAGGATGACAAGAGTTTCGGTCCAGATTCACACAGTCGGGCGTACGCGGCTGAGTCGTTTTTAATTCCATCTCACTGCAGTGACAAAGCTGGTTTAATTCCATCACAATACATTTTTTTACGTCATATGATGAATGTTTAATTTTATAGGTGTTAATATGAATGCACTTATTTTCACTACAGATGTTTGAAATGCAGCTTTATTTGCCACTTTTGAGTAAATCCAATCCAAACATAAATGACTTTATTTGGACCAACCGGGCCATCCCTTCTTCTCTGGTACTGAGAGAGGCGCCCCCCCCCCCCCCCCCCCCCCCCCCCCCACACACACACACACACTCTTCTCACTCATCTTCATCCTCCTCCTCCTCCTCCTTTATGCTTCTTTCATTCTCTGCTGCTTGTCTTCTTCTCGCTGCTCTTTTCTGCCCCATTTTAAGCTCCATTTATTCATTCCTTATCACGATCAATTCATTTCTCGTCCCTTTTGGGACATTTTCTCAAAACCAACAGACTTCTCCCTCCGCCACGGACATTTAGAATGGAGAAGGAGAAAAAGAAAGCGGCTGTAATTCACCCGTTTGCTTCTCTTGAAGGCCGACTCGCACATCTGAAGGTCAGAACACACACACACACACACACACACACACACACACACACACACACACCAATAACATGTTTTCTTGTCTCACATTTATTTCCACTCAAAACACTCCGGCTGGCGCCGTGCAACAAAACTCGGTTGGCTGGTTTAACTGCAGCGACGGTGTCGTCACACTTCTGCTGCAGAATGTGGCTTCAGAATGTGTCGCTGGCCAGTTGTCGATGCAACAATGACAGCGTTCATCTGCAAGCAACAAAAAATAAAAGGCTTCAATCTGCATTCAGACGCTGGCCACGACCTGCACGTTGCTTGGCCCCCTCGCAGACGACAGAAGTGTTGACGTCTCCAATTAGCTCATTGTCCGAATCAAAAGAGCGATTTTTGAACTGTTGCCTTTCGGAAAATAGGGAAAAAAGTTTCACGCAAACCACACCGAGTGCTCGCCAAGTTAAAGAAATGGAATCTGAAAAATCTGTAAATATAAAACTTGCACGTTGAGGACAGAAAACAGCCAGCAAAAAACAAAGAAATTGTGAGATTGAAGGTTACAAAATAAAAAAAAAATAAACAAATAAACAAATCTGAGCAGCGCAACATTAAAAAGTAAAGAGGCTGAACGGCCGTCTGGCGAAATGTCAGCGGCCACCAGGGCGGCGAGCAGCTGATGTAAAAGTCACTGACATTTAAACCCCTCGCACCTTTTTTTTTTTTTTTTTGGTTTTCGTTCTGCAGGAAGCCTCGTTTCCCTCCGTCCAAACCAACCAACCAACCAACCGACCGACCGGCCTTCCTTCCTTCCTGCCAGCGGAATGAATTCATGCTCACACACGTCGTGACACGTTCGGCTGAAAGAACATCCACAGCTCAACCAGGCGGCAAGGAAACCCAGACGGGTAATAAAAAAAAAGAAGAAGAAAACTTCACTTCAGTCCTTCCACTCCCGGCCACCAGAGACCGCCGGTTGTGAGAGACCTTCAAACAGCACAACTTGACACCAGATACGTGTATTTTTTTTTTTTATCAGACTCTGTCTGGTGAGTCTGTCGGGACTTTAGAGTGTCCAGCGACTTGTTGTTCGTCTTCACAACACGGACACCCAGAATTTTTTTTTTTGGGGGGCAGTGTAAATATTCTTAATGTGTGAAGGTGCAAAAAAAAAAAAAAAAAAGGACAGAAAATAGAAGGGTTAGGCAAAATAAATGGGTTTTTTTACAGGGAGATTTTTTGCAGAGGGATAATTTGTTTCTCGTCACAGTTTTTTTTTTTCATTTCCTCATATTTTCCTCTATAAGTTTGGACACAGACACGCACTGAAGGAGAAGTTTTCATTGTATTTTATTTTTTCTTTGTTGATGACAATGTGACACGAAGGAAATTGACTTTTTCTTTCGTCCTGTTACTTTTCATTCAATCTCACGCACCCACACACTTATGAGAGACGAGAGAAGCGAGAGAAGGTCGAGTCCGGTTTTTACTCACAGTTTAACGATTCTCCATGATTCTCAGCTGAACCAACAGGGCGGTAAAAAAGAAAAATCTAGATCTAGATTTGTGCGTCTTGTCTTCATTTGGAATGAAGGCGAATCGACAACGACAAGAAAAAGACAAACAATAAAGAAAATATATTCTTCTTCTTCCTCCTCAACAGAAAATACACTTTCAATCCAAGTTTGTCCCCGGTGGTCGGACAATGCAGGACTAACTTACCAATAACTACTGAGTTAATTACAACTATGAACTACTAACCATTAATCCCAAGACTGGAGGTAAACCTGAAGTTAGCTTAGCATTTAGCTTGTCGGTCAACACTTTAGCTGCCGCAGTGAACAGTGTCTCCCCCTCTTGGTGTGCGAGTCTTGCCAACTCTCAACATCAAAACCTCAACCAATCAGCTCACAGACGCCAAATCGCAGTTACGACAGACAGTACGATACGACTCAACGACACGACACAACACAAGTCGTTGATACAAGCACAACTCTCGGCTAACATCTGTTCATGCATCACAACTTAAACAAGCGAAAGTTGTGTTTTGTTTTGTTTTTTTTCGTGAGAGGATCCGACCTCCTGTAATTGCCAGCATATGCTACATGCGCACGCGCACACACACACACACACACACACACACACACACACACTGCCATAAGCTGCAGGTTTAATGAGGCGGAAATTTATAACACCTGTGCGGGACCGCCGGCCCGGACGGAAACCGAGCCGCCTTCCGCCTTGTGCAAAAAAAAAAAAGAAAAAGGTGAATTTTTTTTTTTCCACCGTCCCCCAACATCGGGGATGGCGTTGGGTTCCAGCTGCAGCTCGTTTGTGCAGCTGTCGGAAACCTCGCAGCAGCAGCAGAACCGGTGGTTCGCGGGACATATTTCTGCTGCTGCTGTTTTTATTCCTGTGTAAAACAAATCTTAACATGTGTATCAAAACTTTGACTTTACACAGTTTATAAAAAAAAAATATATATATATTTATATACACATTCCGAGCCGCTTGTCGCCTCTTTTTGTTCGGCCTTCATGGCGTCTTAATGTGTGTCTGCCGTCGTTCACTTTCACAGTCCGTTCGTCCTGCAAACAAGCTGCTTGAGCTCCATTTCGAATGTTCAGTCATTCCTGACAGCTGGATGGACGCTGACGCTTCGCCACTGAGGGGCATCAACACTCATGTTTTGCCCTGAGGGCGCCGCCCACGACCTTCCTGAAGACCATTGCTGGTCTATGGGACTGACGCTGTGTGTGTGTGTGTGTGTGTGTGTGTGTGTGTGTGTGTGTGTGTGTGAGAAAGAGAGAGAGAGAGAGATGTCATGAAGCTAAAAGGGGAAGAACCAGGAAGTGGGCTGGAGGCCTCGCCACCGCCGCCAGCCCCACCCCCAACGCCGACCTCAGCGCCGCCACCTCACTCAGTGTCCTGTTGTTCACCACAGCCGACCCGGTTGAGTCAACGTGTTTACGGCTGCATGTTTTTCGCTCGGCTGAACTCTGAATCCCCCCTGGGAGCTCGACTCCAAGAGTACAGCTGCAAGAGTGAGAGTTTGACACAACCGGCCTCATATTGCACAATATTGAAGCAGCGTCACCAAATAAATAAATAAATAAATAAATAAAACGGCATGAGGATTTTTTCCAAAAGACAACTGAGTGAGGCGAAGAAACAGAACCTCAAATAACCAACGTTGTCCGACAAACATTTGCCAAATGTAACAAAGACTTCCCACAGGATGGAAAAACAACCCTTAGCTACAACAGAAAAAGATCGGAAAGTTTATATTTTTCATAATATCCCTTGATCTGACATTTCACTTTGCAAAATGAGTCACAAAAGTACCTACGATTTTTGCTGACATCGTTTCGGATAGATATCGATATCAGACGATACTCAAGGCTCAATATTGGTATTGTATCGGAAGTGAAAATCATATTGAATCAGGACGTCTGTAGAGAAAACCAACTGATCCCTTCCAGAGCAGGTGCCCCCACCCTGACTGTAATACCAGGAGCGTCCTGTAGAGGGCAGGGGGTGAGGGGGATAATTTAAAAACTGATGGTGATCTGATCTCACTCGCCATCTCCACGGAAAAAAACAAAAATAAAACAAAAAAAAACTTGTTCGACGCTGCAGATTTGTTCTACCAGGTTTTTTCTTCTTCTTCTTCTCAAGGGAAAAAAAACACAGAAAGTTTCTGTCGTTGTGGAGGAGAGGAAGTGGGCGGAGCCACCAGGTGGGCCAGGCGCTGTGTGTTGACAGTTTACCCACAGAGCAGCGGCGCGTTAGCAGCAGCAGCAGCAGCTGCCTGTCACTCTCAGCATCCCTCCAGAGGCTCGTCGCTGTCTGCTCTCCTCCTACTACGACTCCTTCTCTTCCCTCGCCTTCTCTTCCTCTCGCTTATTCATCTCACCAACTCCTCTCTGCTCCTCCTCCTCCCTCCCCTTTCTCTTCTTCCTCCTGCCTCTCTTCCACCTCCTCTTCCTCCTCCTCCTCCTGTTCTTCCTCTTTCTCCTCCTCTCACTTATTCATCTCACCACCCCCCCTTCCTCCCTCCTCCTCCTCCTCTCCCATCTTTCAAAGTGGTGTCAGCTAGAGACAGAGAGAGAAGCTGCCTCCACATCCAAACCTCCTTCTGTGCTTTTTGAAAGTTCCTGAAAGGGCTCAAACATCCAAACGTCGTTGCTCGTCTCCTGAGATCTCCAGTCTCTTCCTCCTCCTCCCCTTTCTCCTCCTCCTCCCTCTGCTCCTCCGAGTGCGACGTCGTAAAAATAACATCACACACTCTATTTTGCGACTCGCCAGCTGCAGCTTAACGTCTAAATTTGTCTGAGCAAACACGTTTTTTTTTTTTTTTTAATCCTCCGACTCTGTCAAATCACCAACCGAGGAGGCTACTGATTGGCTCTCGCGTCGCTCCGTACTGCATGTCGGACTTCCTTCATCATCAAGGCTCCAGACTGTCCCTAATGCTCACATTTGTTGCCCCTAAACATCGAATTGAATTGATGAATGAATCCTTTATTTTGAAATAAAATCAGCCCGTCTATCCAACAAGAAGAGGGTACGCCTTCATTGATCAAGCAGACAGAGAAAGCATTAGGAATCGCATTGACAATGATCACTTTCGCCTCCAGACCGAGGATTCTAGACACTTCCGTCTTGGAACGATAATTAGCAAGTCTCATGTAAGTAGCTTTTTTTTATTGTTACTATTGTTTATTCATGATTTATTTATTTTTGTTTTTCTTTTGTTTTTTTCCGCATTGGCCCCCTGTCCGCCATTAGGACGTGATGTCCGAGACGTAACTTGAAACAGTCAGGCGAGTTACTCTTTCTTTGCTTTAAGCAATTGTCGAGTGTTTTCTTCTCCAGTCGTCCAGGAATTAGACCATTCTGCACAAACTGACCACGTGTTTTAACGTCTTTTGCGTTAATTGGGCGCCATTTCGGACGTTCCCCTCCTCCAGATCGGCGCAGATGTCCGTCCTGCGCACGTTGATCATGTGAAGATATTGCAACTGTATGGACATCCGCGCCGCCAATTTTAAACAAATTGCCGCGTTTCAACATCTTGTGCGCTAATTCTACGCCATTACGTTATTAGGACCGGGGCCACTAGCAGATGAGTAGAGTATGCAATGCAACCCTCCCACCTTCCCTTTTAGAAGTCTAATGCCACCTGCTTAATTCAAATTAGGCATTTTGTCCTAATGATTGTGTTTCTATGTCATAAAGGGAAGAGCAGAGGCCAGTGTGCACGAGGACCTGAAAAAAGACAGCATGAAGACATACAGTATGTCTGCAATGAGCCAGATGCGGCAGGTATCGTCATCGAGGGAGTCCCTGTGCTTACTGGTATTGGCAATCTGGCCAAAGCATGCAGCCTTCACATATGCCCTGAACCTCCAGTGTCCCTGCAAACTTGCCAAGTCGTTTGAGGTATTTCAAAGACTTTTTGTTGGACTTGAAAGCTGCGCCCAAAACCAAGCACCCGGTTCACGAGTCTCAAAAACAAGCTTCTTGTCCAGCCAACATTTCTTGATCGCTGTTTTGTACTCCCATGATTGTTTTACATTTGCCCGAGCATTTTGAATAGCTGTCATGATGAGAGTTGTGGAATTTTGTTTGACATTGGTGTCATACGCAGTTATTTTGAAATGTTATTTTGTATGCAAGACTGTCAAGCTAAAAAATTCACTCTTTCACGTGCGTGAAACATAGTTTTGCTTACAAGACGTCATAAGTAAAGGTCAGATGTTTCACTACGGTAAAAAAAAAAAAAAAAAGAGCAGCAAATAAAGGCAGGAAACAGGCACATTTCTAATTTCCTTTTTCACATTTATGGTCATGCGAACTCATTAAAAATTGTTAGAATTTTAAGTTGAAAAAGAAATGACTGGAAATAATTAAAATAAATAGTAAATCAATCAAATAAATTCAAAGCAGTGTTACTTATTTCAAATAAGTTAAACATATTACATTTTTTAACGTGGTTGAACTCAATTTCTTCACTATTTGTCTTTGAATCAAAACATTATTAATCATACAGTGAAACTGATATTATTAGGTTAAACAAATTAAATTTCCAATTAGTTTACTGAACTACAAAAACGTGCTTGGAAATTTTTTGCACTCATTTTATTGAGTTATATCAATGTAACCGTTTTTACACTCGTGCATGTGCGAAAAGTAAATTGAATCCATTTCTACAAAAAACTTTTATTATTTTATATGTTGGATTACTGACAGACTTCCAATCTATTTGCAGAAGATATCTGAAGTTCATGAATTTAAAAACACTTTAGTTTCAGCAATTATTGTCAAATTATTTCTCAGTAATATGGTGAAAACACGAGGGAATGTGGATACGTACTTTGGAAGTCCATTTACAGTGTCGTCCCCTAGATTTTCAGCTGCTTCCTGCGGCACGGTGTTGTGACTGTGATTGTGTAGCTGACAATGAGGACACCTGTTAGGCAGAGAGACATCTGCTGCTGCTGCTGAGTTCCATCAGTCACGCCGACAAACTCGCGGACATATCAGTCGGTGCACAAACACACACGGACACGCACGCATGCGAGCGCACGCACGCACACACACACACACACACACACACCAGGCTGTATCCAATCTGTTCCAAAACTGGATAAAGTTGCAGAAAAGCTGTTGTGTCATTTTATTTGATCTTATTTTTTTTTAGGTCCAAGACTCCAGTCACTATCAGCATATTTATCCCTTTGGTTACAGCCTCCAGGCAGAAAAACTGATGCTTTTGCTGGTCCTTGCACCTCAAAAACAAAACAAACAAACAAACAAACAAAAAAACAAAACAAATGAAAACAAAATGAGGCGGTCACCTCTAGGACATCACAATGGGCTTAACATCCAGAAACGTTTTCGCGATTCAGCGACGGGAAAAAGACAGAAAATGTTGGAAAAGTGAAATTCCAAGAAGACGACTAATGTCCAAATATAGTAACATCAGGAAAGATTAACAAAAAAATGAAAAATAAATGAAAAAAATTGACCGCGCTAACAAACAACTCTACCGTCGTTGTCAAAACCGTGGAATACACCTGCTGTGAAGCAGCGGCCGAGCGGAGACGCTAACGTCTCCCAGTGATGGTTGAGAGGAATCGTCGGAAGAGGATGTATCTTAACGTTTTCCGCCCCTCCCCCCACCCCAAGTCCCGAGGAGGCCGATTCATCGCCTTAATATGACCCTCCCCTAACCACCTCCCCCGACCCCCCAACCCCTGCACCCCCGATTGAGGTTAACACTAACTGCTAGCGCTGCCCGCTAACATGGGCATTGATCGGAGTGCCGGCACCGCAGTGGGAGACTCGGTAAAAGTAATTACCTGTAGGACTGCACAGTCCGCTGGGCGGCCTGTCGGTCGGTGAGGTGTGCGTGCACGATGTGCGTGCGTGCCGAAAACCCGTGCACGGCTGTAATTGAAAGTGAGCACAGCGGTGCTGTGGTGCGGAGAGGGCTGAGTCTGTTAGCGGCGGCGGCGGTAATTACGGGGCCAAGGAGTCGGACTGCGAGCCGGACGCAGCGAGTGGGGAGGCGTAGGGAACCTTTGATTAATGTCGTGTAGGTGCAAACCTAATAAGGAATAAAGAGACACAGCAGAGAGTCATTCATCTGCGTGTCACCACCACCTTGTACGACAAAATTGTAATAATAATAATAAAAAAATTGTTATAAAAATTTGAAATTGTTCTGCGCAAATGAATTTTATTACTCCAGTCGGACAACAAGAGTCAGCGGCCCATCGCTTCATCAGGCCCACTGGACCTACTTCCTACTTCAGATGCTGTGTTAACAAGGTTTCCCAGTTCCGGATTATCCAGAAGGTTCCACTGGGCTGGTCGGGATAGAACAACGGTTAGTACTGAGGGCAGTGCTGGTTAGTGTTGAGGACAGCACTGGTTAGTACTGAGGGGAGTACTGGTTAGAACTGAGGGTAGTACTGGTTAGTACTAAGGGGAGTTCTGGTGTGTACTGAAGGGCAGTGATGGTTGGTACTGAGGGCAGTACTGGTTGGTACTGAGGGGAGCACTGGTTGGTACTGGTTGGTCCAGGTTTGAGCCAATTGGCAGGGAAGTGCTAGATGGTGCTGGTTGGACATCCATCCTTCTATAAGTTGGTTTCTTGCCGTGGGGGAGACGAAAGTACACTCTTTCTCTCTCTCCTCCGCCCAGTGGTTGAAACAGTGCCAGATTAATTCCCGGCGCCGCGATAAAGCCCCCAACACTGCACGCTGTGTGACTGCAGCTTGGTCAAAAAATTTGAAAAGTCTTTGTTCATTTGTTCATTTATTTGTCTGCTCTTTCATTCGTTTGCACCCGTGTGAATGAGTGAGAGTGAACGAGCCTCAGTTATGCCAACAGCCTCTCTCTATTCCCAGCGGCTGCAGATAAATGACTTTCCACTGTAATTTGCACTGAGCTGTGCAAAAAAAAGAGAGAAAAAAAAAAAACACTGTACAAACTTTCTGTTTATTCACGCTCTGCCAGAGTGTGACGGGAGAATGTTTCCTGAAGGGGGTGGGGTGGGAGTGGGAGGGTTTTGGGGGGGGGGGGGTTAATTTGGGAAGCTACTTTGAGCAGAAGGAAGGAGGGATGGAGGGGCATAAAAGACGAGTGGCTGCTGGCCACCAGGGGGCGAGCGTTTAGTTGGAACGTGTCAACTTGAAACAGACGTCCATCAGAGTGACAGGCAGCAGAGATGACTGCGCTGATGGCAAGATGACACACACACACACACACACACACACACACACTCCCCACACCCTCATCAACGCTGTTGATTCGTCATTCTCGGGCCACACCGCCGGCTGGCCAACGTAACCTTTCGCTTGACGGCGGCTTGTCTCGTCACATCTGGCCAATCGGCTCCAAGCGCTCCGACTCCCCTCCCCCCATCTTCCCTTTCCCACCCCTGCTCCTCGACTTCCCATCTTGTTTGCCGCACCACCAACGAAGAGGAACGAGATGAATGTTGGATGTTGGACGTGTGGGACAACAACGGTGGTTGCAGGATGTTTGCAGCCAAAGGGCGCAAGTGCCGCCCTGCTGGAGGAGAGGAAAAACTACACTGGCTACGAGCCCTTTGGTCCTTTGCTCTCCTTCAAAAGAAGGAAACGTCGGGTTGCCTTTAGATGGATCAACGCTTTTTGTCCCCCGTCTCGGGCTGAAACGTTTGTGGATTATGAGTCGAATCTGATTGGTCAAGCCAAAAGCGGTCCACAGTGACAAGACGGTCTTTCCATGTCATCCTTATGTTTATTTCCAAGCTTTTAGTCCAACAAAACTCCTGTAGTTGGCGTCGGCCAATCAGCTTTTTAATACTAAGCAGCTGCAGCATGAAAAAAATCCACCAGACTGACATTCAGGAATTTTCCAACGATTCTTTTCGGAATCGGACCGCTCGCTTTTTGCACAGATGGATCCTTCTTCACCGGGACATCTTTGAACAAAGACTCGAATGATTTTTCAGTCAAAGCGACATTGCAGGAAGATTTCATCACTGGCTGAACATGTGGTACAAAAAAGAAAAAAAATCCCAGTGAGGTTCCATCCAAAGCTCCGCGATTCCCAGGATTCTCTGCTGTGGCTCTGTTTCACAGTGCCAACACGGAAGCTAAACACAATACTAGCATCGGTACTAGGAGGGGGAAACATCCAGGAGCATGGCAGAGTGGTAGCAGTACTGAAGGAGTACTGAGGGAGTACTCAGAGTACTGAAGGAGATCTGAAGGAGTATTGCAAGAGTACTGAGAGAGTACTAAAGAGTATATAAGGAATACTGAGGAAGAACTGAAGTAGTAGTAAAGGACTACTGAAGGAGCACTGAAGAAGTACTGAAGGAGTTCTGAAGGAATACTGAGGGAGAACTGAAGTAGTAGTAAAGGACTACTGAAGGAGCACCGAAGACGTACTGAAGGAGTTCTGAAGGAATACTGAGGGAGAACTGAAGTAGTAGTAAAGGACTACTGAAGGAGCACCGAAGAAGTACTGAAGGAGTTCTGAAGGAGTACTGAAGGAGTACTGAGGGAGAACTGAAGGAAAACTCAAGGAATACTGAAGCAGTTCTGAGGGAACTGATTGACCAGTGAGGTTGGATTCTCTCCCTGCTCTTCTTGATTAGTCCCGCTTGTACCTGGCCTTGGCTCTTCTTGGTTCTTGGCTGCTTCTTCATAGAATTCTTGCCTTCTTAAAGAAAAAAAAAACCTGTGGATGCGCTCCTCATGACTCTTCACTGCTGAAACTCGGCGAAGTAGCCCCCTGACCTTTGCGAAGTAGAACCTCTGCTGCTGCTGCTCCTCCTTCGGCCTGACATTCTGATAATAAACAAGAAGTGACACATGCCACCGCCGCTGCTGCAGCAGAGCCTTGATGCACGTCGGCTGCATCAGCAGTGACATTTGACCTTAAACAAAACACCTCCATCAAAACCTTACACACACACACACACACACACACACACGATGCAGATGTATGGAGGTAGAGCAAGCAGGGCGGATGAAGACAGAGGGCAACAGAATTCAATTCAATGTAAATAGGGTGCATTATAAATCGAAATGTTATTACAGTATTATTATACTCGTTAGGCAGGGTAAATTTCCCTCCGATTCGACATGAGAGCACGACCGCCACTGGACGGGAGTGAGGCCGGCGCTCCTTCCTGTCTTGTTAGAATCTAATCATGTGTGTAAAGCACCTGGTTGGGGGGGAGGGGAGGGAATCTAATCAGGTGATTGTGTGAGGGGGCTGGGAGGGGGTGAGAGCGACCAATGAGGCAAAATATGTTGACGATGCAGGAACGGCGCTAATGACCGCGGCCAGGCATTGGCTATCTCTAGTCGTGTAACGGCACGGATTGTGCTGGGTGGCGCCACCGACTTGCACGTCAACTGGGCTGGGGTGAACTTTGACCCTGGCTGTGGCTAGCTGGCTCGCTAGCTTGCTAGCGAACAGCTGCGGCAGGTGACTTGTCCTCTAACGGCGACCGCTCTGCCCGATCAGAGGGCGAGCAGGGCGGCAGCTGGTGGCGGCAATAAACGCATTGCGATCATGTGAAGCTGCCGCGTCGACCAATCACAGCCCAGAGAGAGAGTTCTGGCTGGTTGGCTGCAGCCCCAGTCTTACTAATGCCTGTTCAGCTGTTGAGACTTCACTCTGCACAGACAGACGCAAGTTGAAAATTTCCAGTACTTCAAGTACAGGAACAGGAAGTTAACAGGAACAGGAAATGAACAGGAACAGGAAGGGAACAGGAAGTGAACGAGAAAGGGAAGCGAACAGGAACAGGGGCTGTGCCTCAATTCAGGGTCTGCATCCTTTGAAGCCTTCATTTGAAGGCCAGTTACGTCATAGCACTGCCAAAAGACTTGTCCCAATTCATTGAAATTCGAAGGACGCTCCAAATGCGCCCTACTACTATCTGATTTGAAGGATGCACCGCCACTATCCTTCGCGGACTCCTGTATCCCAGGATGCGTTGCGTGCTGCTGCTAAGCATCCTGGATCAGCTGAGATGGCGACATCTACTGGCAAAGACATAATATATACATTTAAGTATTGAAGTTTCACGTAAAATATTTAGTTTTTACTGTAAGGTTTTTTACTTATTTGAACATCCAACGTCATGGTTGGATGGCAAACCAATGGTTTGCTTGATGCTATAAAAACGTCACTTCCGGGGTTGGCCAGCAGTAGGCGGTGAAGCAACCAGGAAATACACCGAAGGCTAAACCGTCCCCTGTGGTTACCAGGGAGGCGGGTTTGGGTTCGTCCTCCATCGGCCTCCGCCAGCCGACAGAGGACCCAGCCGACAAAGGATGCAGACCCTGAATTGAGACACAGCCAGCGAGTGAACAAGAACGGAAACAGGAAGTGAACAGGAACATGAAGTGAACGGAAACAGGAAGGGAACAGAAAGTGACAGCTAGTGGACGTGCTAGCTGAAGAGGTTTGCACGGTTGCCGCAATGTCTCTTAACATGTAATAACAATTTTCTCTGCCGCTGACTGGTTTCTACAGGAGAAAAATTTTTTTTTCAACAGCAGTTCCTCCAGTGACCACTGGGAAAAAATAGGCGCCAGTATCCGGGTTTTATAATACATCCGTAAATCCTCCTTGCCAACAAACTGAAAACGAACAATGTGAGGGACACCTGGACGATACGTTGCCTCAGAAAACTATTATTATCTATCGTTTGTGACAATTTAAAGAAATAATCAGATATAAAAACAGAATAAATCTTCCTTGACGGAAGGAAATCTTCAGATGCTCTTTGTTTTTTTAATAAAAAAAACAACAACATTATGCTGTCGGCAGCCTGCAGGAGTTTCTTCTTCTTCTTCTTCGTCTTCTTCTTCTTCTTCTGAACCTTCTTCTGTCTCCTTCTCTGCCGCTGCCTCGTTTGCATACAAGGCGCCAATGTAGGCAGACAGTGAGGCGTGTAAATAAGGCAGGTATCAGACACTCGCACACGGCGCCGCTTTTTTTCCTTCTTCTTTTTTTTTCATCGTCGCCGCTCAGGTACGCACAGCAACAACACACTCGGAGACAAAACAGAAAAAAGAAAAAAAAAAAAAAACACACAACACAATCAGCCGCTCTCAGACTCGTTAGAGTGAGAAGCTCCAGGTAGCTGCTCGAACAGAACGCAATTAAACTCCGACAAGCTGCGTCGGCACAAGTGTGTTTGTCTGTGTGTGCGCGCGTGTGTGTATCAGAGGAACGCTGTACCACAGCAGAGCTGATAGACTGGGAAAGATCTGGGCCAGCCGAGGAGAAGACATCTCTCCAAGGAGGACCGTTGACGCTGCAGTGAGTCGACATCTGCAGACCTCCAGCAGTTCAACATGGAGCGACGCGGAGCCGCTGCTGCTGCTCTGCTGTGTGTGTGTGTGTGTGTGTGTGTGTGTGTGTGTGTTTTGTCTCTTGCCCTCCAGGCGGAGCTACCTGATATTGGAACAGGCAGCTTCCGTGACCACATGCGGCTTCTGTTTTGATTATGTTAATAGGAAAAATAATGAATTAAAGAAAAAAACAAAACCACTCAACTTTATCTCTCATGACCAGGTGGCTGCAGCAAGTTAATAAAATGTTATTTTAAAGCTAATTAAGCTTATTAAGACTGAAGATTAATGCTGTCTTCATATAACGTTTCAATCATACAATATTGCAATTGAATTATTATTTTTTTTTTCATGACATTTAACAATGACATTGTAAAAAGGACATTTTAAAAGGGGTAAATTTTAAATACCCATGCTATTAAAGTGTTATTATTATGATGATTATTATTTAATATGATTGATTATCATATAATTATATTTTTATGTCTTACTTTGATATTAGCAATTAGTATTATTTAAATCAATAAAAAGTCTAAAGTCCAGTTAATATTTTATACTTGAGCCGTCCACTGCTCTCAGCTGGCTGGAAGTGGATACTTTCCATTTAAACACTGCTTTTCTTCTGCACACCTGTGATTTACATTGGATTTATTCTATTTAATTTTATTTCACCGCATTTCTCAGCATTTCCCTCAGCTCCATTGGTTTCCCTCCTGTCCAAACTTTCCAAATTTTTTTCAATGTATATGTATATATTTTTTTAAATCGCCGCTTACTCCACGACTATTGCAACTATTCATGATCCTGCGTTTCCTCCTCAACTTTTCTCCGCCGGATCCAGAAGATCCCAGTGGGGAACCCGGGACTCTGACGGCGACTCTGCAGTTCTTCTTTCTTTTCTCCGCCGTTCCCTCCGTCTGCACTCAAACGTGTCGCTCCAACGCGAGCATCCTGCCGGCGCGCTGCACCTCTGACTTTGCTTCCCGCTAATGAAGCTCCGCCCCTGACCAGCGACCGCCAACATGCTCACTCAGCACAAAACGCCACCACCACTTTCTTCCTGTCAGCCTCTTATTTATTCCTGCTGCAGCTGCAGCCGTTGGCTTCTTCTTCTCCTCCTCTTGCCGCAGCGTTTATTACACGCTGTATGCAGACGAGCGGCCGCCCAATGAATGTTGACCGAGCCTTGTTGTCCACCCATGATTTATATCTTACAGTCCTGCTTTGTGCGTCTGCAAAGTGCTGATGTGGGGATTTCGCGTCTGGATTATTTCCGTTCCTCTTTTCAAGATTCAAATTTGTGAGTCAATTCCTGCGCACTTGCGTGCTCTAAACACAGGACTATTGTTCCGCAGTAGCAGCGTCACACAGAACAGAGGACAACAGTGAAGAATCAGAGGCTGATCGTTTGTAATAGACTTTAGAAAATAAATAAAATAGTAACAAAAATATTTATCATACACATATATAATATATATATATATATATATATATATATATATATATATATATATATATATATATATGTATATATATACACATACATATATATATGTATATACATATATATATATATATATATATATACATACATATGTGACCCAGCCCGTGTCGGAGACTGCGCCTCTATACGCCCGGATGTGTTTGTTTGGTTGGATGTTTCGGTGGGGTAGAGGAGGGACGAGTCGGACACCGGTTGTTCGTTGTTTCAGGCTCGGACCACGCCGTTTATTTCTTCGCACTGCATCCCTTTCGGTATCACACGGAACACTCATTTTAAACACAAATAAACAACAGCAACGAAACATCTACTGCACGCCTACAGCACCAAAACAGCTGCAGTCACGCCCGTAGCTAATGAGCGGTTGCGACCGACATAAAATAGTTCACACTCATCACCCAGCACCATTTACGCTGCTTACCTTTCGGTATCACACGGAACACTAATATTAACATGGCGCTGGGACGGGAACACACCTCGAACTATGGTGGCCCGTACGGACAAATGGCCAGACCCGCTAGACCCGAGGGCGAAGAGGAACGACAACAATAAAAAAAAAAAAGAATATCAGGGCGCCCTCCCTTGGCTTCGTTAGGCCACTGCCCTACATATATATAAAATAACCCTGTGCCAATGAAGGTGCTCAGATGTTGCCAAGATGCCCAGTACTGGAGGATCCAGGGGGCGCTCTTCTATGGTGACAAAGCTACAAGCTGCAAACTGCCTCTCAGAACCACAAAAGAAGAATAGGAAGGAGCCGATGCAGAACTGACAAAAGAAGAAGAGCAGCAACGAGATGAAGGCCTTTTTCCGCTACTGACTGGCTCTGGACGGACTTCGGTTAGACTCCGCCCACCATCACAGCTCAAATCATCACAGGTGCATTGGACACGCCCACTGGAGCACTGTGCACCAATAGAGAGCCCTTGAGTGGTCGACCAGCTCAGACTCAAACGGCATAACAAAATAATAATAACACTAACTTGCTAATAGTTTGCCGCTAACGAGTCTACTCGACAGCTCATGCTCTAATTTCTACAATTTTGACACTGCTAATACTGCGCTTCCTAGTTTTGACAACTGCTATTGTTTAAATGAACAAAAGCCAAGATGACAATGAGGATGATGATGGTGATTTTTTTTTTAAAAAACATTTGCTATATTGTTGCATGGTGAAAGCACGGCCTGTCACGGTCTCCAAGCCAACAATCTGCCCCTATGATCTTGATAGCCAACAATCTTCGCCTGTGATCTGCACTGCCTTTATTAACCAGTCTCCCGTGTTCCCCCGTTGCCAGATTATCTGTTTTGCATTGCACCAGTAGTCCAGCGCCTGTCTCCTTGTTGTGCTCCTTCATTCCCCGGTTGACAACAACCCGTCTTCGAGCCTGCCTCCGCCTCGTCCACGGACCGATTCCCCGGTAACGACCCTGCTTGGCTCTGACTACGTCCCCTCGTCTGCCCCGTCTGGATCCTGTCGCTGTTATTGACCTCCGCCCGTCCTCGACGCCGATCCCGCCTGCCTCTCTCACCGCCTGCACTGGTTCTCGACCCTGGACTGCCCGACCTCCCCACTTCAATAAACATCTTAAACTGCATCAGTGGTTGTTGTGCATTTGAGTCCACCAACACCTGACACGCCCACTCCGAAACTGACTGACAAAACTACCCACACTGTGAAAAAAGCAGTTTTCTGGTAAAAAAAAAATCCAATCTATTATTATTATTATTATTATTATTATTATTATTATTATTATTATTATTATTATTATTATATCTATAACCGTCTATTGTAGTTTAGTTGTAGTAGCCTCCACAGTCTCCACCAGGCACCTGTCCCCTCCCACCTTTTCTCCCCCTGTATTTGTATTCCCCCCCAACGCTACTGCTGCTACTCCGTCTTCATTTGTTCCCTCCGTCCTCCCCTCTGTGTACCCAGTGCCACCTCCGTCCTCCCATCAGCCCAGAAATCATCTCGCCCATGATGAAATATGCCTCCTCCTGTAATTCAGCGCCGACCCGTTGTTTAAATAAAACCGCAGCCGGCGCTGTAATTCCTCATGCCGTCCGCTCGTCGGACCTGGTGGAGTTCTTTTCATTTTTTTTCCATTCAGAGCCTCGGCAGCGATGTTCCCGGGAAAAGCAAGCACACAGCGGCCCTGCAGAGCTCCACCTGATGATGTCAGCACTCAGCTGAGCAGCCAGCAGAGTTTAAATCAGTCAATATCATATACTACGACTACTACTACTACTACTACTATTACTATTACTACTACTACTACTACTACTACTAATAATAATAATAATGATAATAATAATAATAATAATAATAATATCATCTCTCCATCCACTTATCTATGAATTCATCCATCTATCATCGATCCATTGATCATCAACCAATACATCATCTTCCTTCCATCTACACATCATCATTTATCCATCCACTCCATCAATTCATCTACCTACCGGCTATCTATCATCAAACAACCCATCCATCTTTGTCCATCCATCCATCCATCATCCATCCATCCTCGCCGTCAATTCTCTCCCTCAGATGCCTTGAGACAAAAAAAAACAACCCGGGTGGCTTTTGTCCCTCTGTCGTACCGAATTGACGCAATTATTAGGCAGAGAGTGAGAGGCCACCGGGTCAGGGAACAGCAGCAGCAGCAGCAGCATAGCAACGCTGGCTGCAGGCCAAAGAAAAGGAGAAATGTCCTCGAGAATGTGATCACGTCAGTCTATCAAACAATAGGAACCTTATTTGTATAGCAACCGTTTTTTCCCTTAACAAAGGAACGTCTCACAAAGCTATTACACCAGGAAGGTCAACAGGGGGCGGCGGCGGTCCGGAGGTTCACTGAGGAGATGGGCAGTTTTTCTCACGCTGATCTCTTCCACACAGAGAAGAAACACAGCGTTGGAACAGAGTAGCTAGCAACACGTACGAAAGGGAGGTCGAGACGGAAGCGGCTGGAATTCATCTGTTTGTTTTTTTTTAACCCAAATGTAGAGTGTAGAGCGAATGAATGGAATTCAGAAATGTATTTTTTTTTTCAGGAGTGAGTGGGAGGGAGAAGCTGGTGGGTGTCGAAAACAGGAAATTCTAAAATGTCCTGCAGGGGGAGTCAGAGAGTGGGCGAACTGCAACAACGAGATTGTCTCAGTTCGGGCGCCAAAGCAGGTTATCACAGCAAGACACGTCCAGGCCGCCGTCCCATCATGCTCTGGGCCAGGGTCGAGCGAGGAGAGAGAGCGGGGATGACGAAGACGAAGAAGAGCATTTTTATTCCTGCTGCTGCCCGCGCCTGCTTCCACCCACTTCCTGTGACTGATCGAAAGCCTCCAGTGACCTCCTCATCGCTGCCCAATCAGCCACTGATCACCATCCAATATGAGGAGAGTTTTTTTCTGTTGCTGTCAGTAGACACTGGAACAGATAGAATGCAACCATCCATCCATCCATCATCCATCCATCATGCATCTACTTATCTGTCAATTCATCCATCTATCTACACATTTGTCATCAAACAACCAATCCATCCATCCATGAATTCATCCGTCCAACACATTTCTTATCATCTATCATCAGCCATCCATCAACATCCATCGATATCATAAATCAATTATCATCCTCTATCCAACGTTCATCTTCCTACCATTCCATCCATTTATCCATCATTAATCCATCCATCTACCAATTGTACATCCATCCTTTTATCCAGCGGCCCCCAACCCCTGGGCCGGTACCGGTCCATGGATCATTTGGTACCAGACTGCACAGAAAGAATGATTAACTTCCATTAAATCATTTCTGTTTTATTTATAATCTGAGTCTGAACAATTTTATCATGAAAAATGACCAGATTCTCTCCTTTACATCCATCTATGGCTCAACTCCTGACACATGTCAAGACACTTGGCATGCCTTTAACAGACCATACTAGCAGTCCTACCACTAACTGTATCTTGACAAAAGACCAGCAGCCTTTGGAGTATTGAGAAGGAAAAAGCGTATGTCACTCATGTTATGTTGGTGTCGCCATGTTATGAGGACGCTGCTAATAAAGTTCCAAACGTATGCACAGTGGATTCACATTCATTATCATATTTAGAAAATACCACAGTTTTCATACTAGTCTGTGAAAATATCGTCTCGTATTAAACTGGGCCATGATGCAAAAAAGGTTGGGGACTGCTGCTTTCATCTATCAACCATCCATCCAAATGATTATGATGTCTTGTGCATTGTTTTTATTGTGTCTTATTTCATCTTTCAGTTGTAGTTGGTTTAGTTTTAGTTTTGTTGTGTCATTAACACTCTTTTATAATATTGCAGCACATACATTTGATCGTTCTTGGCTTTAAAGTCGACCCGCATTGTCAGCAATCGTTGCCTCAAAGCGACAAATGGAAATCTACTTATTTTGACAGAATTATTCCACTAATAGTATTTTGAGCAGGGATGAGGGGAACCCACCTCTGGAGAGCGTCTATCTTGTCAGCCGTGATTCTTCTCAGCAGCTCCTCCAGCAGGTCGGAGCTGTCGGATGGAGCAGCAGGTGCCTTGGTGGCAGGAGAGCCGTGGGTGAACCAGCCAATGAGCAGGCCCAAGACAAACAGGGCTGAGGTCCCAAGCAGGTACCTAAGCAGAACCAGAACCAGGCAGGGTGTCAGCAAAGGAGCTGTGATCATGTTTTCTTTGGCCAAAATGAACCTTTAGGAAATCAGAGGGGGGGCAGGAGTGGAGGTGAATCATGGACCAGAATCAGGAGAATCAGAGGAGAAATACCAGCAGCAGCCCAGAATCTTCAAAATCAGAATTAGAATAATCACAATCAGATCAAAATCATCATTAGGACCAGAATTATCAGAATCAGGCTAGATTCATCAGTATTGTACCAGAATAAACTGTATCGGACCAGAAACATCATTATTAGGACCACAATTATCAGTACTGGACCAGAATTATCAGTATTGGATCAGCTCCCCAGAAAAAATAAACAAACAAACAAAAAGAACTGTCTTTGTTTCCTTATGCTGTGCTACAAAGAAATATTCCTGATGACACGAGCGCCCTCTATCAGTCAGCGGCAGTCAATGTTCAGAGGAACCAAATCGCATGAAGGATTTTTTTTTTGTTGCATAATTAGTTAGTAGGAATACATTGTCCTTCAAGACTTCAAGAGGCTCCTTCAACAAGATTTAGTGACTCTGCTGTCGACGGACTGTCAAAAAGCTGCTTCCACCGCAGCTCCTTGTGATGTCTGGGAGCAGCTGGTTGGTTGAGATTTAAAGGGTGGAATCATGCCGATCCGCTCAGAAAAGCTTCCAGATTTCAATATTTTGGAGTTTTGATATCCGTTTAATTATGTTTGAGGAGAAAGTAGCAAAAACGACCACAACTGTGTGTGTGTGTGTGTGTGTGTGTGTGTGCGTGTGTGTTTGTGTGTGTGTGTGTGTGTCTGTCAGCGAGGATGCTGCAGTCTGATCACAGCTAAAAACAAGACAATCACATGATTGACATTGTTGATGTAGTCGGAAACTCTGGTCCGTCCAATCAGCGAAGCCAAAGCTGCAGTACCTGAGCAGGAAGCAGTGGGGGCGCCGCTGGCCCTTGTGTCCCGGCGTCCTGGTAAAGTGCGAGATGTAGTTTGGATCCTCCTGCAGCCGCTCGAAGCGTCCGTGTGGCGAGACGGAGACGGCAGGCTGGATGTGCTCCATCAGCTCGGGGTCAGGGTCGGGACCCGGGTCAGAACAGCCTGCAGGCGGCGACGTAAAAAACACCAACACACCAAACAGGTTGGTTCAGGTCTGAGGCCCCCGTGGTTTTTCAACACAAACTCATTCACATAAACGGATTTAAGATGTGAAAGGACCAGGAAACAAGTGCTGAGCTCTCCAACGGTGACGCAACATCCATCAATTTAGATTGACACTCTGGTGATCGGTTCGTCTATAGTGAGGCATGTTAACCTAGGACAGCCATCGGCCACAGTGAAGTGCATCCCCGGGGCCAGGGCGGGCGATATTGAAGGGCATTTAAAGTTAATGGCTAAGAATAAACGGAGATTTAGGCGGATTGTAATTCACTGTGGTTTCAATGATGCACGCCTGAAATCGTCCGAGGTCACTAAGTTAAACATAGCTTCGGTGTGCGCATTTGCTCAGACCATGTCGGACGAAGTAGTTTTCTCTGGCCCCTTGCCAAATGTTAGGAATGATGAGATGTTTAGCCGCATGTCATCTTTTCACCGTTGGCTGTCAGGGTGGTGTCCCAATAACTCGGTGGGCTTTGTAGATAACTGGAAGCCTTTCTGGGGCAAGCCTGGTCTTGTTAGGAGGGATGGCATTCATCCCACCCGGGAAGGTGCAGCTCTCTTATCTAGCAATATAGTTAAAATTTTAGCTTCCACTCACTGACGCTCCAGGGTGGAGACCAGGCAACAGAGTTGTAGTCCTATACGCTACTCGGGGCTTCTCTCACTGCCGTCCCCAGCCGTTAGTAAGTCCCCGAAGCCCTGCCAGTCTTTTCCAATAGAAGTTGTGTCGGTCCCTCGCACCTCCAAACCTCTTATACTGTGCAAATCTCCAATAGATCATAGTAACCTAGTTCGAATAGATTGTAGAAATAAGGGGGCTCCAGGGGCTCCCACAAACAAAATGGTGAAATGTGGCCTTCTTAACATTAGGTCTCTACATTCCAAGGCAGTTTTAGTTAATGATTTGATTAGTGAACATAGTGTTGATATTTTCGGCCTCACAGAGACATGGCTACGTCAAGATGAATATTTTAGTCTTAATGAAGCCACTCCTCCTAGTCATATTAATACTCATAAGGCTCGTGATAGTGGTCGAGGAGGTGGCGTTGCAGCTATTTATAATTCCAATTTGTTAGTCAATCTCAAGGCTCATTCTATTTATAGTTCATTTGAGAGTTTAGCGATGTCTATTTCGTTGTCACCTGATAGGCAGGCAGATTCCGTTGAATTCATTGTTGTCTACCGTCCCCCCGGTCCATATTCTTCTTTCTTAGATGAATTTTCAGAGTTTTTGTCTACTTTAGCATTGACTAAAGACAAGATCATAGTGATTGGAGATTTTAATATTCATGTCGACATTGAGAGTGACAGTCTGAGTTCTCATTTCAAATCTATCCTCGACTCCTTAGGCTTCCTTCAAGTTGTGAATGTACCCACTCATAAGCATAGTCATACTTTGGATCTTGTGCTCACTTTTGGACTTGGTGTAGAGCAGCTGACAATCTTTCCCCGAAACGACGTTTTGTCTGACCACTTTCTGATCACTTTCGGCTTTATTGTAGCGGATCACATTCCCCAAGCAAGGTCTATAATGAGTAGAAACATTTCGGACTCTGTTGTTGCTGAATTTAAGGAGAGGCTTCCTGATCTGCTTGATGCCCTTGTACCTCTTGACATGCTTCCGGCCTCTCCCCCCACCCACTTGACTGATCTTGATCTGGACTCCTTGACAGATCGCTTTTCTTGTATTCTGAAATCAACATTGGATGATCTTGCCCCTTATAAGGTAAGTATGAAAAGGCAGGATCGATCAGCCCCTTGGTTTACTTCCTCTACTCGCAAATTAAAACAAAATTTGCGAAGGCTTGAGAGAACTTGGCGTTCGTCAAAAACAGCTTCATCCTTCAAGACTTGGCAGGATTGCTTTAGGTCCTATAAAAAGGCCCTGCGTATCAGTAGAACTTCCTACTTTTCTGCTCTTATTGACTCTAACAAGAACAACCCAAAGTTTTTATTTAGTACAGTTGCTAAGCTGACGAGGAGCCATCAGTGTGTTGAGCCATGCGTCCCTACTGGCCTGTCAAGCAACGATTTCCTGAACTTCTTCCAGCAAAAAGTAGAAGGTATCAGAACTGAGATTGGGAATTCCTCGTCTTCTTTGTCTTCTTTGTCTTCCACAGGTCACATGGCAGATCTTTCTCAACATGGCAACCCCAGTGTGTATTTCGGGAGTTTTCAGCAAGTTGGACTCTCGGAACTTGATTCTCTTGTCTCCTCTGCTAAGTCGACCACCAGTCTTCTGGACCCAATTCCAACCAGGCTTCTCAAGGAGGTTTCCCCATTGCTTCATTGTGTCATTCTTAGAATTATTAATCACTCTCTATCAACAGGTTTTGTCCCTCATGCTTTCAAGGTGGCTGTAATCAAGCCTCTGATCAAAAAACCCAATTTGGACTCGAGTGTGCTTTCAAATTATAGGCCAATCTCGAACCTTCCGTTTCTCTCCAAGATCTTAGAAAAAGTTGTTGCTAGGCAGCTTGTGGACTTCTTGAACGACAACAATCTACTTGAGGCTTTTCAGTCTGGCTTCAGAGTTGGTCACAGCACTGAAACTGCATTGCTTAAGGTAAGTAATGACCTCTTGTGTGCATCTGACAAAGGTCTTCTCTCTGTTCTGGTCCTCCTAGATCTCAGTGCAGCATTTGATACAGTTGACCACAGCATTCTTCTTAGGAGATTAGAAGATACTATCGGCATCAAGGATCGCGCCTTGGACTGGTTTGGATCTTACTTGTCTGACCGTTTTCAGTTTGTTCATGTTCATAATCATTCGTCAGAACGTAGGAGGGTTAGTCATGGTGTCCCGCAAGGATCTGTACTTGGGCCACTCCTCTTCAACATCTACATGTCACCTCTTGGTGACATCATCAGAAAGCATAGCATCAGTTTCCATTCTTACGCAGATGACACACAGTTGTACTTTTCTTTTAAGGCAAACGAGGCTCATCAGTTGGCCAAATTGGAATCTTGTCTTCGTGATGTCAGAACTTGGATGACACAGAATTTCCTGTTGCTTAATTCCGACAAAACTGAGGTCATTATATTTGGATCGCGAGAGAGTAGGGACAGAGTTTTTGATGGACAAAGTGGTCTATTTGGTACTACACCCAGTTCTACCGTGCGGAACCTAGGAGTCACATTTGATCAGGACCTGACCTTTAATTCTCATATACAGAATGTAGGGAGGTCAGCTTTCTTCCACTTAAGAAACATTGCCAAAATTCGAAGTTTTTTGTCCTTCAAAGATGCGGAAAAAATAATCCATGCTTTTGTTACGTCTAGGCTAGATTACTGTAACTCGGTACTAGCAGGATGCCCAAATTCATCCCTTAGGACATTACAGTTAATCCAAAACTCCGCGGCACGATTGTTAACCGGAACTAGAAGGAGGCAGCATATTACTCCAATTTTAGCTTCCTTGCATTGGCTGCCTGTCAAATTTAGAATTGAATTTAAGATTCTAGTTTTAACTTACAAAGCTCTTCATTCTCAGGCTCCTTCTTATATTAGGGAACTCATTGAACTTTATCATCCTCCAAGAGCCCTTCGCTCTGAGGATTCAGGTCTTTTAGTTATCCCAAAAATTTCTAGAGTTAGATCAGGAGGTAGGTGTTTCAGTTTCCTGGCACCTCTATTTTGGAACCATCTTCCAGCCTCGGTGAGGGGGGCAGACACAGTTAGTTTATTTAGGAGTAGACTTAAGACTTTCCTTTTTCTTAAAGCTTATAGTTAGACTCCATCCACTGTCAGTTAAGCTGCTGTAGGCTTACGCCGTGGAGGGAGATCTTTCGCTCCCGTTACAGGGATCGTTGCTCTGTGCAGGCGGAACCTTTATCACTCTCCTCACCCAATCAATCTTTTACTCTATCCAATCTTTTACTCTATCCACTCTGTCCAAGCTCTCATTATGCTTTGTACAGTATGCTCGATATGCATGATACTGCCGCAGTCTCTGTGTCCCCGGCAGGTGATGACCACTGCGCCAGGAGCTGGATTGTGCTGTCCTCGGGGCCTTGCTGTCATCGCTTCATCCCACCGCCACGCTTAAGACCTGGACTAGTCCTATCGGCAGATTGTCCATCGAGCTAGGCTCTTGCCTTCCAAAGCATGGACACTTACACTCCACATGGACAGCAGCCTTGAATTAGTTCCTATTCTTTGTGTTTATATCCGTTTTGCCTGGTTGGTGTATCTGTTTTTCACTCTGTCCTGTCTGCCACCCTGGCTCACTCTGCTCCTTTCTCTCTTTCTCTGTCTCTCCTCTATCTTTCTACTTCACCCCAACTACTCATAGGCAGATGATCGCCCTCTGGAGTCTGGTTCTGCCCTAGGTTTCTTCCCACAGGGGAGTTTTTCCCAGCCACTGTCGCATCTTGCTTGCTCCGGGGGCCCGGTTGGTTCTCTCTGATTGTATAAAGCGCTTTGAGACGCCTTTGGCTGTGATTTAGCGCTGTACAAATAAAAGTTTATTATTATTATTATTATTATCAATTTCAATTTTTCTATTTAGGGACGCAGTTCGATTTGTTTCCCTTTTTGGCCAATTTTAGCAGCCTGGGTTGCCAGGTCTGACATAAATCAGCGATGCAAGCAAGCACAGCTGCACACGACTTGATGCCAGAGATGAAAAGCCTGGTGGTAACCAGCTATGTTTTGGCTGGGTCCCCCCTGGGGGACCGGGCCTTCAGTGTCTCCGCCCCCACCCTCTGGAACTCCCTCCCCAAACACATCCGCAAATGCACGGAGCTCAACAACTTCAAGTCTGCCCTCAAAACCCACCTCTTCAGACTTGCCTCTACCCTACGTGACCCCTCCTACCCACCACACCTCCCAGCCCATATTTGCCTTCTCAACCCTGTCTGTTTTTAACTGATTTTATTCTTGTGTTACATCTATTTTAATTGTTTATTTATTTATTCATTCATTCATTCATCTTCTAAACCTGCTTATTCCTATTCAGGGTCACAGGAGTCTGCTGGAGCCTATCCCAGCTGTCTTAGGGCAAAGGCAGGGTGACACCCTGGACAAGTCGCCAGTTCATCGCAGGGCCATTTATTTATTTATGTATTTATCTTAATCTCTCGCATTGTTTTATATTGTTATTTTACCTGTAAAGCGACTTTGAGCACCTGTGAAAGCGCTTTATACATTAAAAATAAATAAATAAATAAAAGAAAATGTTTTCAAGAAGTGTTTTCAGCTAATTTATCACCTCAACCTGGTGTTTATTCACCTTCGGCAACATGGAAAATTATCTGAGAGTTTGATGTTAGCGATCTAATGTTCAGGGCTAGAAGACGTTCAATGAATGTGATTCATTTTCTAAATGAATCACATTCTCACGCTACAATGACATGCAGCCGCAGTGAGAAACAACACTGTGCTAACAATGGCCTGTGTGTGTATGCCACAGCTACCAGCACCAGGTTAACGTTAGCATCAGGCAGCAAACAGTTTGTTTACGTTATGGTTTCTCCAGTTTATTTTTTTTTTTAAGCTTATTTAATATATGTGCCCGTTTTTACTACACACATTTACATTTTTTTTCCTTCAAGGTAAAACTGATGTTCTGATCACTTCATCATAAGAATTTTCTTGAAATTCTTTTCTTTTGTACCTTGGTCATGGTCACACACACACACACACATACACATACACGTCTGTCTGTGTAATAACAGACCTCGTGGGTTACGGTACATTTTGGCTCTAAATGGAAAATGGAATAAGAACATCACACACACACACACACACACACACACACACACACACACACACACACACACACACACACACACCAACGGCGTCGATTTGAAATGGTCGACCCTTTTGCTTTAAAGTAAAGAATAAATAAGCAAAAAAAAACAAACAAAAAAAAACCACAGCAATAAAAACATCATCATCAACTTTTCAGAACCTTTAAAGTTTCACCCTGTTTGCAACTCTATGAGATTGATTTTTTATTTTTTTTTTGTACTCTTCACAGTTTTTCCAAATCCTTTGGGAGGGTTCCTGTATGAGCACATTGCTTCAGAAGGATAAAAGGAAATAAAAAATAAAAAAATAAAAAAATATCTTCTTCCCTGTTTGTCCGTGCGTAATCTGCCTTAAACATTGTCGACGCGCCGCTTTGAGAGAAATACACCAGAGTTTTAACAACAACAACTTTGCGGTTTGACAGCGATGGGACGTCAGAGTCGCTCGTGTCAATGTGTGGGGGGGGGGGGGGGAATAAAATAAAAAATGAATTCACGGGCCCGTGGTGTCGGCTCCGTCTTTGTTTACATTTAACATGAGTTGTAATTGTCCTGTTAGCTCGACACATTGACACAAAAAATAAGTAAATAAATTAAGTTACACAGAGTGAAATTCTAACATTGGTTCATCAGTATCACAATAACATTGAAGGACTCTGTTAGGGTCTGGTTTTAAAGGGGCAGTTCAGAATTTTGGAACTCTGTCCTTCTAGTCTAGTGCTAGGCTAAGTGCAAGCTGCAACCGCTGCTAGTCTGCCAGTGAGAACAGAATCTTAATTGGCCTTTATTAGCCATTTATGTTTTAGAAAATAAAATGTAACGTTAGACGATCGATGTGCTGATATAACAGTGTTGTAATAAATAAAACTAGCACTGCGTTGTAAGGGGCTTGTTTCTCAGCAGCGGTGGGATTTCACTTTGCTCTAGTTAGTGGTGTAACAAGCTGCACTGAGAAATAAACAGAGAAGAGTACCAGTAATATCAGTCCGCCCCACAATAGCCTATTAGCAACAGTAACTTTTTTATTGGCAGGGCTAGCAGAAACCACTGACTTGCGCTAGCCTAGCTTAGCAGCAGAGAACTCTGCTAAACTAGAAGGACTGGATGAAATGTTGAAAATGACCTCCAGTGATAAACAGCACAGAGGCTAACTTGGAAATGTAGTCCATTCTCCACTGAGATGAAAGGCTGACTGACACCTGTGTTTGAGGGAGGGAGCGCCCCCTGGCCGCCAGCAGGAAGTCCTCACCTGACCTCTGGCGTTCCACCACGTGCTGCATCTGTACACGCTCCATGCTCGCCGCTGCCTCTTGTGGCTCCTCCTTGTCCAGGTCCCAGTCCAGGTCCAGTGCTGCCGAGCAGTGCAGCGTCTCGGCTACCAGGGGGCCGGCCTGGGCGTCACACACCTTCCTGTACGCCATCACCACGCTTGCAAGTGGAAACACACAGAGGTTTTTTTGTTTTTTTTTAACACTCCCTTTAGCTTGGACAGGAGATGTGCTGGTGATGATGAGTACTTTTTCCCATGAGCCACCTGATCTGCTGATCTGATCACGACCACTCGCTACCAGCGGTATTAAGCGATGCAGCAGTACCGCTGAATGCTGAGGCCAAACGTGCTAATGTGGCTGCGCTACTCGGGCTAAGTGACTGACCAGAGCACCATTATCGCCTGGTAAAAGACGCCGCAGGGGAGCCGCGCTGCGCTCATGGTGCAGTTAAGCGTTAATGTGAGCGAGGACTCGAGTGAAGCGGCCTCTCTGCTGCTGCTGCTGCTGCGGTTCAGTGTTTCTTATTGATGAGCAGGGTTTCATCCTGCAGTGCATTCTGAGGCCCCTGACTCTCGTTTGATGGTGGAGGAGTGATGTCAGTGTCATTATGGATTCCTGATTAGAGTGTGTGTGTGTGTGTGTGTGTGTGTGTGTGTGTGTTTTTAAAAAGTATTTTTCTTAGAAAATGACTCGCTGTCAATAATAGGGAAGATAATTCACGCTGTTTTATGTTGGTATGTGTCACCAGTAAATTCAGCCAATCGGCTCTCATGTCTCATTTTGTCTGATTTGGTCTCATTTTGAGTAAAAAAAAAATAAAAAAAAATAAAAATCCATAGCGTTGTGGGCGTGGCTACAGTTCATTAGCCAACTGCAGTGGTAGGTGGGCAGGTGTGAAGGTCACATGCTCCAATCACAGCTCGCCTCCTCCTGGTACCGCCCACCACACATTCAAATATGGAATCTTCCGGATTTGAAACCCCCCCAAACAAAAGCTCCAGGTGGCGCCGCTGAGCGTGAAACCAACCTCTGGGCTTCAGAACCAGTGGGTGACATCACAATGACTCCGCCCACCTCCATATGCAGTCAATGGTTCCCAACATCACAATTGGTCGCCCCAATCCCCCCCTCGCCTCTAAAAAACCCCCCCAAAACACGACAAGTATTTAAACAATTGTTTATACACTGCAACAAAATGTACGTTCCACCACCCAGAATGCATTGTGGACCTTTTCTTTTTTTTTTTTTCTTGATGGGGTGGTTAGATTCGATGTGTTACTCTGAAACTCAGCAACTCAGACAAAAATAAAAAAATAAATATGGCTCGGCAACCTTCCCGTCAGTCACACCTTCCTCCCCGTCACATCCACTCCGACTCGCAAACAGCTTCAAGAGAGTTTGGACCGGGCTGCCGCCGCCGCCGTGGGAGCAGGTTCAAGAATAGATTGAGATGGAAGGAGGAGAAAGAGGCGGGAGACGTACGAAGACAGAGGCAATTAGAGGAGGAGTCCTGGAGAGGCAGAGGCACAAAGCAAAAAAAAAGAGAGTTGAAAACAGGGACACAGAGTGTTTCTAGATGAAGGAGAAAGGGTGAAGAAGCAGAGGGGAGGTGTGTGGGCTGGGGGGTGGGGGGTGAGGGGGTGCAGAGTTCCCGGGAGCTCCCCGGCATCAATCTTCGATGCTCCAGCACACTTTCATTACTTCTGGCTGGATGCAGATGAAGGATCTTCTCGGCAAAGTGGAACAAAAGTTCATTTAAGCCGCTGACCCACTCTGGCAGCGACCAAACGTGCACTTTGGGGAGGCTTTAGCCTGATGGATGGACAACAAAGGCTCCTCGGCCACCGCCCGACTTCTGAACCATTAGACATTTTGGCTTTCGGGGAGGAGCAGGGGGAGGAAAAAAAAAGAAAAAGAGAAAAGCAGAAGTTCAGTTTCCATTTTTTTTCTGAAACGTTCAAATCTGCCGGATTCTAAAACTGGAATCAGTCACTGACGAGCTGGCTGTTGGAATCAGTTGCAATGTTCGCCTCCAAAAGCATTTCCAACTTCAAAACAAACTTGCTGTCAAAAAATATCTACATAACTGTTTAAAAAAAAAAAAAAAGTCCAGCCTATGTTTCCTTTAAAAAACCAAACCAGCGATGGCAATAATAACAATGATAAGGAGGTCAATATTGAGGCTGACAAGCCTCAGAATGGGTTGGAATTGACTGTGTGAACTCTGTGGGGGGATGGCGTATATTTTCCATGACGACGAGGAAGGTTAGCGCCTCATTCTGCTGCTAGCGCCACACTAGCGGCGCAAAAAGAGTTTTCTCTTTTTCTCTCGCAAAGCACCCTCGCCCCCTCCCCTCCTGCTGGTCCCTCCAGGCTGCCTGCTTCATAAATGAGGCGGCCTGTTTGTTGTTCTTCTGCTGCTGCTGCTGCTGCTGCTGCTGCTGCTCCGCCGCCTCCTTGTCATCTCTGATTAGCCGAGGTTCAAGTCGGAGCTCTGCGACCGAACCGTCGCCCAACTCTGTGGCTGCTCCTCAATAAGTTATGCGGGAGGCGATGGAGAGGGAGGAGGGTGAGGAGGAGGAAGAGGAAGAAGAGGAGGAGGAGGAGGAGGAAGAGGTGAAAGAGGATGAGTAGGAAGAAGAAGAGGAGGAGGAAGAGGATGAGTAGGAAGAAGAAGAGGGGGAGGAGGAGGATGAGTAGGAAGATGGATGACAAGTTCAGCTGGAATTGAGGAGGAAGAAGAGGGGGAAGAGGGGTGGGGGGGGAGGAGGAGGAGGAGGAGGAGAAGGAGAAGGAGGAGAAGAAGAAGAGAAGGGGGAGGTGTTGGAGGAGGAGGAGGATAGAAGAGGAAGAAGAGGAAGGGGCGGAGGAGGTGGAAGTGGAAGAAGACGAGGGGAAGGAGGAGGAAGACGAGGAAGTGGAAAAGCAGAAGAGAGGGGAGGAGGAAGAATCAGGGCGATGAATGTTTCAGGCCTCGTAGTTCTCTGTGGCTTCGGTGGTGGAGAGGAAGAAAGTTAAAAAAAAAAAAAAAAACTCCGCTGTGTGAGTTGGGAGAGGGACTGCGGCGGCCTACTGCCATCTGTCAAACATTGATGTTAATGACAGACAGGAGCAGAATGATGGCGCTGTGCCACTGTCGGGGACTTGATGGCAGGACATAAATACTGAAAAGCTCCTCAACTGAAAAAAAAAAAAAAAAAAAATGGTGGCCATTTAACTACATCTACAAATCCTTTTTTTTTCCCACATTGCAAAATTTTCCGAGCTGATGGCAATTTCAGCTGCGGCTAAACTTGAACACATTCGTCACAAAGGCATAAACACAAACACTTTTAATTGTAAATGGGTACATTTTCCAAAAAAAGTATTTTGGGGGGGATTTTCGGCTCGTTTGAATTCAAGTATTGACGTTCTGCAGTATTCGCTGTTTGTGAAATAAGTGACTCGTGTTTCCCGGATGATTTATTTGTTTTCTGCTTGAACTAAGGCTGAACCCTTAGTTCAAACAGCTCGTTACGACCTGTGACCCCCATGCTCGCCTACAGGGGGCGATGAACTGCCGCTGTCTCTGCTTTAAATCTTATTTTACAGTCGGTGGTAAAAAAGGTCTCCGGAAGGAAAAAGTAGCTGTAATAAATTGGAGGTGAAGAATCACGACTACAAAAGTAAATGTGAACGTAAGGTGGGAGGGTCAAAGGTCAAAATAGGGTCGAGCCAACATCATCCTTTGCATGGTTGGACAGCCTCTTGAAGGCCCACTGCTCCGATTTCTCTTCAATAGATCTTTTGTCTTTGTGCGTCTGTGCAGCAGTAGGATGAGGAGGAAAAGAATAAAACGGAAAAAAGGAAAAAAACAAAAAACAGGCCGATCAATTATGTAGTTCATCAAATGATCCATAACTGCCTCCATTAGATGCACATCAAAGCCGGCAGCGTTTTATTAAAGCGCCGCCGCGGCCGCGCGCCGTCCGCCGGGGCAAAGAGCTGAAGAACAATTTGTGCTGCCGAACAGGAAGTCTGACGCAACCGTGGCCTCGCTTGACCTCCGTAATAGGCTGCGGCTTTCAAGAGGTGAGAGGCATCATGGGTAACGCTGCCGCTACGCGAGTCCCGGCTCGCCTCGTTAAAGCAGATCAGGAAGCGACACGCGGCGCCAGCAACACGGGAAGAGAAACTCATCACTTTTTTTTTTCCATCTCATCTCCAGTTCAAGTTCCTCCGTCCTCGCGATGCAACCGGCCCGGCGGCATTGATGGGTGTCAATGTCGTCCTGCTGCCAAACGCAGGTGAGAAATGAGAGAGAAAGGCCAAAATCTTCCATCCATCCATCTTCTATACCCGCTTATTCCCGAGCTCAGGGTCACGGGGTCTGCTGGAGCCTCTCCCAGCTGTCTTAGGGCGAAGGCAGGGTGACACCCTGGACAAGTCGCCAGTTCATCGCAGGGCCACATAGAAACAAACAACCATTCACACTCACATGCACACCTATGGACAATTTAGAACGTTCAATTGACCTCACATGCATGTTTTTGGAGTGTGGGAGGAAGCCGGAGAACCCGGAGAGAACCCACGCAGACACAGGGAGACACAGGGAGAACATGCAAACTCCCACACAGAAAGGTCCCAGGCCCGGAATCGAACCCTCGACCTTCTTGCTGTGAGGCGGCAGCGCTAACCACTGTGCCACCGTGTCACAAAATCTTGTTCGCTTTTAATGTGAAAAATTCATGCATTCTTTGAAAAAATCCAGCATCCAGCTCAACTCATTAGCAGCAGTTGTCTTCTTCTTCTTCTTCTTCTTCTTCTTCTTCTTCTTCTTCTTCTTCTTCTTCTTCAGAAGGGTTAAAGGCGCACCACTAGTGTGCGCAAAAACTGTTTTCCGGTTTTTCAGTGGCTGTTCCAGCAGCACCGCCTCCTCTCGCCTGCTTGCTGAAAACACTTCCTCTTGTCAGAATGGATGAG
This sequence comes from Nelusetta ayraudi, assembly GCF_046127955.1. Classification (NCBI taxonomy): domain Eukaryota; kingdom Metazoa; phylum Chordata; class Actinopteri; order Tetraodontiformes; family Monacanthidae; genus Nelusetta; species Nelusetta ayraudi. Next base: position 1,161,702 of record NW_027466051.1, on the reverse strand, counting down.
AAATGATTTTTGTTGAAATCTACCCGGCGATGTTGAAACACTGTTGCCACAGTGCAGAAAGTGAGTGTGCCGGTGAAGACGGATGTTGCTCTCCAGACTTTTGAGGTTTTTGAGCCATCAGACGTCCCTACGGCTCAACACCAGACTCCTGCCAGACTTCCTGTCACTTCCTGGCTTCCTCCGTCGCCAATATGAAAACGTCGCCCTAGGGCTCCTGGCAGGACGGATGTGCGACGGCGGAGAGACTCTCCTATGCTTGCAAACAAGGTTCAGAATCTGCCGTAAAAACTATACATTTGAAAAAAAAAAAAAAATGTACGTCCATAAATAAAACACACACACACACACACACACACACACACACACACACTTTTCTGCCTCACTGGCGCCCCCGGTGGTTTCGGAGGTTAACGGCCAGCAGTGATGTGCCATCAGGAGAAATATAAAATAAAAGTAGTGACATGGTTATCCAGTGATTTGCATTTTAAAGGTATTTTTCAGTTAACTTCACCAGTTCTAGGTGTCTTTTTTATTCAAAATGGCTGGATTTTCACACTTACAGTTCAGATACTGAGAAGAGATGCGGTGAGGCAGCAGTCTGCAGTGCCTCTCCATAGATTGCGCAATGGCTCGTTCACTGTGCTGGCGCCCTCTGCAGTGAGACCATAGTTCTGTCTCTCTGCGTGTCGCTATTAAAATGTTGAAAAACTTTTGCTATGTGAACTAAATGTCCAATGTCCAATGTTTTTTTTTGTCAACAACTGCATGTGTGTTGCTAGTTTCTTGTGCTGAGTGACCATCAAACTGCTGCGAAGAGCTACTGAGTGCGGCACGCAGTTCTCCTGCCTCCTGGTAGGTGGCGCTTGTGAGCGATCCCTGGGATTCTCCTTGCGACTCGGCTGCAGAATGCAGTCGGTGACAAAGTTGCTGCTCCAGCTAATGCTAACTATTGCAGCTACTGCAGCATCGATTATTCTCAGCGCTGAAAAGACTCAAGACCCACAGTAGGAAAAGGGCTGAACAAGGACGACTTTCTTCCCAGGCAGTGATCTGCACTGAGACAAAAAGACTTTTAAAACTGAAGGACGGCAAGGACAACTTCTATGAATAAGTTACTGATGCTTTTGTTCAGAAGGAGCGGCGCATGGACTTCATTTATAAGTAGATTTCAGACCATAATATTTTTTTTAATTAGATGTCCTTTTTTTGTGTACCGCAGCTTGTAGATTTGTAGTGAACTCCTTCCAGTCAAATGGTGAATAAGCTGCTGGTTAGGGTTCATATGTTTGTAAATGTGATTGTGATGAAGTCGGTGCCTCACCAGCTACAAACCTCACCGCAGGGTGGTGAAAGTCAACATGGCCTGAAACTGGAATTGGAAAAAAAAAGTAGTGATAATAATGATAATAATAATAATAATAATAATAATAATAATAATAATAATAATAATAATAATAATAATAATAATGGATTGGGTTTTGTATCGCGCTTTGCAAAATACCCAATGCGCTTTATGTTGAACCCATTATTCATTCACACCACACAAGAAACTGACGAAACTGAAACCGACCAGTTCTGGTAATGACGGTTAGCTCGGACATGCTAACACACGCTAACACACCAACTTCCCTCCTCCTCCTCCTTCCTCACCCAACCGTGTCAGTTTCAGTGTAATTGGGCTCTTTTCCTTGCTCCAAAGATCTAAAGAATCACTCTGAATCTGGCTGCACCAGACCAGACTTCTCAGTCCATCGCATCGACAGGGAACCAACTATAAACCATCTGCTGCACAGATGGCTGATGGGAAATCATGTGCTAAACTCCGAGTGCCATAACGCCTCATATTTTGTCATCCAAGAGTTTTTATGCAGAGTGTTTAACACTAATTCCTGAACCCTCCCGAAAAAAAAATATAGTTTCATGAGGCTGCGCAGCCAACTGTGTGTGTGTGTGTGTGTGTGTACGTGCGTCTACGTGATGTCAAAACTGGGGACATTCTAAACGTGGACAACACTGTTTTTTTTTTTTTAATTATTATTATTATTTTGTTGCTTCTGGCTAAAAAGGTTTGAACCCATCGACTGAAAACTCCTCCAAACCACCTAGCCACCTCGCTAATGCTGGGTCCGGCTAGCTTCCGCTAGCTGGCGATTCATCAGCCCATTATTGCAGGTCGTCATTAAAGGAATAAACCACAGTTTTTCATTTTTGTTTGCAGAGAGTCGCCCTCCGCTAGGCACACGAGGTGAATCCTGGTGCTCACTCGCTACTCCCCCCCCCTTCCCCCCCCACCTGTCCTCCCCCTCCCTCCCTCTCGACCCGTTCCGCTTCGCTCGGCCGCCGGCTGGCAGCGAGCAGCGTTCGTTTAAAAATTTGTCACGAGCCTATCAGACGAGTGCAGACGGGGCAGCAGCAGCATCGGCAGCGGCAGCGGCAGCAGCAGCAGCAGCAGCGGCAGCGGCAGCAGCAGCGTCGGCCTCCTCAGCCAAACGCCGCCTGTTCGCTTCCACACAACATGAGCGCCGCTGCCGCTTCACCAGCAGCCAACAGCCATCTGCAACATCTGGCCACATCCAGCCTGCAGGGCCGATAGAGGGAGGAGAGAGAGAGAGATAGAAAAAGAGAGAGAGGGGGGGGGGGGGACCTTTATTTTTTTATAGTGCTCATGAATTAAAGATGCTGCACCCCCTCTACGACCCCTGGGGGAACAAGGGGGAAGAGTGGAGGCTTTATGGATCCTCTCTCTCTCTCTCTCTCTCTCTCTCTCTCTCTCTCTCTGTCTTTCCCTCTTCCTCATTCTCTACATTAAGCCCCACCCCCACCGCCACTCGGCCGCCGTGTCTCAGGATGTTCGACACGAGAAACAATAACAGACAAACATTCTTATCTGGCTGCTGCTGCTTCTTCTGCTGAGCCTCCTCCAGAGACTCTCCCCCCTCTATTCCCAGCGCTCTCTCTCTCTCTCTCTCTCTTTCTCTCTCACTCTCTCTCTCTCAGGGAGTCGCAGCCAGTCCATTAAAAACTGCATTACCCACAAGTCAACAGGTCAGGCTGTCCGTTATGGCTTTGAGTTTGAGAATTTTTACTCTGTGTGTGTGTGTGTCTGTGTGTGTGTGCGTGTGTGTGTGTTACAGCCGGTGAACGGATGGACAGACGCCGTCGAACAGGTTTATTTTTATACGTGGGCGACGGGGAGCAGCGAGCGGCGCCGAGAGTCTGAGAATAAAAAAATAAAAAAGCTAATGTTGATTTAAAGGAGCCGCCGTCGAAGAAAAAAAAAAAATGCCCCTTTTAACATCATCATCATCATCATCATCATCATCATCGTCCAGCGTTACGGTTCTCCTCCTTCCATCGAGGGAGTCCAGCTCTCTAAGAAGTCCATCCTTCTTTCGCGGTCATTTCAGAAGAACCTGCTTTGCTTCTGCTAGCAGTCGGCGTTAATGCTGCTCGCGTTTAGCACTATTTATTGATGCTAACAGTCATATGTATTGAAAAAATGCATAGTTGGAGATGATTGTTGGAAGATCTGTCTATGGCACAGTGATCAGTGGGTCATTCTTACTGGTCGGCTAGCGGTCGGTCGACCCCCAAGGTCATCATGCAGCTCTGTCAGATTTTATTGTATCGGGCGTCAGGAACTTTAACCGCCACCGGAGTTTTGTTTGGTTTTATTTGTAGTTTTTTTTTTTTTTAGAATGATGCTACGACAGTGCTTTCCAGACACCCGATCCTCCAGGAATCGTTTACATGACACTTGAGAAAGCTGAATTATTGCCTCAACACGTTAGTCCAACTAAGACCGGACTTTGAGAACTCCGATTGGAATCGGAGAACTCCGATTGAGACGCCCAGATAATGCGATGGGAATTGGAATTTCTCCGTCGTGTTTATGCCTTAGTCGGAGTTTAACTGGACGATGCGTGTGCGCATGCGCCACACCGCAGCGCTATAGCGTCTGCCCCCCGGAACAAAAAAAACATTCAACACACAAACTCCTTCAGTGCGTAGCGCTACGGTGAGTTTGTGTATAACTGACGACACAGCCGAGAAACTGTTTAGTTCCTTTGTGTTCTTAAAAAAAAGTTTGCAACGACACGGTGATCTGTACAACTCGCCAGTACATACAGAACGATGGAGTTTCTCACATGGAATGTAATTGGCTTTGGCACTCGTAGTTACTTCCTGAAGGCTCTAAACATTGCGTTGCTGTCTGCCTCTGCTCTCCAAATCACCATCGGTTTCCTTACCAAACATGGACAACATGTTACTAGCATATTTTAATGTAATTAAAGAAAACACGATGACACGAGCAAAATGTTACCTGGATGCTGACTTCATTTACTAATACTTGAAGAGAGCAGTGCTTGCTGTGAGTCTCAGTGGCTCACAGAGGTAGACAGCTCATAGATAGCGCTCACTAAGTGCATTCGCTGTGGTAGATGTGGGCTTCGACAGTAAAACCGCCAGTGACATGTTGCGTGTTTGTGAATTTCTGACCAATCCGCTGACAGTGCAGCACATTTGTAGCTGTTCGGTGAGGAAACTCGTTAAATTGAAGACCAGTACGGACATTACACCATTGTTGTATCGCGCTCCAGTTGTTTTGTTAATGTGCGATGAAAGGCTACCCGGAAGTTAAACACCCTGAAATGACTCATATCGCCCCCTAGTGTGGGGGAGGAGGAGGCGTTCCTGTCAATAATTTGATTTTCTCAGCTGCATGTACACGGGGACAAGGAGAGAAGTCCAATTAGACGAGAAAACTGAATTATGAGCTTAGTCCGATTAAGCTCTGCGTGTAAACACAATGACTGAGGCCCTGTTTTCACTTGGTCACTTGGAACTGTTTTGGGGGATTGGATCACGAAAACGGAGCTCGCAGCAACTGTTCGCACTTAGCCATTAACATGCGTCTCGAGCGTGCCATTTGTGATTGCATCACCCACCCCCCCCCCACTCCCCATGTCGAACTTATGCAATTGCAACATGCGTCATTTCCGTTTTTAACCACTGGGGGCAGTAAAGCGCAAAACCACGGCGAGTTTTACATGACAGCGAATAAGAATCAACTTCCTGTTTGCGGACTATATCAAGTCACTGGTTTTAATTCTACTGCAGCTCGTATGGATCCGAACGAGGAGTAACGACTGGTGGGACAGAGGGGTGACGACTTTATTTTCGGATCAACAGTGGCTGGCAAATTTTTGGATGCAACGTCGCACATTTAATCACATATGTGGGGAAACTGCGACTGCTGCTCCGCTGACAAAATACGCTAATCCGGAATGAAATTTATTAGCATGCTAATAAACGAGTCGGACAAAAATGATTTGTTTTCGCTTCTTGTTTGTAACTTTATAATGACGACGCCGGGAGGTGGGGCGCCGACCCAGCACGTACACGGGAGAGGGGAGTGGAGTAGGCGGTCCTTAATGTGGACTGAAGTCGCATTCTGTTCGCACGTCCGTCGTGACGAATGCGTTTTTATCGGATGTCGAAACGGATTTTGACTGTTTGCACTTGGTCATTTCATGCGTTTTTCGTAATCTGATCAGCAAAAAACGCATGAAATGACCAAGTGCAAACAGGGCCTGAGTGTTTGACTTCTGAATAATGAGAGCCCCCCCCCACCACCACTCCCTCTCCCCCTCCGTCTCTCTGTGGACCATCTCGTCTCCGGAGGCACCGACGTCCGGTGATTACAAAGTCGCTCACGTGCACTTTTATACTGTCTGTTTGTGACAGGTGCCATCAGCCGCTCCCCCCCCCCCTCCATCGCCATCCTATCCTTTTATCTGACAACACCATCACGCAGGGCCGAAGGGAACGCTACACACACACACACACACACACACTCAGGCACGCACACACATTAGCGGGTGTAAACACTTGCATCTCCTCCAAACACCTCATCCTGTTTGATCTCCCCCTCCTCCCCCTCCTCCCCCCCATCCCCTGCTTTAATCCCCGCCCCACCACCACCCCAAACCCCATCCCCCCCCCGCGCTCCGCCGAACAAAATGCAAATAAGCGCTGCATCACCCGCGGCGTCATTTATCTAAATTAGCCTGCCGAGCGCCCATCCCCACGGGGCGCCCATATGCTAGCGCGGTTAGCGTCATTAGCTTCATTAGCCCGTGTCAGGCCATTAATTACACATCAAGCCTATAAGCTCGCCGCGCCGCTGCTGGCACGGGGGGTGTGGGAGGAAGCGGGGCGGGGGTCCCGTTCCGTCCGGACCCCTCCGCACCACACGGACGGAAGGAGCGGGGAGCTTTTAGCGCCGGGTCTTCTGGGAAATTAGCGTCCTATATCTTAGCACCTCTGGCAAGGAAGGAATTGTTTGAGAGCGAGAGAGAGAGAGAGAGAGAGAGAGAGAGAGAGAGAGAAAGAGAGAGAGAGAGAGAGAGAGAGAGAGAAGAGGACCAGAGTCGTCTCTGGAAATGATTCTGGTGTCACTGCTGTTCCTTTTTTTTTTTTCCCCTCATGACGCTGTAAGAAAGACTGACTGGTTTGACACTTTTGTACAAAATGATTGTCTCATTAACTTCCAACACATCCCATGAGATATAGTTTTGTATGACCTTCGATCTGACAATGATGAAAATTGAGCACTGCCCCTTTAAGTGTTCACACCTTTTCGTTTCCACGCATTTTATGCACACACACACACACACACACACACACCTGTTGTGTGTGTGTGTGTTTGTGTGTGTTTTGCGAGCAACATCAATGGAACCAATTTGAGCCTTGTCTCTACTTTTCTTTTTAGGGAGGAAAAAGAAGAAGAAAGCCCACCTTTATTATTTTTCTTCAAACAGCGATGACGAACAACAAATTGCATCCTGTAAGACGGTGCAATTTGGGGATTCAGTCAGTTTGAAGCAAAACATTGGAAAAATCACAGTTTTTCTGCAAAGGCGTGGAAAGCATCGGGTATACAGTCAAGTGAGCTTCAAAATCTTCTCAGAGAAAGTCACGTTAAAAGTTGTGGTGGTGGGGGGGGTCACAGAGGTCACAGGTGTGGAGGAGAGCAACCAGTGAAAGAGTGCAGTCTGGACTCTCTCGCACAATCAATCTCTGTGTTATTAAAGAGATTTAATGGGAAATATTTCAGGAGGCCTTGGAGGACGCTGTGATTAAACTTTGATTGCATTACACCTGATTACATCTGCAGCTCGGCCGCAGGCGTCGTAAAGTCATTCCACCCCAACCGGAAGGAAGGAGCCTCGCAGGTGCAGCGGCTCGGCGCAGCGACCGTTAATAAAGAAGGGGAAGAAGAACAGAAAAAGAGAAAACTGACGTTCCTTTTCTGCATCCTTTATGCTTCTGAATTTTTCCCTCAGAGTGAAAATCCTCCGAATTCTGTGCTCGCACTTGAAAGCAAGCTTACCAATCAGACAGTGCCGAGATCCCATTTCAACACTGTTAGCATTAGCTTCACACAATAATTATCATTATAAAAGAAAAGAAAAATTCTATCTATCTATCTATCTATCTATCTATCTTGTTAAAATCAAAATATAGAGACTCACTATTCATTTCCGGTTAAGAGTCACATGACCAACTTCCCCTCTGTCGCAGGTCCAGGCCCCCCACACCAAGCCCCAATTACACAGAAAGGCATTTAGCTCAATGCACAGTGCAATGGCTAGCACGCATCACTCACCATCGCCTCGGTGGATGATCGTTTTCATAAAAAAAAAAGAAGGAAAAAAAAAAAAAAACAGGGTTATGCTCTTTATTGCGACGTCTGTTTGATTTCCATGAGGAGACGAAGCGCGACGGGAAAAAAAAAACACTGGCCCAGCAAGTCACATGACGCGCATTTACATGGGAGACGGTGATCCTGCCACGATATCAAGACGTTGACTCCCACAATCCCCCAGGGCAGCGCCGCCATGAGTGTGTGTGTGTGTTTTCTTTCTTTGATTGAGGGAGGCTGAGCAGCAGAATCCAAATCCTCCCGCTGCCGATGCTATTGTTTAATTGGTGCCCTGCGGAGACCTCTAGGGGGCCGCGGCGTGCCAGCGTGTGGATGCGTCTTAAGGAGGCGGAACGAAGGCGGATGTGTCTTTGTTGGTGAGAAGAAGGAGAAGAAGAAGAAGGAGAAGAAGAAGAAGAAGAAGAAGAAGATGGAGAAGGACACACACAATTATGGAAAAATAAATGAATACCATAATCAATCAATAAATAATAATGAACAATAACCAAAAAACAATCAAACACAAGCCAAAAACCCAAATAGAAACCTTCAGTGTATCAGAAAAAAATTATTCATTGTATAAAATAGCACAGCAAACGTTTTTATGGCGCCAGATTGCTGAGAAGCTCTCAAGGTCTTTCATCATTTTAAAAAAGGAAATTCCTGGTGGATTCTGCAACAAAGGTTGCGGCACCGCAACATTGCTGCATCTGCACTTAAAAACCTTTCAATTCTCTTTCTCCTTGAAATGTATACAACTGCTTTTCCAACAATACGATCTAAAAGCTGCCACATTCTCTTGTTTTTTTTTTTTTTTTGTTGTAACCTGTATTATAAAAAAATTAGATTGTAAAATTTTGATTCAAAGAAGTAAAGAAAATTGGTTAACAGAATAAAAAACGCAGTGAATACAATTGTGAAGAAACTTTTCCCTGGAGTTACGGAAGGTGGTTGGACACAACAGGGTTCATGACCAAAATAAAAGTGTTTGACGCAATTAAAACATGGAGGATCCCCCTCTGTAGATCTCTGGTTGGAAGAAGAAGAGGAAGAAGAAGAAGAAGAAGAAGAAGAAGCAAAACAAAAAGAAGTAGTAGAAGAAGAAGGAGATGCATACTGAGTGGCTTTAACTATATTTAGCCGTGCTGCTGCTAGCTGCTAGCCGAGCCAGCTGGCTGGGCTGAGGAGGCCGATGGCACCACCATCTGAACCTGACCGCCCGTTAGCCCGCTAGCTAGCTAGCTATCTAGTAATAAGCAAGTAATAAGTACATTGTGAATAAATAAATGAGTGAATCTCCGCAGCCGACCAGCCCACCAGGTGCCGTGTTTGGCAGAGTGTGTCGTCCTGGCACGGCTGGTGGCGGGACGCCAACCTCGCCGCCGCCGCCGCCAACAGATGGTCCTCCAGCAGGTAATAATGACCCAAAACAAACTCTGGAATTGATTACAGCTTTGAGCGAGCAGAGATACAGAGTATCAAGAGAGGAAGGAGGAAGGGAAGAAGAACGAAAAGAAGGGGGAGGGGCCTCAATCCGGCAGCATCCAGTGCCAATTAAAATAAATAAATAAATATATAAAAGTAAAACCCCTCCAGAGAAAGATGAGGAATGAAAAAAAAGAGCTGTGTGATGAAGATGCTTAGCGAGGCTGCTGCAGCGAGGGCGATGGAAAGGAGTTGCGGTGGTGCCGTGTCACACTTCCTGTATCCACATTCAGCTGGCGGGAAGACAAGTGTCTTCCCAGCAGCCACTGCTGCTGCTTTGTTAGCTCCGTGATGACAAAACAGAAGCAAGAGAAAAACTGATGGGTATTCAGTCCAGCACTGAATACCCATCAGTGTGTTTGTGTGTGTCACAATTCTTTTTCACCTCAACGCGTGGCTTTAAAGGCGTAATACAAAAGTCCTACCATTAGTGGGTGAGAATGTATCCAACCGCCGTAAACGTTACTCAATCAATCAATGAATCGACTTTTATTTGTAGAGCGCTAAATCACATCCAAAGGCGTCTCAAAGCGCTTTGCTCAATCAGAGAAAAAAACCAACTGGGCCCCAAGTGTGACAGTCCAGGCCAGGAAAAACTCCCCTGTGAGAAGAAACCTTGAGCAGATCCAAACTCCAGAGGGCCGTCATCTGCCTATGACCAATAATATGAGTAATGGTTAACATGATTATTATTCATGATCGTTGCTGTTTCATTTGATAAATGTTGTGTTTTTATCCTGAACTCCATAATTAGCCTTTTGTTTGCAGCCAACTGCCAGGCAGCCGTCCAACTGAACTGATCTGCCTTAAAAAAAAGAAAAAAAAAAAAAACGCAGATATGCCTTTCATGCTTTCTGCCATATGTATCTATATTAAAAAAAAAATGAGTCTAGTTCTGCTACTGCTGCTGCTGCTGCTGTTAATTGGGTCGTTTAAAACATTATTTAAAAGATCTCGCTGGCAGCTGGACTGGATTGTTTTGTTGCCCAGAGCGACGTCAGACACGGGGCGAGCGAGAGAGGGAGAACACAGAGAGAGAGAGAGAGACAGAGAGAGAGAGAGAGAGGTGGGGGAAGGGTGTAGGGGGAGCAGGGGGGGGGGCAGCTGACAGACAGCGAGAACTGGCTGCACGTCAAAATCTCAATCAAGCCCGAGGCCACGACTAATTCAGACATGAACACCTCTCCCACAAGTATTCACACACATACACACACACACACACACACACACACACACACACACACAGGGCAGGCCCAGTGTCCTCAGCCAGAGTTTGGCCACAGGGAGGCGACACTGAGGTGGAACATTTGCAACCAACAGGCCGAGGAGGCAAATAAACCAATCAGGAGAGGCCCAGGAGGGAAACCTCAGACCAATCAGGAGAGGCCAAGGAAGGACCCGGACCAATCAGGAGAGGCCAGGGGACCAGCAGAGGAGCTGCAGTCACGTCCACCGGTTGTGCTGTGTTGTGATTGGCCGGTGAGCGGGGCTTCTGCAGGAGGACTCACTCTATCTGAGAAAATCTCACTCGTGATGGAACTCAGACACGAAGTCAAAGCGGCCGACCAATCACGTCCTTCCTCCTTCCTGCTCCTCCTGGTAACTTTCTTCGTCGGCTCGCAACAGTTTTTTTTTTTTTCTCCTTACCCACACAAAACACAAAAAACAAACAACAGCAATCTGGGCGGTGATGGAGGTGAAATTCTTCAAGGCATCAGCGCAAGAAAAAACTTTGAAATCTTGATTTGAGACTCAAAACATGTGAGCTGAAGGATGTTTGTGTATCAGAAGTGTTTGGGTCAGCAACAGCAGTGAAAGACGGACGGACTGTTTGAAAGTGCAAAAAAAAACAAACCCACAATGCTGTGGTTCACACGGCTGCAGCATCAGTTGTCCAGCAGCTGCTGCAGCAGCAGCAACACGGGACACCCAGAGTGCAGCAGATCACCCCGGCAGCGAGCAAATTCTGACCCATTTCCCAGAATGCCGAGCGTGTCTGGCAGCCTGCTGGGCTTCAAGGCAGTTGGCTGGCGCTCAGTCAGCTGGCTGGTTGTGTGTCGGCTGCTGCACTGGGAGGAGAATCCACAACCATCTGGACCTCGACCCCACCCACTTTGAACTCCTCATCTCATCTGACTGACTGTACTGACCCACTGACTGACTGACTGACTGACTGACTGACTAACTGAGTCTCTGACTGACTGACTGGTTTTCTGACTCACTGATTCACTGAGTCTCTGACTGACTGAGTCTCTGACTGACTGACTGACTGCGTTTCTGACTCACTGAGTCTCTAACTGACTGACTGAGTCTCTGACTGACTGACTCACTAACTGACTGGTTTTCTGACTCACTGATTCACTAAGTCTCTGACTGACTGAGTCTCTGACTGGCTAGCTGACTAACTGAGTCTCTGACTGACTGAGTATCTGACTGACTCACTAACTGACTGGTTTTCTGACTGACTGAGTCTCTGACTGACTAACTCACTAACTGACTTGTTTTCTGACTGACTGAGTCTCTGACTGGCTAGATGACTAACTGAGTCTCTGACTGACTGAGTATCTGACTGACTCACTAACTGAGTGGTTTTCTGACTGACTGAGTCTCTGACGTGGCTGGCTGAGTCTCTGACTGACTGACTCTCTGACTGGCTGACTGACTTACTGAATGTGTCACTGACTAACTGCTAATTGGTAAATGGACTGCACTTATGTAACACTTTCCAGCACCTTCACAGTCGCCCAAAGCATTTTACAACGACCTCTCATTCATCCATTCACTCACACACTCATACACCAATGGGTGGCTGCCGCCAGGCGCTGCCCTTCCCATCGGGAGCACTGACTGACTGAGTCTCTGACTGACTTACGGACTAACTCACTGATTGACTCACTGGCTTACAAACTAGCTGCGTTCCCATCATTCTGAGCGGCTCCTCCCTCTTTTTCACTGACCAATCAGTGAAAAAGAATCGTTGCGAGACAAAAGTCCACGCAGTGCCACCAAGCTGAACTCTGGACTCACAGCTTCTCCTGCAGGATGCAGGGAGAATACCAGCACTGTCTTTTAGAGTTTAACAGACAGAAACGGTTCAAAATCAAAATGACTCAAAATCATTCAAAGGGGCAGTTCAACCAAAAAAATGCAAATAGCAATGTTGTTCCATGCAGTAACTGCTCAACTCTTTCTGCACTGAGGCTGCAGTGTTGCCACTGTGTGTCTTTCTGCCGCTGAAGAGACCGAGAGCAGAAGAGTGACGGCGAGGAGGAGTGAACGAGTGGAAAGAAGGCGTCTCTGGTCGGCCAAGATAGTCAACAGGAACACAAGGAACAGGGAGAGAGGGAGAGAGAGACAGAGAAAGAGAGAGAGAGAGAGAGAGAAATAAATATGACGATTGTCTTTTCCAGTGTGAAATTCCAATAACGCAGCGGCAATCCTGCCGTTGAGTGAGATAAATTTGGCGCCAAGCCTCATGATTAATCACAGAGCGTAGAAAAAATAAAAACAAACACGGCTAATTAAATTACGGCAAAGGGAAGTTCTCCTCGCCGCCGCCGCCACTGCCACTGCCACCGTGCTTTATCGGCCGGCCCTAATAAATCAGCGGGTGGCAACAAGGAAACAAAATATGACACAACACGGAAAATCCACTTTAATTGATGAACAAATTAATGGCTGTTGGAGTGAAGTGGCTGCTGCTGCTGCTGCTGCTGCTGCTGCTGCTGCGGTGGCAACTCTTCTTTTTTATTTTGTCATGCCGCAACGCAACATGCGTGTTTAGTCGCCTGGTTGTTCTGCTGTAATTAACATGGAAATGATGGACGGTAATCCTGTTACAATTATCCTTATATTTAATTAACGAGCCACCATTATCGTGCATTTGGAGCCACTCCAGTGAAGAAGAATCGCGCGTGCACACACGGACGCACAGAGACGCGTGCATGCGCGCGCGCGCACGCACACACACACACACACACACACACACACACACAGACGCACACATGCGCACGATAATCTGATGAGCGTCAGTAGCCATGCTAACACTCTGCTGATTTAGCCAATAAAAGTGAAGACGGCCTTTAAAAAAGAAAAAAAAGTGATCGATCATGCAGGGTCGGGGCGGGGGGGGGCGTTAATCTGGGGACGTTTTGTCATCAGGCGGTGAGATAATTAAGAGCGCCGCGACCTCGCGGGATCACTTCCTGTTTACCGATCCCCCCCCCCACCCGGTCCTCGCCATGACAGATGGGCGCGGGGAAATACCTTTAGCTCTTAATCTCTGCCGTTTTATCATTGCAGCAGGAATCCTCCGAGAGCCATTGATTGGACGGGCTGCAATATCTCCACCTGCTAATTGGAACAAACGGCGTCTAATGGCGGCGAGCGGCCCGACCGCTGGCGAGCGAGGCCACCGTAATAATACGCAGGATTGATCGGCCGGCGCTCGGGTTGGAAAGAAAGGACGGCAGGAGGCCGAGCAGGTGAGGAGCAGCGTCAGAGAGGAAGATGAGGATGACAAGTCCAGCTGGAATTGAGGAGGAAGAAGAGGGGGAAGAGCGGGAGGAGGAGGAGGAGGAAAAGGAGAAGGAGGAGAAGAAGAGAAGAAGAGGAGGAGGAGGAAGAGGAGGATAAGGAGAAGAGAGAAGAAGAAGAAGATGAGGAAATGTGTGAAATGATGAGATGATAAATTTGTTTAACGTATAGATGAGTCGGAAAGTATGAGATGAACACTGGATTTTACACACAGTAAAGTTGGTTGGTCGAGTTGGTTGAAATAGAAGTGAACTTTGGAATCAGTTCATTATAATAAATGTCTAAATGTGAAAATAAACAGTATCACACTAACAATAACTGCAAGGGAAAAAATGCCAGCATAAAAGATGCTGCTGCTGCTGCTGCTGCTGAGTGGATGTGGAGAAGATGTGGAAGGCGGCGAGTCTGGACTCACTGCCGCTGAGAGCCAGTGGTCCAAGCCTCACACACACACACACATAGTGTGTGCATGTGTGTGTGTGTGTGTGTGTGTGTATGGTCCTTTGTGCGTTCAACAAAACAAATCAACACGGTCCGGAGACGAATCGCCAACGGGAAGCAAAAATATTTCTTCTCGCCGGCGTCCCGATGCCTCCGACTTGCCTGACCTCTGACCTCTGACCTCTGTCTGCTGCTGCTGCTGCTGCTCGGCCGTCTTTTAAATATGTAAAAATGTAACGTCGACATAATATCTACCTCCTACATTCCAACTCTGGACTCGACTGCTTTTCCCGGTTTATTTTATCTTATTTTATATATTTCTTATTTTTCTATTATTACATTTCTTTACTGTGTGTAGCTTTTATCTGATTGCTTTTTTGAGTGTCCATGAGTGTTGAGAGAGGCGCTAATAAATAAAATGTATCCTTATTATTATTATTCTTATTTATTATTATATACATGTGTATAAATATGTAACGTGCAACTGCGTCACCGGACACGCTTGTGAAATCAGGGGGCCAGACAGACTGGATTCACAAAGGTCAGCAGGGTCAACCGCCTGCCTGAGCTTTTCACCTGCCACCACTGACAACACCAATTGGTAGACCTTTTAAACCCTCTTCTTCCTGCTATTAGCTACTTGATGTGGGGCTCGTACCCTTCTCATCGAAAAAATAGAATTTTTGAATTTGAATATATTATAAACATGCATGGAAAGAAATAAAAGGAGAAGAACGCTGAAAAAGGGGGGAAAGAAACAAAACATTGAAACACTTTTTCTTTTTCCGACGAGGAGCAGGAAGGAGTACAGGCCTTTCCCCATTCCTCGCCCTGATTGTTGTCTCTCATGGGCCGCATTAAAAAATACATTCCGCTTTAACGTCAATGCAAATATATTATACATACGTGCACTACAAATCGAGTTCCTCTGCATGTGAATTCAACCCAAAAAAAGAGACGTCGTCGTCGTCGTCGTCATTATTCATGTCTGCGTTTGGTGTTGAGCGTCACCGCCGCTGCTGCGGCTGCTGCTGCGGCTGCTGCTGTTCCATTTCACCAAGGTGCGTGTGTAACATTACAGTTTGTCTTGTACATTTAAATGTGAAGACGTGGAGACTGAGATCGGGAGGGAAGAAAAACAAAAACATCAAAAAAAGAAGGAGGTTAAGTGAAACAGCGAAGACTCGAAACAACAGGCGTGAAACTACTGATCCAAACACATGTCACAGCCCCTTTGGTGTTCAGGCCTGCTGGGCCTGTCTGTGTCTCTCTCCCTCTCTCTCTCTCTTTCTCCTCACATCCTGAGCTGATTGGAGCGTCGGGCTCTGAGTGGTGCAGCGCAGCACACCTGGCCAGTTTTCTCTCAGTTTCTCTGTCTTGCAGGGCATCTTGTCACATGTGTTGCTTTGTTGCACATTCAGTTTAGTTTTGACTATGTTAATAAATTAAGCATTTCTTTTGTAAACTTTTAAACCGTATTCTTCCACCTTTTTGGCACAGCCGCTGGGCCACGTTGTGTCTCATAAATAACTAGCTGCAGAAGGTGGATCTCAATGACTAACTGACCGATTCACTGAGTCTCTGACTGACTGACTGAGTCTCTGAATGACTGACCAACTGACTGATTCACTGAGTCTCTGACTGACTGAGTGATTCACCGAGTCTCTGACTGACTGACTGAGTCTCTGAATGACTGACCAACTGACCGATTCACCGAGTCTCTGACTGACTGACTGAGTCTCTGAATGACTGACCAACGGACCGATTCACTGAGTCTCTGACTGACTGACTGAGTCTCTGAATTACTGACCAAATGACTGATTGACTGAGTCTCTGACTGACTGAGTGATTCACCGAGTCTCTGACTGACTGACTGAGTCTCTGAATGACTGACCAACTGTCTGATTCACTGACTCTTTGACTGACTGACTGACTGACTGAGTCTCTGACTGACTGACTGAGTCTCTTACTAACTGACCAACTGACTGATTGACTGAGTCTCTGACTGACTGATTGAATGAGTCTCTGACTGACTGACTGACTGACTGAATGAGTCTCTGACTGATTCACCGATTCACTGAGTCTCTGGCTGACTAATTCACTGAGTCTCTGACTGATTCACTGAGTCTCTGACTGACTGACTGACAGACTGGCTGACTCTCTAATTCTCAGAGTCTCTGACTGACTGACTGAGTCTCTAACTGACTGACCAACTGACTGATTCACTGAGTCTGAGACTCACTGTGTCTCTGAATGACTGAGTCAGAATCAATTCATCTGTTCAAGTCTGTGTTTGACATTTGTGCATTATAAAAAAAAGAGAGATTTACGAAAGCAGCTGTTACCGGATGGCGGAGGGAGGTGGGCGGGCGGGGGGGTCAATTCTCCATGTTTGACTGCGCACCTGCACCTGTGTTGACACCCCCCACCCGTCCGACCCCTCCCCACACACACACACATTAAAGTGCACCAAGGTCGTCTCCTACATATTCATGTGTTTCCTTCTCGCGGGGAAACCGGACTGCCGTCGCAGTGAGGAGAGATGCAGCTGTGGTTAAATAATGCAGCCGAGGATCTTTGCAGGGTTAAAGGAGGAGGAGGGTCTCTAATTGTCCCTCGACCAGCCAGCGAGTGAGCGCTCACTCTCTCACTCTTGTTGTCGCAGCAGCAGCGGCCGTGCAGACATGAATAAGGCATCAACGCACTCACACACGCAGAGACACACAGACACAAAAAAAATGAGACGTGTAACCACAGCGGTGGCGAGGAGGACGAGGAGGAGGCTGAAGAGAAGGAGGAGTGGGGGAGGAGGAGGAGAAGAAGGGGAAGGAGGGGGGAGAGGAGGAGAAGGAGGAAGAGGCAGAAGAGGTTGAGGAAGAAGAGGAGGAGGAGGAAGAGAAGAAAGCAGAGGAGGTGAAGCAGGAGGGGGAGGAGGAAGAAGAAGTGGAGGAAGAGGAGGAGGTGGAGGGAGAGGAGAAGGAGGGGGAGGAGGAAGAAGAAGTGGAGGAAGAGGAGGAGGGGGAGGGAGAGGAGAAGGTGGAGGGAGAGGAGAAGGAGGGGGAGGAGGAGGAGGAGGTGGAGGAAGAGGAGAAAGCAGAGGAGGTGAAGCAGGAGGGGGAGGAGGAAGAGGAGGAGGTGGAGGGAGAGGAGAAAGAGGAGGAGGAGGAGGAGGAGGAGGAGGAGGCTTCTGCTGTGATGAATGACACTGTGGATAAATAATGCATGCAAGTACGCAGGTATGGCAGCATGGGGACGGAGGTGGTGGGGGTGGGGGTGGAGGCGAGGTTGCAACCTAGCATCTGGCGTCCGGTGCCTCGGCATCCTGCGCACGGCTGCAACGTTTTGCTTGCTGCCTTAACTTAAGCTGCGGCTGCGGTGGCGTTGCCAAGAAACTGCCGGTGGAAAAAGACAAGGAGGAGGAAGAGGAGGGAGAAAGAGGGGGAGGGGAGAGGGCTAGCAAGCGCTAATTGCCGCTGCGCCTCTGGAGTGGAAACTACGACGACCATGACGACGCTCACCGAGGGGTTTGTGCGGATTTTAATAAATAATTTTTATTCATAAATTAAATTACAAATATTTATTAATTATCAGTAATATTTTAATAATATCATTTTAACAACACTTTGACTGCAGTTTTGGGCAAACAACCAGCAAAGATTTGTTCAGGACCTGCAGCAGCTGTAAGCAGCTGTTAGCTCCGTTAGCATTCTGGGTTTCCGTGAAATGAGGAGTACGAGTTGATAAAAGTCCATCTCAAAAAAACAACAGCAACATCAACAAAATAAAGGGATCTGGACAATTAAAAAAAAAAAAAAAAAAAGGCTTTGTGAATTTGAGCGGATCGAACAAAGGGGGTGGAGCTACAGCCCCAAACAAGAAGTAGCTGCTGCTGGCTGGTAAAACAGCCTTTCTTGAGAGATCACACGAAGAGCAAAGACCTCGACATAGACACGCCCCTCTAATTAAACTCCGCCCACTACCGCAGGGATTACACCCCCCCCCCTCCCCTCCAACCCTCCTGCTGGTGGAAAAGTGGTGCTACACTGCCCACCTCACCACACACCTGGAACTGAACCTACAGCTGCAGATGGGTTTTGCCTCACATGACTTTTTTTTTTCAAATGCCTGTGTATGTGTCAGGAGAAAGAAAAGGGGGGGGGGGCGGTGGGGGGATTTGTCTTTTGAACTTGTAGAGTGGTTGAGCTCTGCTCTGCTCTCTGTGGCTGCAGATCTTGTTGTTGCTTCTAAAGCTCCAGATGAGATGGTGAGAGAAAGAAAGACAGAAAGGAAAAATAGAGAAAAAAAACGAACCTTTTCGGAAGAGAGGAACGTGCAGGCGACCTATCGGCCGCACAAGAGCGGGGGGAGGGGTTGAGGAGGGGGATGGCATATTTACACCTACACAAAAACACGACCCTGGATGTGCCCTCAGAAGACACTTTAAGAGGCAATCTGTTTTTCACAAAGAGGGGTCGAGCCGAGGCACCAGATAAATAAATTGCTTTGCTACTGGACGGTCGGCGTCGCCTCTATCCAGGACGGGCTGAGCGCATAAATCCCCCCGTCGGGCCGAGGAGGAGGTTAAAAATAAAGCGGCAAAGGACACAGAGTGGGCGGGGAGGGAGAAGGGGGAGGAAGGAAGAGGAGGAAGGGGGAGGAAGGAAGCGGAGGAAGCGGAGGATAAAAGAAGAGGAGGAGGGGGAAGAGAGAGGAGGAGGAAGAGTGAAGAGGAGGAGGTGGGAGTTGAGCAGGTAATCAAAGAAGAAATAACATGGAGAGTGAAGTGAGGCCACGGTAACAAAAAGATGAGGAGAAGATCAGAGATGAGGGGTGGGGGTGATGAGAGCGGCCGGGTTCCACGGCGAAGTGCCCGCAGCCAATGAGAGAGGAGTCGGTAAACTCACTATCTTTTCCTTCTCCTCCATGCTGACAATGACTTTTTTTTTCCCCCCCTCGCCTGTCTTTTTGTGCGTGTTTTTGGAGGAAGAGGAGGAAAAAGAGGAGGAAGAGGAAGAAGAGGAGGTGAAGGAGGGGGAGCGGGAAGAGGAAGAGGTGGAGGAGGTGTAAGAAGAGGAGGAAGGGGAAGAAAAGGAGGTGGAGGTGGGGAAGGAAAAGGTCGAGGAGGAGGAGGAGGAGGAGGAAGAATGGGAAGGGTGTCTCTGCTGCGGTGAACACAGTGGGGCGCCGCCCACACAAGACTGCGGCGCCGATGATTGGAGGACGTTTCCTGCTTTCTCTCGGCTGAAGGTCGGCGGCCGTCTGAGTTACAACAATGTTGTTGCTGCGCTTGCTGCTTTTAACATTATTTTTGCGGACAACTGCGGACGACTCCTTTTTCTTCTAAAATACCCATGAAAAAAAAACAAAACAAAACAACAACAATAAGGCGATAAAGCCTGAAGAATCGGATTTCTCATCCCAGCTCACAAATATTTTGGGACCTGCAGTGATTTTTGGAACCCGAGCTCAGGACACAGGTGGGCGGGGCCACACGGCCCAGGAGGGCTGATGGGAGTGATTGCATGCTGGGAACAACAAAAAAAAACAAAAGAAAAACACATTGCCCTCCTCGGACACAACAACTTGTTTTCCTCACAACGTTTGGTCAAAATCTGTCATATGACAAAATCAAAAATTCTACTTTCAAAGCAAAAAAATACAAAATAAAAACGTCATCAGCAATCCATCAAAGGGAGCAAAACCTAAAATCTGTACGCCGTCGGTACTGGAGTAACAATACTTGGTCACAAGGTGTTGCAGTTTTACCACGTGTACCAACTCACTAGCTTGACCAAACTCAGCCGCACCAAACCAGTGTTAATTTTGACAGCAAATTCTAATTTAGTCTTAGTCTTAGTCTTTTGAATAACACACCATTTAGTTTTAGTCATATTTTAGTCATCTGAAATCTCATAAGAGTTTTAGTCTTAGTCTTTTAGTCTTAGTCTAGTTTTAGTCATATTTTAGTCATCTGAAATCTTTTAGTCTTAGTCTAGTTTTAGTCGACTAAATATCATAAGAGTTTTAGTCTTAGTCTTTTAGTCTTAGTCTAGCGTAATTTCCGGACTATAAACCGCTACTTTTTTTCCCATGCTTTGAACCCTGTGGTTTATACAACGGCAGCGGCTAATCTATGGTTTTTTACAGCTAACGGCCACTAGGGGACCTTCTCCACTGTGGATTTTTGGGTGGGCTCGGGAAAGAGTGAGACAGGCAGTTCGCGCGAACAACGAAAGCAAAAGTGGAACCAAATACAGAAAAGAGTACAAAAGTACAAAAGAGTAGTCCTGATTGGATCTCTTTTCCATTCGTCCCGGCCAACATTTTCGTCTCGTTTTAATTCGTTGACTAAAGTGTCAGTTAAATATTTGGTCAAAGTCTTCGTCGTCATATCTGACTTTTTATCTAGTTTTTATTTAGTTTTCGTCCGTGAAAAACGTCATCGTCTTTGTCAACGAAATTAACACTGCTGACTTCTCCATAATCTCCATAATCTTTTAATTTAATCTTTTTTCTCTCTCTGTTGTACAAGAGTCGCACGACCGACGCCATTTCATACATTTGACGTCCACATGTCGGTGGACTATAGAACCGACGTGAACCAACGGCTCGGTTCCGACTGCGGCTCATTACAAGCAGGAACCACAGCCGAGATCATTTGAAATAACTTATCTCTATTGATATCCTGAGAAATGAAATCATATTTCTTTCATTCTTTCTTTCTTTTTTCTTTCTTTCTTTCTTTTAATGTTTCAGTTATTAATCTGTGTTAGCATTATTTATGTGTATATTTTCTCTTCATCAGTGTGGTTATTCCATCCATCCATCCATCTTCTATACCCGCTTATTCCTATTCAAGGTCACGGGGGTCTGCTGGAGCCTATCCCAGCTGTCTTAGGGCGAAGGCAGGGTGACACCCTGGACAAGTCGCCAGTTCATCGCAGGGCCACATAGAGACAAACAACCATTCACACTCACATGCACACCTACGGACAATTTAGAATGTTCAATTGACCTCACGTGCATGTTTTTGGAGTGTGGGAGGAAGCCGGAGAACCCGGAGAGAACCCACGCAGACACAGGGAGAACATGCAAACTCCACACAGAAAGGTCCCAGGCCCGGAATTGAACCCACGACCTTCTTGCTGTGAGGCGGCAGCGCTAACCACTGCACCACCGTGTCGCCCCAGTGTGGTTATTTGTATTTATAAATCTTTATTCGCTTGTCAAAAATATTATTATTATCATTATTATTATTATTATTGTTGAATGTAGAAGCCAGGAAGGAGCGTCATAGATGACGTAGTTCCTCCGGAAATGCATAACCCCTTGAAAGGTCAGCGTGGCAAGTGTCCTTTACTTTCCTAAAAGTCTTATATAACAGGTAAAGCTGTAGAAGTACAATTTAAAACAATGAGTGTTATCCATCCACACAGCACTTTTAATTTTAAACTGTTTTATTCCTCTTGCTCTTTTTCACTCTCTCTCTCTCTCTCTCTCTCTCTCTCTCTCTCACACACACACACTCTATCCCCGTGGGTGCACGTGCGTGTCTCTGTCTGTGTCAGTCTTTTGTTTGTCTGACCATGAGTGACCATAAAGTTCCACTCATGGACTTGGATGATTACATTCAGCAGCAAGAAGAAACAAGTTTTAAAAGCCTTGGATGATGTAATTCCACCTGAGTCACAGTGGAAGGCACCACCACCGGTAAAAAAAAAGTACGGGCAAAGACCCCTCGGCCGATGGTGAGATGGGTGAAGAAAGACCAAGATGGAAATGTCATCTACTCGAGGCCCCAGATCAAGCAGGAAGCAGTCCAATCAGGGTGAGTATTGTTATTGTATTTAATACATTTTTGACATTTTTGGGTGATGGATTGATGAAGGACGGATAATGGTGGACAGATGGATACTAAATGGATGGATGAATGGTGGGTGGATGGGTGGATAGATGGACAATGGATAGACAAAATATTGGACGGCTAATGGATGGATGATGATGATGATGATGATGATGGATGATGGATGATGGATGGATGAACACCACTTAGCACAGTGACTCACAGCTCCCTGTGCGACAGAAACTTTTTACACATCCACTCCATCGTTCTGTGTTTGTCAGAGGCACTTTTCTCTCCCTTGGATTTCTTTTTCCAGGGAGGAACCTGTGTGAACTGCATGGAGGCTTAGCAGTGGCAGAAGGTTGGAACCATGACTGTTGTTGCCAGTCAGTCAGTCAGTCAGTTTAATTCCGTTTCCCCCCCCAATACTTGACTCTGCTGAACAAACACTAATAGTCAGTGAATATAGAAAAGAGCGAAAAGAGAAGCAGGAGCTTCTTCAAAGACGTTACTGCTGATCTCCTCTCTATGGACGTCACCGTTATTATCTGCTGCTCTTCATAAGGCCGGTCAGATTTTCCCCTTCCCTCTGCCTGCTAATATTCCTCGGCTAAGACGCAGCATTAGTGCGGCCTTATCCAGCCGCTCCGCTCGTCTCCGGAGGATAATGAGTCAGGACTCATTCAGAGGAGCCAAATCCTGCCTCTAATTCTCTGCGCAGCACGGCTCCTCTTGACTCCTCCGCCTCCTTCTCCTGACTCTTCCCTACGCCTCCTGACTCCCCCTCCTCCTCCTCCTCCTGACTGCTCCTGTCTCCCCCAGCTGGACCAGCACCTAATGAACAACCTTCATTATCCCCACCTCCTCATGTTCCTCCTGAGTCCTCCTCCTCCTTACTCCTCCTGAGTCCTCCTCCCCCGGCTAATGAAAAAACAGCAATTACTTGACTCCTCCCCCACCTCCTCCTGACTCCTCCCCCTCCTCTTCCTCCCTGTTCTGATTCCTCCCCCTCTTCCTAGTACTCCCTGTTCTGACTCCTTCCACTCCTCCTCCTGATTGCGCCTCCCCTCCCCTACCCCTCCTCCTGCCTCCTCTCCCAGCTGGATCAGAATCTAATGCAGAACCTTCAAACCTTCAATCACCTCCTGACCCCCCCCCCCCCTCCTCCTCCTGTCTCCACCCCTACCTCCTCTTCCTCCCGACTCCTCCCACTCCCCCGGACTCCTCCCCCTCCTCACCTGAAACTGAGAAGACTGTCAATCATCATCATCATCATCATCATCATCATCATCATCATCATCATCTCCACATTTAATCTCCTGCTGTGTGCTGAGCTCCCACTAAGCTCCCGCCGAGATCAACAAGGGGGCGCTGGAGAACAGCTGAGTAGCAAGGAGAGGTGGAGGGAGGGAGGGGAGAAGGGGGTCTTCAAAAGAGATGGATCTCCAGTGCTAAATGCTAATGATGAGCTGCTGCAGCGGCGGCAGTGACATCAAGGTGGTCATGTGAGCAAGAAGAAGAAAGAGGATGAGGCTGAGAGCGGTCGTCTGCTGAAATTGGTCGCGTTTCTCAATGAGACACAAAATTTGTAACGGCCAACAATAAAATTCGGACAGCTTCAAAAAGTTATATGATAACTTGACGGCAACCAAAAGAAATGCAGCAGGAAATGACACAATAATCATTGAGATAGAGATAGATAAATAGATAGATAGAGATTGCAATAGTTACTTCAACTGTGCATCTCTTATCCACTGTGGCGATTGTTAGTGTTGATGAATATCAGTCACACTCACTCCATCGCTAAACGCTAGTAGCGTGCTAACTGCTAGTTGACGCTAATAAATGCATTCCTCACACTCTCTCTGCCAAATTTGCCTCTTTTGCCAAGACAGGACCAAGTCCAAATTCTCCTTCTCTTCTTCTTCTTCTTTTTTTTTCTTTTTAGATGTATTTTTTTTTCTGCGCTCATGAAGGCAACCATAAGAAATGTTATTCGGCTGTCTTTCCGCATTTGTTTTTTTGCATGGTAGATCGACTGTGCCTGTAGTGCAATACTGCGTCCGAGCCCGTGGCATATTATTGTCGTATGTCGTCGGAGCCTGCGATGAACGCTTGTAGAAGACTGAAAAAAAAAAACTGTGCAGTCTGTGGGAGCCTTTAAAGTGACATTATCTGTGGCCCGCCCTCCCGCCCGCCCGAGACTCCCATCATGCATCTGTCCCCTGAAGAGGCAAGATAACGCACCTTTTCATAACTGTGCATGTTTCTCCAATAATGGAGCCAAATCGGAGCCTTGATTGGTCTGTCAAGCCTGGTTTCACACTGCCAGAGACGCGACCTTGACCATCACCGATGTTCCAAAAATAGGGCAAAGCAGGGACTGGGTTTTTTATTTTTATTTTTTTAGATTTTTTTTTTTTTTATCCGAGCAGCCCCAAAGTGCCCGTCGCCCTTCATCAAATCAAATTGTTCTTGTGGAATGTAATTATCACGGCACCTCGGGAATCAATTCTCCTTACCTTTGGTTAGAATAGAGTGGAGGAGACACACACACACACACACACACACACACACACGCACACACACACAGGTGCCACAGTGTTTAGTCCCGATAGCTCTATGTAAAAAAAATAGAGTTGTATATTCTCATTCTGTTTTATTTTTTCCTAAAGACACGCTGGAATAAAGTAGAAATAAGATGATGTATTTTTCAAAAAGGTAAGTTTTGTCAACAAACTGAGAAATATATAAATACACCTCAGCGGTACTCATAGTCCACACTTGAGTTCAGATGATCTGGAACGAAAATGCTGCAGAATCAAAACCAGTTCAGTTCAGTTTGTTACTAAAATTAAAAACCAGGATCAAAGAAAAGTACCACGACTCCACCCACCCGTACATACAGCTTTTATGGCTGAACATGTCAAGTTCAGACAGATTTTGCATCTCTTTGGGGCGTAGCCATGAATGGGACTTGAAACTTTCTTTTGAAAACTGCGAGGAAATGCTGCAGCAGCATTTTTACTTCAAAAGGCGTGTGTGTGTGTGTGTGTGTGTGTGTGTGTGTTCTAATAGAAACACACTCGTTGCAACCCAATGAACGTCCCTGAAATAAATCCGTAACCTGTGAGGTTGCCGTGATGAAGATGACGAAGACCTCCAGCAGCCTGCCACCAGCTGTCACATTGCTATCAGAGGCTGTGGCGACATTATAGGGGGTAGTTGCGGGGGGGGGGGGGGGGGGGGGTGACTCCTGAACTGCACTGTTGAGAAGCTGCAGCGTCAGCCCTTTGTTGTGGTGGGTCGCTGATTGAAGTGAGGAGCCGGGAGTCATTATTCAAAGACATGCAGCACTCAATTAACACTCCATTTGCATTATGGCAGAGCTCGACTGGCGCCACCTTGATTAATACGTCTCCTCGGCCCCCAACAGTCAATCATAAATCACCGGCCGGAGCCACGGGAACACGATACAGCTCCTCCTCCTACACCTCAGCCTCCTCCCCCATCTAACTCCTCCACTCACTCCCCCTCTTCCTCCTCTAACTCCCCCTCCTCTTCCTCCAACTCCTCCTCCTACTCCTGCTCCTCTTCCTTCTGTCTCCGGGCTTACGACGTCCCAAATATTCCACTGGAAAATTGACTAAACACCAGCCCACCCCGCCCCCACCCCCTGCAGTGAAATAAATATTGGAGAAAACATCCATTGAGTGGCACTATTGTGCTGTGCAGAGGTGTTCAAGCGTGTAAATGAGGAGAGAAGAAGAAGACGCGAGTGAGAAGGAAAGAGGGGGGGGAAAGAAAAAGAAGCCAGAAACAGAAAACACTTTAGAACGTCCTTGAGAAGTGAAGCGTTGGAAAAGAGAGAGAGAAAAAAAAGGTGCGTGCTGATTGGCCAACGGCCGGATTAGTGAGCCGTTTGTTTGATTGAAGACGAGGCGGGAGGCAGAGTCACACCTCCCAATCAGTCTGCCGCAGTTCAGCAGAAAAAGAAAAGCAAAGAAAAGTCTAATAAGCCCAGTTTTAACTGACGGAGGCGTCTGATTGGCTGCTTCCTGGATGGACATAAATCAAATGCGACTTAAATCAAACTTTGATTTCAAGGAACAAGGTCACAACCTTTCTAATAAATGGAAGCAGCAATTTAACAGAAACACTTTAGTTTAAAACATGACGATTATTATTATCATCATCATCATTCTGGAGGCTCTGCTCACCAACCCACCCACCCATTGTGACTGATGGACAACCCCCCCACGCCCCCACCCCGTGACGTCTGGATCAGCTGATCAATGGCCCGGAGACAGACAGGAAATGACTTCACATTTGCGCCGACACGGCAACACTCCGGTGTCTTTACAAGCCTCAGCTGTTTCAATTCCGCCGCAGTAATGAGATTACATGCTAATGCACGGACTTGGCGAGCGACACGGACTTTCCTATATATTAACATATGTATATATATATATAGATGTGTGTGTAAATGTGTATTTTCGCTGCTCAGTTGAGTCGATTGTCTCGGCCGCTTTGTGTTGAACGCTTCATGAAAAATGTGTGAAAAAGACACACACACAGACACACTCACGCACACACACACACGCACGCACACACGCACGCACACACGCACGCACGCACGCACGCACGCAAGAAGATTGAAGAAGACAAAGACGATCCACCTGACAACAAATTAATGAAAATGTCACTGGCTCACACCTCCATCGCCGCTTCCGCAACACTCGGCTGAGCATATTAGCATATTAGCATATTAGCATAGCAGGCGAGAGGCCCTTTTTCAGCGCCGTCAGTCCTCAGCCTTCGGCGCCGCCCACCGCAGCACCAGGTCCGACCTAATGCCGGACCGGAGCCCCGCCTACTAGCGGCCTGGTGGACCCCCGGAGCTGCAGGTTAATGGGAGCCGTGACAGCCGCTGCCGTCCAATCAGGCGCAGCGGCGGCGTCGGAGGAAAAGGTCAGCCATGCGGTCCGTAGACCCCACCCACTGGAAATGTCAGCGTGGGCGAAGGAAACGATGGAGGAGTGGAACGTTGGCTGTTTCTACACCCATAATACATAGTTTAAAAAAACTAATAAAATGATATAGAAAGATACACTGCGGCTTCTGCTGCGGCTGTGGCTGAGGCTGCGGCCGAGGCTGTTTTATTCCTCTGGAACTAGAATGAAAATGCCACACTTAAATAATGCACCAGGCAATCACACGCATGCGGCGCCGCCGGAAGGTCAGCCATGTTTCACGGCTTCAGTCGAAACCAACAACTTCCAAACGCAATCCACTTCCTGGTTGAGGAAGTGGAGCACAGAGTCGGAAAATTAGAACGCACTGGCATCAATGAGGGGGTTTGGGGGGGGGTGGGGCGGGGGGTTGGTATGTGTTGGGGCGGTGGTATGGGTACTTTACTGAACGCTACGACAGCCAAGTACTTTGTTGACTGTTTTCCAAAAAAATTTGCTCAGTTTGAGTGGAAACAAAGTGGACGTACACGCACGCACGCCTTGAAGAAGACAAAGATGATGCACCTGACAACAAGATAATGAAAATGTCATTGGCTCACAACTCCATCGTTGCTTCCGCAGTGCACACATACATAAAGATATATATGTACATATATGTATAAAAATGCACATAAATACAATACAATACAACACAAATATATATGTGTGTGTATATACATATATATATATATATATATATATATATATATATATATATATATATATATATATATATATATATACACACACACATATATATAAATGAATAATAAAGACTAAACAGCAGAGAAAACAACCTAATAAATAAGTCGATAAACAATTAAGACCAATTTCAACACCTGATTTTGTGTGTGCGTGTGTGTGCGTGCGTGTGTGTGTGCGCGCACACCGCCGCAATGTGGCTCTGATGACTCTCAGAATTAAAACAACATTTGTACATTTTGTGTTTGTCTCATTGTGGAGACAATAAATAACCTTGGGGGCCGTCTCCCTGAAATTGCTCAGGTCGAGCTCTCGCCTGGAGCATTTATCAAGCTGACGTCTCATTTATCAGCAGCCTCTTAATAAGTGACATCCAGCTTATTGCCGGCTCTGCGCGGCTCCTTGATTCTTCTCTCAAAACCGTTTAATAACGTGCTGGATTGAGGAGAAGCTAATTTTTTATTTTTTTTTTAAAAACCAATTTGCCCCCTTAATCATGTGTGTTAAACAGCTTCAAGGCTGCAAATTAGCAGGAAAAAACATGGCTTTGCCTCAGATTGGGAGGGGGGAAAAAACAATTTGTCTGAAATTTTCACCTTTTAAATGGCCGATAATGAGACCAGAGATGATTAATGCTAGCCGTTGCTTCGACGCCTGCGTTGCCACAACGAGTCGGTGGGGGTGGGAGACAGGTGTGGGAGGAGGGGGGGTTAGTGAGCTAAGCAAAAATAAAAAAAAGAAGAAGTGAAAATGATTTTGAAATTGGAAATTTCCATTGAGGCGAGAGAGACGCGCAGGTGGAAGGCAATTACACACAAATCCGACGACGTTGTCAACGGCTGATGAAGTGTTCTGGTGGAGAGAATGAAAAGACACAAAGGGAGAAAGAAAGAAAGACAGGGAAAGAAAGAAAGAAAGAAAATAGAAAGACAACAGAGACAGAAGGAAAGAAAGAAAAGAAAGAAAAGAGGGAAAGAAAGAAGGAAATATCTTTCTTTAAA
The DNA here is from genome assembly GCF_046127955.1 of Nelusetta ayraudi. Classification (NCBI taxonomy): domain Eukaryota; kingdom Metazoa; phylum Chordata; class Actinopteri; order Tetraodontiformes; family Monacanthidae; genus Nelusetta; species Nelusetta ayraudi. The sequence continues at coordinate 1,132,974 of NW_027466051.1, read as the reverse complement.
AGTAAAAAAGAAAAGAAAGAGAGAAAGAAAGAAAGAAAGGAAGAAAGAAAGGGAGAGGGTCTGGTGGAGGGAGCGGGGGGGGGGTATGGGAGTAAACTGGGCTGTTGGTAAATCCCTCCTTCCTCCCCAGAGGGCGCAGTGTTTGCCCAGCATCTTCTTTCTCCTCAGGACGCCGCCGGAAAGATGAAAGCGGTTGTTTTGGGGCCGAGACCTCGACGGCCAGCAGGCGGGCGGAGCTGCAGGCTCTTCAGGGCCGCGCCAGCCCAGGGCCTCCAAGGACCACAGCTTTCGCCTTTCACCGGCCAATCGCAGTTGTACCGCCCCCCCAACCACCACCAACCCCCCCCCAACCCCCCCAACACCCCCAAACCATCCCCCCATCCACCCAGGGGTCTTCCAGTCGGCCGCCTTCTTCGGCTAACAATGGACAGAGGGGCTGATGAAATTTTCATGAGTCAGCAAATAAATGTGTGTGGTGGGAGTGGGGAGTGGGACTGGGCAAATTCCACCGCTCCACGCTTTTATATTATTATTTTTTTCTCGGCAAAGCAAAAAAAAAAAAAAAAAAACATCTCGAACCCCCACTCCTCCTTCGTACACAGCTGCATGGATATTGACATAGAACAGCAGCAGCCATTAGCTGGCTGTATGAGAAAGTGGACGGAGTTTGAAAAACAACAGGAAGTCTCTGAAAAAAAAAGAATAGCATTATATGGTTTGGCCAGCAGGGGCCGCCAAAGTCAGTTGTAAAGACGCTATAAAAAAGTGACGAGATGTCAATAAAGGAGGCAGAGTCCTGAATTCATGCCATTACAAACGGGTTACAGTATCGCTGTTGGTCTGAATTGACAGTTACAGAATTCAGCCAATCAGCTCCAATGTCCATTTTTCTCTGATTTAATCTCATTTTGAATAAAAAAAAAAAAAAAGGAAAAGGGCATAAAGTTGTGGGCAGGGCTACAGTTTAGTTACCGATGCTGTGTCTCAATTCAGGGTCTGCATCCTTGAAGTACGCATTTTGAGAGGAAGTTGCGTCACAGCACTGCGCGAAGGCTTGTCCCAATTCCTGAGGGTGCTTAGGACGCTCAAAATGCGTACTCGGAAATACGCACTCGTTTTAGCCGATTCCAAGGATGCACCGCTACTATCCTTCGCGTACTTATGTATCCCATGATGCTTTGCGTGCTGCTGCAAAGCCCCGTGGGATCCTGGAAAGTCAGCTTAAATTAGCGGCATGTACTGGCAAAGACACGACATACACATTTAAGTATTGAAGTTTCACATAAAGTATCCAGTTTTTAACGTAGCATTTTACTTATTTGATCATCCAACGGCATCGTCGATGGTGAACCAATGGTTAGCTTGATACTATAAAAATGTCACTTCCGGGGTTGGCCAGCCGGAGGGAACGGCGGTGACGAAACAAGGAAATAAGCCGAAGGCTAGACCGTCCCGAGTGGTTACTGGGGAGGCGGGGTTTGGTCCATCCTTCTAGGCTGGGAACGCTTCCTTCAGACGGAGGACACTCGGTCTGAAGGGTGCAGACCGTGAATTGAGACACAGCACAAGTGCAGTCAGCTAGACAGCAGGTGGGTGTTGGGCAGGGTGGTCACATGCTGCACTCATGCTCCAATCACTGCTCTCCTCTTGTTGCCCAGCCCACTTTTATCCAAATATAGAATCTCCCGTTTTTTGTTTTTTTTTTAAATGCACGAGAAGCCAAAGGTGTAAACCAGAGGAGTGACATCACCATGACTCCGCCCATTTTTGATGTACAGTTCATGGTTCAACCCCCTCACCCCCGCAGTCACCAGCCCCTTCCTTCCTCCACCGGAAGAAGTGAATGAGAGCTACTGCGAGCCAGGAGGGACACACTTGGCCGGACGCTCCGCCGTGTGGCCGGAGGAGATACGGCGGCTGCCAAGCAGCTTAGCGGAGCACCTGGGCCACGCCTGAATGAACACACATGAGTGTGTCTGTGTGTGTGTGTGTGTGTGTGTGTGTGTGTGTGTGTGTGTGTGAATGCCGGACCGAGCATGAGTGTAGGAGAGGAGGCTAGCCAGCAGGCGGAGTCACGTTGGCACAAAAATGCTGTGGGAATCACGGTTGTCGATGGACAGCACCTGGCTGTGTGTGCTTTTGATTATTTTGGTGAAAATTGGAAAAAAGTCAACTCAACTTTTGTCTTGAAGATGAGATTTTCTATTTTTTTTTTTTTTTTTTTCAAAAATTATGTTCTTCCTCGCAACCTGAAGTATCACTGAAAACTCTCTACGATAGTTTGTATCCGTGAGAAATGTGGCGGCCAATGGTGTTGAGGAGGGGGTGGGGTGGGGGGTGAAAGCAGTAATTGAAAGACACAGTGAATGGCGTGTCCCCCCCCAGAGATGACTGATGACACTGGAGTGGAGTGCAGTTCCATCTCAGTCCAGCAGGGGTTGGAGGGTTTGAGGGTCACCGTCCACACACAGTTCAGCCAATGAACCGCCAGCCACCGATGACATCATCTGAGTTCATGAACAAGACTGTGAACAGCAGGGGCCCTCCCTCACTTTTCCTTACAGTACCCATCCTTCCATCCCTTCATCCATCCATCCATCAGGGGCAGTGCCAAAAGGGGTTTGGCACAGAGAAAAAGTATTTTAAATATACAGATATTAACATTGTGTCATTCAGCAGCAAATCAAATTCAGCAGAAAATCAATTGCAGCATTTTTGAATATTTATGATTCTACAACTTGTTGGCATATTTCTAGTCTTGAATTAGGATGATCTTTCCCCCTTTAAAAAACGAGAGAGAATTCCCCTCTGGACTTCCTCTGGCTCCGTACATCCTCCCAGTGAGACTCTCCAGTTAAGCCAGTTTGATTAGTGGGGCTAAGCTGCAGGTCAGGCTGCTCAGGATAACTGATCACGGGCCGGCTTAACTTGGAGGAGAATTTGAGCCCCACTGCAGTGCACTCAAGTCTTCGACAGAGCTGCCAGTGACCTCTCTCTCTCTCTCTCTCACACACACACACACACACACTGGAGTGAAAGTCCTCGGTGGCGGGAGAATCCAGTCCGTGTCCAATCACGTTAGACCGCTGACGACGCTGTTTCCTGCCACCAAGGACACTCAAGGTCATGTGTTGAACCTTCAGCTTCCATTTTGAGCTCCACTTTTTTTCATTTCTTTCATCCTGTTCAGCCACAGGGCCTTTTCCTTTCAGAAAACGCAGAATTAGCCCTGTGTTTAGAGCCTCCTGCTTAAGTCCAGGTTCGCCTCGACCTTCCACCACGTGCTGCTCTGAAAATTCTGAAAATGCTCCAAAAAAGCCTTACAGTGATCAGGTCACCAGTGCTTTGCAAACCAACCTTGAGGTTGACGTTTCCAGAAGACAACAAAGGATCCCAAGCAGCACACTTAGCGGACAGGTATTGACATTGTTGGTTGTTTTTTTTTTAAAAGAAAGATTTGTTGATCTTCAGATCCATCGTGGACCAGAATTTATTATTTGAAAGTGTGAAAAAAAAGGTTCCGCTTTTTAGCATCAAATGCTATCAAGCACCTTTAGCACGGAGACCTTCCATCCGGGCCACAAGCCTCAAAACAACAACAAGCAAAACACACATCAAGAGGGAGAGAGAGAGAGGGATAGAGAGAGAGAGAGAGAGGGAGAGAGAGAGAGAGAGAGAGAGGGTACTCACGGCCGGCGTGCTGCTGCTGCAGGGTTTCCCGCCTTCCCAGTGACCTGCGGAGGAAAGAAAGGAGAGAAGCCATTGGAAATGTGGACATCTTGCATTATTGAACACGTGGGGTTGGACTTTTCTTATGCTTTTTGGCTTTTTTTTTTGCTTTTGCGCAAGGCGTTTGAAGCCGAGTGGGGCGAGGGAGCGAGCCGGAGGAGAGGTGGAGATGTAGAGTAGTTAGCATATTTTACAAAACTACTTCATCGCTCCTGGAAGAAAAGTAGGAGAAAGGCGAGGAGGAAGAGGGGGAGGAGGAGGAGAAGAGGAAGAGGGAGACGAGGAGGTGGAGAAAGAAGAGGAAGAGGTGGAGGAGGAGGAGGAGGAGGAAGATGAGGTTGAGGAGCTGCAAACTTCAACAGCAGCAGCCCCTCCTGTCCCTCTGAAAACGGACAGCAGACATTGGGGAGAGGTCAGAGTGTCTGGACCCTCGTGACCCCTTAGCATTTGCACAATGCTAGAATGTTACTTCCTAAAAAAATCTGGAGATTGCTTTTGTAAATCTTTGAATTTTTTTTTGTTTTGTTTTGTCAGGCCCAAGATGACTTGAGCTTCATCATCGTCATCATCGTCATCATCATCATCATCATCATCATTATTATCGTCATCATCATCATCATCATCATCTGTAAAGACACAGGACGGAAGAACTATCCCATTTTCAGCGGCGCTACTCCAACATAACACCCACCAACACCGAGGGTGATTTTATTCTCCAATTGGTACGATTGCAGCGAGATACCTTACCTCCAAAAAAAGAACAACACTGTGAGATAAAAACTGTGAAAAAAAACACCCTGAGAAGATAAAAAAGTGAGAAGCGAGTTTGTTTGTTTTTTTGTCTGTCCAGAGTGCAGGGCCATAACGAAAATATCAGCGTTGTAACTACAACAAGAAGAAGTGGAAAAGGAAGAGGAGAAGGAGGAGAAGGAAGAGGAAGAGGAGGGAGAGGAGGGGGGCAGATTTAAAGGAAGGCGTGGGCGAGGTGCTGCGGAGAACGAGGGCAGAACAAAAGCACTCGGCTTTCATGTGGGAGATGAGACGGACCGAGCGCTCGCCTCCCCACCTGCGGCTGGAGCTCCGCCCCAATTTACCCTCTTTTTTTCTTTCTTTCTCTCCCTCTCTCTTTCTTCCTTTCTTCTCGGCTCCCAGGCAACAGGTCTGATTATTCATGGTCACTGCGGGGCTGTTGCAGCAGTAATGAGTCCCTCTCGAAGGTGCAGCGACGGAGCTTTCATGTGGCCGAGAAGGGGGTGGAGGGGTGAGTCTGCACAGGTTCAGTGGCAGGTGCTCCTGGTCTTCAAGGTCTTCCACGTGTTCCAGATGTTTCTGGGTTCCTGGGTTTTACAGCTGCTTCAGGTTCTCCGGCTGCTTCAGGTGGTTCGAGTGTTTCAGGTGCTCCATGTGTCCCAGGTCTCCAAGGTGTTTCAGGTGTACCAAGTGTTTCAAGTCTTCCAGCTGTTCCAGCTGTCCCATGTGTTCCAGGTCGCCAAGGTGTTTCTGGTGTTCTAGTTGTTTCAGCTGTTTCATGTGTTCTAGGTCTTCAAGGTGCTCCAGATGTTCCAGGTGTTTCAGGTGCTCCAGGTGTAACAGTGCAGACTGCAGCAAAGAGGACACAACACAAACATCTTGTCTAGAACGCCTCTGAATGTAATTATTTTCATTAAGTGTTCAACTTCATTCCACAAAAAGGACAAACTAGATGTAAGTCCCAGCTGACCAATCAGATGGCTTTCCTTCCAGCTGGGTGGGGCTTCGAAGTTGTTTAGTTCCCATCAGATCACACCTGCAGTCTCCTCAGACTTCAGTTTGATTTTGTTTTTTAAATCTTGTTGAATGTGATTTTTCACTGCTATTTCTTTATAATTTTCTTCACCTTTTCCTTAAATGCGTCATCAAATGTAGGAGGAGAGAAGTGAAGAGAAGCAGAATTATAGATTATAGGTTATAGAAGGATGCCCCCAAACTCATGGAGTTGCATTGGTGAACACATAAATACAAAAAAAAGATCAGAATAGGTTTGTTGTTTTGTTTTTTTGGAGACCGAAGTCTCAGGTGCACCCTTTGTCCAATGTTACCATTTTAGCCAGACTATTAACTGCTGCCGCGATGTCAAGAAGCCTTAATATTAAGGATTCAGATGACCGAGCGGAGAAAGTAAATCTCTTTTGGGACAGCTGTACTGCATTGCACTTCATTGTTTCTCTCAAATGATTCAGTGGCAGAGAAGCTGCGTGAGATTGCTGTCCAGTCTGATGCCCAGGAGTCTTTGGAGTGGACCAGAGGTTTCTCTCGTATAAAGGAACCTCTGAGTTGTGAGCATGGGGATAGTAGGCAAATGAGATCATCAGGTGGAAGCCCAAAAAGCAGCCTGCAGTTGTAGTAACAGGATCCAGAGCCTTGGTCAGCGCAACATTTTTTTTTTTTCAGTATATATGGGAAGCAACACCAAATGGGTTGAAGCTACGGCTGCAACAATTAGACGACATACATTATGACATTGACGGGAAATTTAAACATTCATGGGTCATGTTACTGTTATTGTAAATTGCTGAATGATAAAAATCAGAGTCCTGAGGGAAGTGTCGCTCGTTGTTTGCAATCCACGAAGAAACAGAAGAAGAACAAACAAACCATTGTGTAAGAGACAGAAGACAAGACTCCAAAACTCCAACCCAAAGTTTCTAAAGTTTGGGAATATCCAGAAAATAAATCAGCAAAACACGTATCAAATCTAAAATGGAAAGAATTGTTTTGAACTGCGTTTCAGGCCGCAGACGTCTATTAGCAGTTTTAAGGGCGTTGTTTTGTATTGTGGACATTTATTGCCATATGGGGTTTGGGCTGCAGTGCTTAAGGAGCCAAAAGAATGGCCGCACCACTATATACCGGTTTGGCATCCAGTCTTAATAATACATGCATGGTCCGTCCCCGCAAAAGCTTAGTTAGCAATGCTGGGGTATTGGTGGATGCTATAGCCATAGCCATTTGGGTCACAAATTGATGGAGTGTGAAAAGGAGATGCAAATGAGAAAGAAAACACCAATGGCTGGTGTGAATGCCTGCTAACTGATGAACTGCACATTTACATGGCAAGATCAGCGATGATGACAGGTAGGTGACAGTTCAGATCTGCGGGATGGATGGACCTCACGGATGACGTCTAAAAGGACATCTCTGTATCCACAACAAATCTGTCATTAAAATCGGAGCACAGCAAGACAGCAAGATTTTAACCAGGTTAATGTCATTACCTGCCTACCACCTGAGATTGTTTGACAGGGCAGCACGAAGGTAGAAGGGGGGGCTTGAGATTGTAGTGCCACATCTGGACCGAATATTCTTTGTGCGAGACTTGGATTTTTATTGCAATAGGGCTTTCTGTTCAACCACTATGTGGTTACTCGAGGCGAAACGTGAATGACCGCTGCACTCCCCCTCAAGACAATGCTATCTCACTTGAGATCGAGGAGCCGTAAAACACACACTCTAGGTGAGACCCACCCCCACGTGTAAATCACAGTAGGAGAGCTTTCCAAGACTCTTAGGGGCCGCATACACGAATATGGGCACAAATATTTATGCAGTTCGGCCTTGAGTTTACACGAAGCCGCTGTTTTCACTGAAACCTCACAGACCAAAACCACACTTTTTCAAAAATGCTCCTCAGGGTGCATTTTATTTGAAAACGCTGCCTTGCCCGGATTTTTGTATATACAACCTATCAAGTATATATCAACCTATCAAAGCATGCATACATATATATATATATATACATATATATATATATATATATATATATATATATACATATATATATATATATATATATATATATATATATATATATATATATATATATATACACATGTATGCATGCTTTGATAGGTTGATATATACTTAGACATGCTGAAGTGCCCTGAAACATTGCATCTTCCCCAACTGTTTCCTAACTTTCCAAAGGTATCCACCATACGAAAGACCACACGGTTTTTATTTCTCCATGTTGTTCTTTCATTTCATTGTTGGTTGTTGTTTTATTTCTTTCTCAGCAATAAACCCGACACCACATACATATAGCGTAGGAAGATCCATAGTGTTGGAACAGCCTTTTCATTGGCTCTTGGAGTTCAAAAGACCACCCTCTATTCCAAGTTTACACTAGTTGGATTCAGTTCCTTTGTGTCCCGTTTCCATCTCTTCATGAGTTTGATAGATTAAATGAATCATCCTCCTCCTCTACAAGATGATGGGAACTGCATTTCCCAGTGTTCTGTGCAGGATCAAGGCGTCCTCGAGGGAAGCCGGGTGGCAATGGGGTGGCCACCGCTTTCGCCCGGAGCAATCCAGAAAAAGAGCAACAACTCCTCGCGCAAAGCACTGACCGAGGCAGCGACGTCGTGGGCAAAGGAGAGCTCAAAATCGTTTGCCCACGTAGTGATTGGCCGGTCAATGATGGAAAGAACGGGAGAACCTTTTCACCGGTTAGCCGCGAGCTTTGACAGCAAGAGTGGCTCAGAGCTTTGTGGCAACTCCGGGGCGTAGATGAAGTGCTCCTTCTCCTTGGCGTGAATGTGAGCACATGCAGGCGAATGGCGGCAGGGTGAGTGATAACACAAAAACGGTTTGATCGACTTACGCACGCTTGCATGTTAGCTGGCAAAGGGAGCAGAGGAAGAGGCTGAGTTAGGGCGGTTTTAAAAAAGGGCGCTCTGAAAGAAGTTATCCAATGAGAAGCTGTGTGGAAGTCAGGTGGCCTTCAGTGGATTGGAGCAGTGGCTCGCAACGTGACCTGCCTTCCTCCTCCTGCTCTTCCTCCTCCTCCTCTTCCTCCTGCTCTTCCCCTTCCTCCTCCTCCTGCTCTTCCTCCTCCTACTCTTCCTCCTGCTACTCCTCCTCCTCCTCCTGCTCTTCCCCTTCCTCCTCCTCCTGCTCTTCCTGCTCTTCCTGCTCTTCCTCCTCCTCCTCCTCCTGCTCTTCCTCCTCCTCCTGCTCTTCCTCCTCCTCCTCCTCCTGCTCTTCCTCCTCCTCCTCTTCCTCCTCCTCCTGCTCTACCTCCTGCTCTTCCTCCTCCTCCTGCTCTTCTTCTTCCTCCTCCTCTTCCCCTTCCTCCTCCTCCTCTTCCTCCTGCTCTTCCTCTTCCTCCTGCTCTTCCTCCTCCTCCTGCCCTTCCTCATCCTCTTCTTCGTCCTGCTCTTCCTCCTCCTCCTGCTCTTCCTCCTGCTCTTCTTCTTCCTCCTCCTCCTGCTCTTCCTCCTCCTACTCTTCCTCCTGCTACTCCTCCTCCTGCTCTTCCCCTTCCTCCTGCTCTTCCCCTTCCTCCTCCTCCTGCTCTTCCTCCTCCTACTCTTCCTCCTGCTACTCCTCTTCCTCCTGCTCTTCCCCTTCCTCCTCCTCCTGCTCTTCCTCCTCCTCCTGCTCTTCCTCCTCCTCCTCTTCCTCCTCCTCCTGCTCTTCTTCTTCCTCCTCCTCCTGCTCTTCCTCCTCCTCTTCCCCTTCCTCCTCCTCCTCTTCCTCCTGCTCTTCCTCTTCCTCCTGCTCTTCCTCCTCCTCCTGCCCTTCCTCCTCCTCTTCTTCGTCCTGCTCTTCCTCCTGCTCTTCCTCCTCCTCCTGCTCTTCCTCCTGCTCTTCTTCTTCCTCCTCCTCCTGCTCTTTCTCCTCTTCACACTACGTGTTTGGCTCCATCTCCGACTTCATGCTCGCCGTGCTCGTGGAAACTTCCTTCCAGTTCTCACACATGCGCGCACACTCACACGCGCACAGTGTCCCCTCCGTCCACTTGCTGGGTCTGGTTTGATCTTCCAGGCTGTGACCTGGCTCCCCCCGCCGCCGCCACCGCTCGTCCACCATTAACTGACCACAACGAGGCAGGCGGGAACCATTTCCCCCCTTCGCCCCCTCCCTCCTCATCTCTGTTGGTGTTTATGAAGGCCGCAGTCGCCCGGCCACTGACTCATCTGATTGCTTCACTCACTGCCGCTCATTAATTTTAACGGCACCATGTTCTCTCAAAACACCCATTTTTCACGCCGCCGCAGTCGAGGTAAACGGTGGTGGCTGACGCACAAAGCAGACGACGGTTGAACAGCGGTGAGGCCTTTAAGAGCGGCTCGGGAAGGTCGGAGGTTTGGCAGTTTGTGTTGGCGGAAGGTTTTTAATTGAATTTTTTTGTCACCTGACACAGAAGCGCTCAATCTGAGTCGGAGCGCCGCTGCCGCCGAATCTCCTGCATGATGGACTCAGCAGTGAGCAGCAGTGAGTCAGAGGAAAATTGTCCGTCTGGGACGCAGGGAGAGTTTAAAGCTGAGCCGCAGTGTCTAATAAAACTGGGGCAGATATTAAATCTCAAACAGCAGCTACCACTACTACTTCTTCTTCTACTCCTACTGCTACTCCTACTCCTAATACTAATACTACCACTAATAGTAATAATCTCCAGAGTCTTCCTGCAGCTTCAGGTGTGGATCAGGGGGTCAGTGCCACCTGGTGACCCTTCATCACGTAGCTCAGTCACACTGGCTGGTGGTCATGTGACTCGCGTAACAACGAGCACCAACCGGCTCGTTTTTTTTCCCCCCCACCGTTAAATCTGTGGCGGAAATTAAAGCCCTTGGATCAGGATTGAGCCCCTTTAATGACGGGGAAAACAAACGAGATTTACTCTTCTCCGCCTCCCGTAAAAAAAAAAAAAAGGCCGACCTGCCGCTAAGATGCGGCCGATAAACAGAGGGCATATAGACTCACACACACGCGCACACACACACACACACACACATTTTATCAGCTGCTGCTGCTGAATGTGAAATCAGAAACACAAAACTCCTCATCTTGTTGTTTACTCGACACAATTCACCTCTGACGACTCTTTGTTAATCAGGCTGACAACAGACGCACACACACACACACACACACACACACACACACACACACACACACACACACACACACACACGCCTGCAGTAAAACACTTTTTCACTTCTTCTTGCAAAGTCACACAACAGTAATTTGTCGATGAACTCTCGGGGGACCTGAAAACATTTGCATCTCATTTATATATATATATATACATATATATATATATATATATATATATATATATATATATATATATATGTATAAATTCAAAGGCCGCATGAAATCAAAGAAACCGGCTTTTTAAAGACCTCGGCCAATCACAGAGGAGGAGGTAGGATGATCACATCAGGTGGCGGCGTTCTGATTGGTTGGAGAGAATGAAAATACATAAATGAAAAAAAAACATCCTCATGGTCTGAAAAGAATGACACCTCGGCTTGCACTGTGGCGGCATCTGGAACCAAGTACCAATGATGACACCTGCGATCTGATCAGAGCAGTCCAAAAATGTAACATCATCAGTGTGCCGCTGATTAGACGGGGGGCAGCAACAGAGGATGATTCATATCTCCAGAAAACTGCTAGCAAAGCAGCAAAAAAAAACAACGACCAAGGTTTTCGACCTGAATTCTTGCTGGGGCGGAGGTGTAGTTTAGCACAAAGATCAATTACGATAAAGAAATGTCACCATTTGCTATATATATATATATATATTTTAATTTCGGTGTCGGGTGGTTTCTTTTCACAGTAGCGACTTTTTGTGCGACCTCCACAAGCGTCTTTTTAAAAGGCGAGGTGATGGCAGCTGAAGACAAATCCAAGGTTGTGAGGGCGTTTTTCTTTCTTTATTTCTTTTTTAAAGCTAAATGTCCTGCGTGTCTCCCGTTGACCTCTGACCTCGGCGCTCGGTGGTGACCCCGTACGGCGGCAGCGCTGATTGCCTCTGGAGCCTGGCACAAGCTCTCATTCCCTAAAAAGCGCCACCGCCACTGCAGCCGCTGCACCTAGAAGGTGATTGATGCTCCGCAGGACCTTTCCAGCAGTCGTGGCATTTCCACACAAACCGAGTGGCTCCGACTTCCTGACACGTTTTCCCAGCAGGAGCCTCCCTCGTCTTCCTCCTTATTTTCAAGACTTGACCCTCAAATCTCTTGTCGCAGTCAGGTGGGAGGTGTCTTGGAGTCCAATGAGATTTGAGAAAGATTGAGACAATGAGAAAGATTTTTTGGTCATGATGATTGAGTTAAATTGAAGGAATCATAACTTGAAGTCGCTTTCCATCTTTTTTTGCATTTAGAGCGACATTTCATCATTCGATTAGTTCGATAATGATTTGAAAAATGAAAAAAAAAAAAAATCCCTGTGTATCTGTCAGAGAGGTAAATATCTGAAACTATTGAATAATGTGCCACTCCAAACAAAGAAAATGTCAAAAACCAATTTCTTGTTACGTGATAAAAAGTTGACTAATTTTGTACAATTAATTTGTACAGATCTTGTGTTTAGATTTGTGCACTGTTCTTTCTATTGTTGTGATCAGAGTTTAAGGGTTTATTCTACACAATTCATTTTCAAACTCTTGCATTTTGGTCTGTTGTATTTGTTGGGTTGAGTACAGTTTTGCCAGGTAAAAGGGGAAGTCATATAATATATAAGCATTACCTTCTAAATACACTCTTCAGCTCACAGGCCGGCTGAGGAATCAGTCTTTCAAATGTACCGAAATAAACATTCATCCATTCATTCATGCATGCGTTGACTCGTTCATCCATAAGTGAATCAGCAATTGGGTCAACTCCTGATACAGCTGAGAGCAATTAAATTACGTCATCAATGCATTTTTTTTTTTTTCTTAATCTGGTGAGATTGTGATTCCAGAAACCAGGTCAAGACCTTGTTCTGCTGTTGAGAAACCAAGAAAAGCTCCACCACTGCGAGAAGGAAGTTTAGGGAACGTGAAGGAAAAAAAGTTTTCAGGGAAGATGGAAACATTTTTCAAAATCTTGTAGGGTTCACTGACGACCATGTGAACATAGTCATAATAATAACTAAAGTTAGTTGAAAACACTTTATTTATTTATATATATATTTATATTTTTAATCTCATAAAAAATGTTGCCGTAAACAGAAGAGGCCGTTCAACTTCCTGTGATACCTGGCTGAGTCCCGCGACCCCCCGACCCCTGACGCCTGACCCTCCCACACCTGAAAACCTCACGACTGCAGTCTGGGTGCCACATGAGCCTGCTGGACATTGTGCACCACGGCGCCACTTCCAGGCAGTAAATCCTCCATCACGACTCTCCCACTATGATTAAACAGAGCTACCTGGACACATCCATCACCTCACAGAATCACCGAGAAGGTCCCAAAGGTCACGGACTGCAGCACAGGACGCTAATGGAGTGGCCAGGTCTGGAGGAGAGGAGGAGGTGGAGGAGGAAGAACAGGACAAGGAGGAGAAGGAGGTGGTGAGGGAAAAAGAGGAGGAGTGGGTGGAGGAGGAAGAACAGGACAAGGGGGACAAGGAGGTGTTGGGGGAAGAGGAAGAGGAGGAAGGGAGGGAGGGAGGGAAGGAGGAGGAGGTGGAGGAGGAGTCGGATGGAGAGAAAGAGGAGGTGGACGAGGAGGAGGTGAAGTAGGAGGGGAGAAGGAAGAGGAAGTAGAGGAGGAGGGAGAAGAAGAGGAGTAGGAGGGAGAGGAGGAGGAGAAGATTAGCCTTTAGCATTGACTCGTTACCTGCAGCTGACACGGAAAACTGCTGGTCGGCTGCAGGACGGAGGAGGATTTAGCGAGGTGACGGAGAGGTGGATAGGCAGGGAGGAAGATCAGGAAGAAAAGGCTGATGGCGGCAATGATGGGATTAAATCTGGGTGAAGTTGAGAGGAAGGTGACGGATGGCTGTGTTATATATATATATATATATATATATATATATATACATATATATATATATATATATATATACATATACATATATATATATATATATATATATATATATATATATATATATACATATATATATATATACATATATATATATATACACACACACACATCATACAATTTGATGGGGGGAAGAGTAGGAGCAGACGGATGGAGTGTTTTGGTCAATTGAAAATGAACAGAAGCAAAGTTTTAACAAACTCTGTGTCTTTGAAGCCCAACGATATTAAGCCCCTCTTTATTGAAATGACTCTTAAAACACAGAAAATCAAATGGAAATGCAGATATTTTAGGACTCACTTACTATTAATATAATTTATTAAAGTTCAGTGGGCCGGATCAAAAAAGCTTCAAGGGCCACATATGGCCCCCCGGACCGTAGTTTGTCCATGCCTGGTCTAGAAACTATGACCTACCATCATTCATTCACTACCATGCGTAATGATGGCGAGCAGTGGCGACATCTCTTCTTCTTCTTCTTCTTCTTCTTCTTCATCTTCCACGGGAATAACTCGCCGCTAACCGTCTCGCCGTGGTGTCAAATGTTGAACAATTAGACGCGTTAAACGGTCGTGTAATGATGGCGGAACATCTCGGCCATATGGAGAGGAAGCCCGCTGAGAGGTGGCTGCTGGCAGGAGGCCCAGCTTGCAGAGTGGGAGGAGGAGCGGGGGGAAGAGGAAGGAGGAGGAGGAGGAGGTGGAGGCTGGTGGGCTTAAAGCAGGATAAACCTGATTTCAACCTCCCTTGTCTCGCAACAAAGGACGGCAGCTTTGTGCGAAACGGCAGGCGGCAGAAAAAGAGGTTGTGTCGCATCAAAGGATGTTAAATATCACCGTCCCTTTGTTCCAGATAGCCCAGCAGCAGCAGTAGCAGTAGCAGTAGCGGCAGCAGCAGCAGCAGCAGCAGCAGCAGCAACAAAAGCAGCAGCAGCAGCAGCAGCAGCATCACCAGCAGCTGCTGCTGAATGTCCAGGAGTTGTGAACGCCAAAAGTCCTGACGTTCACAACTTGTGGACGTTACTCAGACACAGCAGCAGCAGCAGCAGCAGCAGCAGCCGCAGCAGCTATATTGTGGAAGAAAGCCCACAATATATATTTGACATAGATATATGTATATACATATATATATATATCACTCCTTCAAAAATAAAAAGTCCTACGACACGACGCAACATTTGCTTTCCGGATGATCAGCAGGGAATTGCCGGCCATTTAGAAAAAAAAAAAACCTTTCTTTTCCACCAACTGGAAAACTGTGAAGGTTTGTTTTTTTCTTTTTTTCGCTGACATGGCGACGTCAAAGTGATTTGAGACAAACAATCATTTTGTATCGCGTTGTCGTCGTCCCAGCTTCGAGTTTCGCTTCTCTCTCAAAGTTATTTTGCAACAGATGGAGGAATAAAAATAAAATTCATGTCATTTTCTTTCTTCATATTTGAAAAAGCTTAAAAAAAATCAACTAAAGGGAAAAATAGATCAAATAGATTTTTTTTTTTCAGAAAGTACGTTTTCTGAGTAATCAGATATTCTATTGCATGTTTCCGTCCCCAGCTTTTCACTTTTTTCCCCACTTTTCTTTTTAACAACTTCCAACTCCTGCCTGCAGTTACACACACACAAAGTGCAGCGGCGGCGAGATATGAAAGGGGAAACAAATGCGATGGAGAAAAAATAAAGGCAAAGTCTTCAAAACACTTCAAATGATGAAGATGGAGATTGAGATGAAGTTGGACATTGAGATGGAGATGGAGAAAAAGATGGAGATGGAGATGGAGTTGGAGATTGAGATTGTGATGAAGATGAAGATGAAGATAAAGATGGAAATGGAGATGAAGATGACGATAAAGATGGAGATTGAGAAGAAGATGGAGATAAAGATGGAGATGAAGATGGAGACAGAGATGGGGATGGAGATGAAGATGGAGATTGAGATGAAGATGGAGATAAAGATGGAGATGAAGATGGAGACAGAGATGGGGATGGAGATGCAGATGGAGATAAAGATAGAGATGAAGATGGAGATGGACATAAAGATGGATATTGAGATGGAGATTGAGATGAAGATGGAGATGAAGATGGAGATGAACATAAAGATGGATATTGAGATGGAGATTGAGATGAAGATGGAGATGAAGATAGAGATGAAGATGGAGATGGACATAAAGATGGATATTGAGATGAAGATGAAGATAAAGATGGAGATGGAGATAGAGATGAAGCTGGAGATAAATATGGAGATGAAGATCTTGATTAAGATAAGATGGGGATGAAGATGAAGATTGAGATGAAAACAAAGATGAAGAAAGCATCAAACAGTGCAGCAAATACAGGGAGAAAAGTCTGAAAATGACACGGAAAAACAAGTGCAGGACAGTGCCTTGTCCAATAGAGGGCGCCAGAGGACACTCAAGTCAGCGGGGAAGCATACTAGCATCTCCCGAAACAGCTTGTCGCAGCATTCATGGCCGCATTGAAATTTGGAGCCCGAGGTCACACAAGGTCATTTCTCAGAGGGGTGGAGCCTGTTTAAAATCCAACAAGTTTTTTTATTTTTTTTATTTTCATGCCGATAATCATCGTCAATGCCTGTGTGATGTCACATAGGGCAGGTGATGCCACTAATGCCAGAATCTCTGAAAATTAACAAGATTCTTTTTTCCTCCTTGGTCACTCTTGGTGTCAAAAATCTCTCAAATATCTCAAAAATCTCTCAAATATCTCAAAAAACTCTCACATTCAGCGTCATTGTCAGTCTTCAACATTTCAGAGACACAAGCTGGTGGAACCCACCCAGCAGCTCCAGGAGAACATCTGCCCATGTCACGATTACATGATGAAGATGTTCTGCCGCACTGATCAGCAGACTGTCTGTTATCTCTGCTCTGTGGATGGACATCAAGATCACATAGACCACAGAATTCAGCAGCAGCAGAAGAAGGGAGGACTGAGAGGCAAAGATAGATGTAGGACACCAGGCAGAAGATCCAGCACAGAGAAAAAGACCTGAAGGTGCTTCAGAAGGAGGGGGAGTCATTTGACGGCTCTGCTGATAAAGCAATGAAGGACAGTGAGGACATCTTCATCCAGATGATCCGTCTGCTTGAGAAAAGACGCTCTGAGGTGTAGCAACAGGTCAGATCCATGCAACGAACAGAAGTGAGGCGAGTAAAAGAGCTTCAGAAGAAGCTGGAGCAAGAGAGGTCTTCTGATCTTCTACAGCATCTCTGGAAACGTGGAACTCCTCCACAGAGTCCAGACAATCTCTACTCAGCATGTTGGATTTTGGGTTGATTCGTGTGATATTCCATGCAAGCTCTTTTGTATGTAATGTTCTCACTTGGGCAGGTGTTTAAGTCAGCCGAAGACTGACTTAAACACCAAAAACTTCAGTGCTGGGCCCACCTGGATTCCAGGCACTGTGGAGAGTGTGACAGGTCCGGTGTCATGCACAGTGCTGCTCGGAAGTGGTCAGCGGGTCAGAAGACATGTGGACCATGTACGCCATCGCTCCCCTCAACCACCTGGGAAGCCGAGGGCTCATGCCCCGACATCTCCATTGAGAATTCTAAGGTCCCGGGTCCGCTTACCGCCCCTGCCCTGAACCTTTTCGAGCCCTGCCCAGGTCCGTCGAAGGCGGCATTTAGCCCATCAAGACTGGGGGTCCCCCGAGAGGAGTCCTTGCCTTCCCCAATCAGAGTACCGGTGGCTGTTTCCCCTACACCCCCAGTGCTTCGGAGGTCTGCTCGAGAGTCCCGCCCTCTGGATCGCTTTGTACCCTAGATTGCGATGAATTTGGTTTTCAAGGCGATGCTCAACCCCATCTCCAGTCTGTCTTCATCGGGGGGGAAGGGTGTGATATTCCATGTAAGCTCTTTCGTATGTGATATTCTCACCTGCCCACTAGGTGGAAGCCTTCCCCCATACACACACTATTGCTGTGTCTCAATTCAGGGTCTGCGCCCTTCAGACCGAGTGTCCTCCGTCTGAAGGAAGCGTTCTTCGAGTACCCAGCCTAGAAGGATGGACCAAACCCCGCCTCCCCGGTAACCACTCGGGACGGTCTAGCCTTTGGCTTATTTCCGTGTTTAGTCACCGCCGTTCCCTCCGGCTGGCCAACCCCGGAAGTGACGTTTTTATAGTATCAAGCTAACCATTGGTTTACCATCTAACGATGCCATTGGATGATCAAATAAGTAAAATCCTACATTATAAACTGGATACTTTATGTGAAACTTCAATACTTAAACTTATATGTCGTGTCTTTGCCAGTACATGTCGCTAATTTAAGATGACTTTCCAGGATCCTACGATGCTTTGCAGCAGCACGCAAAGCATCATGGGATACATAAGTACGCGAAGGATAGTAGCGGTGCATCCTTGGAATCGGCTAAAACGAGTGCGTATTTCCGAGTACGCATTTTGAGCGTCCTAAGCACCCTTGGGAATTGGGACAAGCCTTCGCGCAGTGCTATGACGCAACTTCCTTTCAAAATGCGTACTTCAAGGATGCAGACCCTGAATTGAGACAAAGCATGTATATAGGTGAACCCATTGTTTGAACCTGGTTGTTGGATCAGCCATCTTGAAGTGTATGTGTGGTGTGCTCTCCTGTTTGGAGTAAACTGTCAACCTGCCTCGGTCTCAGTGTTTTTCTTCACGGATTACTACAATTCCGATACTTCAGCTGAGTTGATGAAAGTGTGACTGAAGTCGCCTGAGAGATACTGAGCTGAATTCTCAGCTTTTATTGTTCTTCTGTCTTCATGTTTGTTGTCTAGTGTCTTTGGCTGTCAGTCAAACATGGTGGGCGCGGCCCACCAGCCTCTTGCTGTTTGTGCTCCTGATGACTGTTGTCAACCTGATGTTTGTCTACACGGTGGCTGGCTTTTTCCGGATGTTCTCTTCCTCTACAGCCGATTCATCCCACAGATTAATAATGTGTAATTGGTCCAATTTACAACTTTATAATTGTGAGAACATAGCTGAGGTCTGTTTCCACTCTTGACCTTTCCTGTCCTGTCTTTCAAGAGCTGATCCACCTGATGAACCTTCTG
Organism: Nelusetta ayraudi; assembly: GCF_046127955.1. Lineage (NCBI taxonomy): Eukaryota > Metazoa > Chordata > Actinopteri > Tetraodontiformes > Monacanthidae > Nelusetta > Nelusetta ayraudi. The sequence goes on along the minus strand of NW_027466051.1, from coordinate 1,114,385 downwards.
ACTGTTGATCCGTTTATCAAGAATCAGATAAATGGATGTAAATACTATGAAATAATTTTGTCTTTTGATTCTCATTGTTGGGTTCAACGTGACAATAGTGAATGAATAAATAATGAAAAAGGCCAAGTCTATATTCCAGAACAATGTCAAGTGAATGATCAGCCTTTGAATTGAACCAACAATCCAACAAGACAATCAAAGTAACAGTGGGAGTGCCATGTTTGCTCGCAGTAAACTGGTGCCAGTAAATGAGCTGATGTGACTGATGTCAGACAGCAGAAACAAGTCATAGAGCATTCTTTCCATTGGCGCCTAGGCTCGGTTTGTCGGCATTCGGTCGGTTGACACCAATACGGTTCCAACCCTTACCATTATGGTCCGCGCCTCCTTTGGGGTTCCAAGCGGGCCGAGCAGTTATCATAATGGTGACGTAGCACAGAGCAGGGCACAGATTGGACAAGAGTTTTGACGAAAGCCTAGTGGAAGTCTTTCACGGAAACCAAAACCACCATTACTAAATGCCCAGCGTGAGGATTTTTACATTTTCACGTATTAAAACCTGAAATGCTTATGAAACTGTACCATGGGCGAACAAAGAGCTGCAGACATTTTGGTTCTCAGTGGCAAAAGAGAAACCTCAGAGAGAGCTGGACGGACGGAGCGGCATGCAATGCAAAAGTCTTCCTGGTTTCGCAGCTGGTGGCCGCTGTACAGCAAAACAGTGTCGGGAGAAATTAAAAAAAAAAAATGCTGAGCTACTGCCGAGCGACTGCTGAAGCGTCGAGGACCACAACAGTCAGAGTGGAACAAACAGAAAAATGGACCACAGGCCTGGTGGAGCCTCGACTCAGCTGGTGAGGTGAATAGTCGCCCACAGCAATATTTGAAAACATGTATGACCGCTGTGAGTGTCTTGTGACCTCAAGCAACAGCTTTAGTTTTAAGGATATTTGCGAAGTACCGCTGTTAGCCTCCATGTCCTGCTGGTGTTATGTGTTGGCTGGCAGCAAAACCTCAGAGGCAACGATTCTGCCTCTGCCAGGACAGTGTTTTGATACAAGTCAACAGTACTAGTAACAAAATCATTCTAAGCTCTACTGAAATGTCTGCTGCTGATTGGTGGACTCGCTCAAGAGGCTCCGCCCTATTTTGCCCTGATCATGAATGATTTCTGTCCTTTGTTCACTAGTTTGTTTTCCCTTCGTTTCAAAGTAATTTTCTGACAAAAAGCTTCTGACTTAATGTTTCTATTTATTTGTTTTATTTGCTAAATAACCACATTATCAATTCCCCACTTAAATCGTGAAAGACAAGAGTCCCCTGTTTGCTGTATACGCTTGTATGTGTGTGTGTGTGAGTGTGTGTCTCAGCAGCAGCAGGTAATTGCGAGTGTCAAAGGAGTAAAATGGTCTCTCAGTTGGGGACTGAGAGCCCCTCCCCTCCCCATCTCATCAGAACAACACTCCAAAAAAAGAGACAAAGGTTGGTCCTTCTCTTTCTCTGCAAGGGAAAAAACTTTGTCCTTTTGTGACATTGGCCACAAAGTAAACGGTTGATTGGCTTCTCTCTCATTTTCTCCCCTGCAACTCGAACTGCATTGAAATGGAGCCGTCAGAGCCGAGTGGAGGCCCAGCGGGGAGAAAAGCTGTTAGCGCGCTTGTTCCGACCTTTTTTGTTTGTTTGTTTGTTTGTTTTGTTTGTTTACTGTATGCCCAACGATTTTTAGTCGTCAACATAAATTGGTTAAATTGTCGGGAGTCATTTTATTTTTCTGCACAAGAAACAAATCCAGATATTAGTGCACTCATTTGGTGTGTCAAGTTTTTTTTTTTCATTACTTCCCGGTGGTCAATCTTGGTATTGCATGTAGTTGTAAATGTAATTCGTAAATCTTAAAACTGTGAGGTAAGACTGAACAAGTTTGAGAGAAACTAAGACCACAGACTTCAACAAATTTCCCTTTTTGCTTTGCTCTGCATAGCAAGTATTCATCACGGCAGCCAATCCCGTCGCACTTTGATGCATCCAAGCGTGTTTAACACAGCCATGAGTGAGTGAGTGAGTGAGTGAGTGAAGCCCCATTACAACGGCCTCACTCTGAAGCCAGCCACGGCTAATAAAAATCTACATATTAATTAGGTGTGTTAAAGTGTGAGCGAGCTCCCTGGGTGGATGTGTGGAGGCAGCCTGGACTCTCGCGTACGCGGCTAAATGCTAAAATCCTCCTCCAGTGAGGCGATCAGACACAAACGCGTGAAGAACATTTTGATCCAAGCAAAACTAAACCAAACAAATAAAGAATAAAGAGTGATGTGCTGTGAAAACGGTTCAGTTGCTTGAGCCGGGAATAAAAAAAAAATAAAAAAAAGATTTGGTATGACTCATAGCCAAAGAAGAATCGTCCAAGAACCTGTAGGGGGCACTCTACTGTGCAGGGCATGTCATCTAACAGTCCTCAAACTCCTGGTCCAACTGGCTCCTCCACCACCTCCTCCAACAACATCTTCTCATCTCATGCAAAAAAACAAGCTTGGTGTGTCAGCACTGGAGTGCGCGCTACACAAGCAAACATGGTCGAGGGCGACACAAAGTGCGCGCAGAACAATATTGGGTTGAATGATTCAAATTGGGGGCCACATGCTGTTGCAACAAATTGCAAAGATACAAATCCACCCATCCGGTGCCATTTTTTTTCCGTCAATTTTGAAGGGACTTCACTGATTCCTGAAGCTGAAGTCTCCCATCAAGTCCCACCACGGTGGAAAACACTTTCAAATGACTGATATCTAATTAAAATGCGACTAATAAGTTCCAATGTGTGACAATGTTAAAACGAACCAAGGGCTACTTTTAGAGAGGAATAAAAAGAGTGACTCTGGCTCTGTTGACATAAAATCTGCTAAACTGCAGCGTTGACTGTGTGTAAAAAATATATAAATATAAAACCTTTTTTTTCTTCCACCCCCTGTGGCCTCCAGATACAGATGAGTGACGACTTGAATTACCACTAATAGATTTGTGCCTCTGCAGCGCCGCTGTCAAGTCGACTTGTAATGATTTTAGCTTAAAGTTTACAAGGGCATCTGCTCCGAGAAGAGGCTTCAGTTTTAAAGCTGTGCCGACGAAAGGAAGTGAATTATAATTGAAAGGGGTGTGTGTGTGTGTGTGTGTGTGTGTGTGTGTTGATTCCCATGCGGAATGGACGACTAAGGGTAGATCCTCAAAGAAGGGCACGCAGCGGTAAAATGCGGCGCGTTTTGCAGCGAGATTGCGGCCGCAATCTGCGCCTACAGATGCGGGGATCCACAAAGGTTTTCGCGCTAATGACATGCAGGCGCAAACACGCCCACACTTGCGGCACCTGAAACAGGTGCGAATGTTGCGGTCTGGCAACCTGAGAGCAGTTTGCGCCAAAGGTTGTTGGTGAGTGCGTGTGTTTGACAGTGAAACTCTGCGAGGATAAACGCGCTCCTGTGCGCGCCTGGCATTGCGATGCCTCCTCCGTCTTACCAAGACTGCTTCCATAATGGAAAGCAAGTCAAGACGCAAGACGCGTTAGTCACCAATACCTGAGTACCGTTTGTATTTTTCATAGCCGATCTAAAATATTGGCATATATACTCTAGTCTATGCCTATCTATATATAAGATTTGGGGAGCCATATATATATTTCAGGCTTTTCAGAGAGGAAAGTTTCACTCAGAAGCCAGAAACACTCTGACAGACAGAAGCTGCGCCTGGTTTTGGTTTGCGGTGTTTGCGTCTGTCAAAGTGCGCGCGGACACGAGCGCAAACTCTTCCTGGATCTGCCGCTGTTTGAATGAGGCATATTTGCATAGAAGGGGGGGTGTCATTTCGCGCGTGATGACTCATTTAAATACATTCAAATGCGTCTGCCGCAACCCTGCCGCTACCTGCGCCTCGGCGCATTTTGCGTCCCCTCTGTGGATCGGAATCACCGTTTTAGGCGCTGTTTACACGGATTTTCTGGCGCAAAAGCCGCGCAACGCTTTGTGGATCTACCCCTAAGGATTTTTATTTATTTATTCATTTATTTATTTATTTTATTTATTTTTCTTTGGGGGGGGGATTTTTTTTCCAGTGAAACAGCTTCTCTGTTCCTTGGATATGACAGAAAATAAACTTGATGTGAAATAGTCTGTTTTTTTGTTTTGTTTTTTTCTTGTACGGATGTTTAATCGTCCCAGTTTTTGAGAATTATTCAAGATATTTTCCTCAGCGGTGCACATGATGTGGTGATATTTTGTGGGGGTGGAGTGAGGATGGCTGGGCAATCACTTGTGTTTTATGTTTAATATTCAGGTTTAACTTTTTTTTAATCCTCCAAAATCTCTCTCTGTCTCGCTCTGTCTTTCACACACACACACACACACACACACACACACACACACACACACACACACAGCAGAGTTTCAAGGTGCAAAAGCCCAGATTAGTTCGAGCAGCTGAGAACGTCACCAAGTGTGAAATGTCACCATCAACTCAGGTGAATAAGCGACCAGGAGGATCCAGGGGATCCTCCCACAAATATTTCACTTAGTGGTATTTTCATCAGAAAGAAAAAGGGAGCGTTCTCCACCAACCGGGATCCTCGGACTTCAGTTTTCTTGCATTTCATGTCATATCGCGAGGAGACTGTATGCCTTAAAAATGCTTTTTAATTTAGTTTGTCTGTAAAGTTCCTCATCGATATATGTAAAAATAAATAAATAAATGAATGAATAAATGAAATTAAACCCATGTAAGGTGTTTCATTTTGTTTCGGTCCAACGTTTCATCCCACTCAATCTGTTTTTGCTGTTGTGAGTTTCTCTGACGGTGCAGTTTAGGACTCTTGATCTACACCATTGTCCAGAAAACGTAATTATTTCGCCAAATTAATCGCTGGTACTAAATATGAAAAAATAAATAAATAAAAAAGTGGGTCAAATGTCTCAGACTGAGAGGTTCCTCTCAGCTTCCTGTGAGGTCTTGTCACCTTTTTATTAATGCAGCAGGGGCAGCAGCGGCAGCAGCACCTGGACTCAGCTACAGGTGTTTGGGGGAGATAAGACCACCTGACTGGTGGCCGCCACCCACCGGCCTCACACCCTTCCGCCCCCTCCCCTCCACTCGCTGGGGGAGGTATGAGGTCCCGCCTGTCAGTCACACTGGGAGGATGACGGGAGGACGGCGGCACAAAGACACAGATCTTCCAGGTTTGAATTAATGAGGTGAAAATAAGAGAATAAGAAAAGGGGAGGGGGAGGGGCTGCGACGTTGAGGAAAACAAAGAGCAGCTCAGTAAGTTTGGAAGTAACTGAAATAAAAACAAACAAACAAAAAAAAGGACAGATTTTTAAAATTGTGGAGAATCAGAAAACAAAACTCAGAACTGCAGAAGATATTGAGCGGTGGTTTCCGTCTTCCTCTTGGAGCTTGCTTGGCTGCTTCCTGTTGTTATCAGAGACCTTCAACTGGGAGTCAGTTGACTGATTTATCCTCCACTCGGCTCAGGAAGCAGGAAGAAGACGAAGAACGAGAACAACAACAACACCGCCATCGGCTCTCAGTCCAGATTATTTGACAGAGAGCCAGAAATCAACATTACAACCAGTGACAAGAACAGATTGCAGCAGAACACCCAGTTTCCTCTTCCTCCTTCTCCACATTTGTCCAGTTTCTTCTTCCTCTAGATTTGACCATTTTCCTCTTCCTCTTCCTCCAGATTTGGCCAGTTTCCTCTTCCTCTTCTTCCAGATTTGACTAGTTTACTCTTCTTCTTCCTCTATCTTCAAATTTGACCTGTGTCCTCTTCCTCCAGATTATACCAGTTTAGTCTTCGTCCAGATTAGTCCAGTTTCCTCTTCCTCCTTCTCCACATTTGTCCAGTTTCTTCTTCCTCCAGATTTGACTAGTTTCCTCTTCCTCTACCACCAAAGTTGACCAGTTTCCTCTTCCTCTAGATTTGGCCAGTTTCCTCTTCCTCTTCCTCCAGATTTGACCAGTTTACCCTTCTTCTTCTTCTACCACCAAATTTGACCAGTTTCCTCTTCCTCCAGATTAGAACAGTTTCCTCTACCACCAAATTTGACCAATTTCCTCTTCCTCCATATTATACCAGTTTAGTCTTTCTCTTCCTCCTGATCAGCCTTTCAGAAAGACATCCGACACTGAAACATTTTGTCTTTTTTTTTTTTGTGTCTTTTTTTGTGAGCCTGGATGAGATGACCAAAAAAAAACAACCAGGAAACTTTACAGTCGTGAGTTCAATCGTCACGCCACTACCGCCTTCGACGCTGTCATCGCCATCACCGCTACCTTGGTCGTCGTTATCGTCGTCGTCGGAGGAGGAAGTGGCCGCATCGTGTGCTAAACTGGGCTCAACTGGCTCGCTGCCGCCACCGCCATAATCCATCACGCAGCACGACGGACCGACACTGAATGTCACGCTGGAGGACGCGCAGATCTCCCACAGTTCCTGTCCGGCCGTGTTCGGCACACACACACACGCACATGCGCTGCACACTCTCTCTCTCACACACACACAGGGTGTCAGGGGGACGGGGGAGCTCATGATGTCTTCCTCTCATAGTGTCACCTCTCAGAGGGCGCCCACATTGTTGAAGTCGGGCAGGAAATGAGTTTGGCGGCCGTAATGTACGACACCCGACGTCAGTGCCCTTTTCCCCCCCTCGTGCCCACCTCCCCACCGACTAACCTCGATCGCCCCTCAAACCTGATGGATACTAATGTGTCGCCGTGAGAAAATGTGTCAGCCAAGGAGAAAATGGAAAAGGCCGGGGACGGCGGCGAGGAGGAAATGGAGCGACAGTGAGTCGACGATACATCAGAGCCACTTTTAAGATGGCGAGAGAGGGAGAGGGAGAGGGAGAGAGGGAGAGAGAGAGAGAGAGAGAGAAAGAGAGAACACGGATGTTTCTAAAAATGCCTAGTGTGTGTGTCTGTGTTTTCTCCATCTCTGGGTGCACCATTAAAGAAGAAGAAAAAAAGGCCTCCTTGTAGATCACGTGCTCGCCATTATCGTCGCGCTCGTCCTCTTCTTCTTCTCCTTCTTCTTGGAGGGCTGCACTTTTAGGCGCGTGCAAAAAAATAAAGTAACATGAAATCACTGCCAGCGTCTCGCTCGTCCATTTCCTCCTCCGCACTCTCAAGTGAGTGAGGAAAGACAGAGAGAGAGAGAGTGAGAAAGAGAGGAGCGTTGTCTCTCCATTTCTATTTCTGTCTGTGAAGACACATTGGAGACCTGGGCGTGAGTGCATTGTTCAGTGACGCAAGGAATTTCCTGCCACAAATGAAGAGCAAAAAAAAAAAAAAAAAAAAATCCATCCTGCAGGCTGAATTATTAACGACGCCCGAAGAATCCCCGGCCGGGTCCTCGGGAGCGAGGAGGGGATGGAGATGAGGCGCAGAGCTGCCCAGAGAAATGGAGGTTGGAGGAGAATGGAACAAAAAGAAAGAGAGAGAGTAAAAAAAGGAGGGGGGATTTAGGCCGAGCAAGCGAGAGGGTGAGAGAGTGAGAGGACCGACGCTTAAAAATCCCTTCGTGTATTTGGCAAAAACATAAAGGCAGAGTCGGTCGACAACAGTTTGTCTTTTTTCGCGACGGATGATCCTCTGCTGAAATGTCGCTGTCGTTTTGAGGGAGAGAGAGGTTTTAGAAGCCGAGGTGATGAAATCAGACGGCGGCTCGGTCCAGTGAGACGAGGGGAAACAGCGAACGACCTGTCAAAGATCCACAAGAGATCACAGAAGAAACATCTACTGCTACCACTCTTAAATAAAGATCTACAGGAGAGAGCAGAGTGGCTGCTGGGCTCTGTGCCACCACCTGGATGAATGGATGGATGGATGGGCTTAACTTAACTCATTGGTTCATCCCACCAAGAAGAAGGAAGCAAACACTTCCAGTTGACGGCTGCAACACTCAGCAGCCAGTTGCCTTTCAAAGCCATGACAAAAAGCAGAAAGAGCAGAAAGTTTCTCTTGACAATGGAAGGAGAAGAAGAAGAAGATTTGAAAAATAACATTTAATTGCAGCTCTTAATCACATTTGTCAGTGAAAATAAATACCTAAATAAATAAATAACTAAATGAATAAAACTTTTACATAAGCACGTCACTAATAAATAATTCCCCCTCTGTCACCGCACATAACGCACCGTTAAGAAGAAGAATAAGAAGAAGGTCTGTGCACAGCTGCTGTCCGAGGTGGCTAGCATGGTTGCGGTGGTGCCAGCGGGCAGAAGCGACCGTGAGGCTAGCCAGTGCTAAAGAGACTGGCTCTGACTTGACCTAGACTAGCTTCGATGCTCTGCTGGCCGTGGTTCAACTAGAACCATTTAAGCATTTCAGGGTTGAAAACAAGAAGAAATGTCGCTTGAAGGTTTTCATCCTGAAAAAAATAAGACGTCTTCACTTTTTTTTCCTGAGTAACTTCGGCGCGGGAGCCGCTTCCGAGTCGCTTTATAAATGACGAAGCGCGAGGGCTTCAAACGACAAAGCGGCTTCAAAATCACTTACATTAAAAAAAAAAAAGATATGTTAATACATGCCTGACTGCTGTACGGCTACTTTATTCATGAAATGATTAAACGATTCTGAATGAAGTCCTCCCCGTCTCTCTGTAATGTTTCCCTCTGAGCCAAATTAAGCTAACACTTTTAATTACACCATCGCTTCTAACGACCTCTGTTCCATACGTACCGTTATTCATCCCCATCCTCCTCCTCCAACACCACACGTGATTCCGTAAGCCTGGCTTTACATTTTCAAGCAGGCAATAAAAAATGCATCGGCTCCTTAGCGGCAACGGACCAACGACAACTGGGAGATTTATATTTCATGCGTACTTCGCGGCACCGTGAACTCAATCTGCATTCCGATCAGCGACCTTTGCTGACCAGCGCTGTGCCGCGGAGCTAGTTAGCGTGTGCTAATTCAACGCTGAGGTTCCAAAAAAAGTTTTCTTCCTACCCCACCTCACTCTCCTCCTAAAAATGCCCAGCCAGAGAGTTTTTCTTTTTAGAAATTGGCGGAAGGTTCACGAGAGAGAGGAGGTGAGAAGGAGGAGGCAGAGGAGGAAGGGGGAGTTAAGAGGAGGAGGAGAAGGGGGGCATGGGAAAAGGGGATGATAGTGAAGGGGGAAGCAGGAGGAGGGGGAGATTGGGAAGTGGAAGAGGAGCTGAAGGAGGAGGAGGAGGAGAAGGACGGGGGAATGGGGGAAGTAGGAGAACGTCCTCTGATGTCTGCCAGAATAAGACATCACCTGAGCACACGCATGTACTGTATTGGCTGTGTGCACCTTTTGTTTACAACAAACAAAAAGAAAAGACTTCTGGCGATTTTCACCACCGGCTTTCAAATTTCCAATTTGAGCGAGAGTGCGAATGAATGTGAGATGAACGGGTGGCATTGAGCCGGGGAGGAGGAGGAGGCGGAGGAGGAGCTGGATAGAGATGCTGGAGCACTTTAACTTCAAGGTTTAAATCAAAAGCTAATTCAATGAAACTTTCTTTACATAAAAACAAAAAGTTACATCACTGGATACAGAATCCTGCAGCCTGCATCTTTACGTTAACGTTCTTTAACGTTAAGAAAGTTACAGTAAATAAACTGTTATTATTTCAACAATGCAGGGGTACAAATACAGGAAGTACAATATACTAAATAAATACATGAAGTTAACAAATGTATTAGTGACTGCTGTGAAAAGGAGGAGGGATAGAATCGAGTAAGCTCTGCTTCTCCTCCTGTTTGAACGTGTAGAATGTAACCAACACGCATGTTTGAAATAGATTAGATCAGATAAACATTTTATTGATCTAGAGGAGAAATTCACGAAGAACAGAAAGAAATAAACTACACCGTGAACATATCCAACCAATACTACAAAAACAATATCTAAATGGAAAAAAACAAAGAAAAGAAAAGATTTCCTCCAGCAATGACGGCTGATTTTCCACACGGTCTGGTCTGCACTCCAGCAGGGGGTGCACTGCCGTCCGTCTCCACCACCCCCATTAAATCCTGTTTACAGGCCTCATTAAAGCCTCCTGATGACGAGCGAGTGAGCGACACAGCTGGCGTCATCCAGAGCCTCCCGCTGATCACCTGGCGGCCAGCGGATCAACATGTGCGAGCACGCCACCGAGCACTCCCTCCTCCTCCCCACGCACATTCACGCACACACACACACATTCACACACCGCTGCAGTCAACAGCTCATAAGTCAGATTTTCTGCATGTCTGGTCTGAAAGAGAGCGTTGCTCTCGATTCCATCCGTCAACGCTGACGCTTCCATTTATAGAGCACAGGAGAAGGAGAAGAGGAAGAGAAATAGGAAGAAGAAGAAGAAGAACAACAACAGCAACAAGAAAAAGAAGAACAAGAAGAACAAGAAGAACAAGGACGACAAGAAGAAGAAGAAATGTTTTCCTAAAATAAGAGATCCAGAGAGACTGTTGTCACCTTGTCCCTGCTCTCCGCCTCATCCCTCCCTCATTCCTCCCCCTGCTGGGTGACAATAGTGGAGGAGAGGGGGTGGGGGCGGGCGAAGGGAAGGTGCGTCTCCCGTTGTCACGCCGCCGTCACGCCCGCCAACAAAGCAGCGGTTTGAACCGGCTGACAGCTCGTGAAAGTTTCATCAGCATGAGAGATGTGTGTTTTCCCTCCACTTTGTGTTTACCGCCATCAATAATTTGTGAACGACAAACAGCCGGCGTCTCAGCCGCTCTGACAAAAGGCTGTGGTGTGTGTGGTGTGTGTGGTGTGTGTGTCCGTCAATGTGTTTACATGATTTGCGCTCATGTGTCATCTCCGCCCATTTCTGCAGACACATTTCAAACTCAACACCAGTTGAATCAGTGAAATGTTTTCAGTTAGAGGTTTTTTTGGGGGGGGGTTGATTTTATACAGTGTATATAATATGTATATATATATATATATGTATATATATACATATTATTATTTTTTTTATCTTTTGGATTTACAGTGTAACTTCCCACAAAACTTGCCCATGTCTGAACCACTGAAAATCATTGCCTGAACGGACAGTTGAGCTGGTGGGATAAATCCACCGCACAGCAGCAACGGGGGAAGGTGGGGTATAAGGTGAAAGTGGCTCCGCCCCCTTTTCCCTCTGTTTTAATCCACCAGCAGCCAGAGTCGCTCTGAGTCAGTGTTTAGCCCGAGGCTCCCGCCAACCGCTCACCTTTGACCCCGGCGCTGTGGGCGAAGCCGCTGATCACACAGACACACACACGCACACACAGCGAGCTGCAGGTATAAAAGCAGGCCGTGCTGAGTTCACTACCAGTCCAATAAATCCGCCGTCAGAGGTGCTGAACTCTTGGCTGCAGCGGCAGGAGAAAAACCGGCCAACAGGAGGAGGAGGAGGAGGAGGAGGAGAGAAAAAAGAGCAAGAAGCCTCAACGGTGACAGACGCAGAGGTAGAAAGACAGAGAGAGACAGAGAGATGGAGAGAGAGAGAGGGAGGGAGAGAGAGAGAGAGAGAGAGTTGTTCTCCAGAGAGACAAGGTGAAAGATTAAAAAGAGGTGAAGAGCAGAGCAGCAGGGGAGGAAATAAATTCATTCATTGATACATAAATGAAAAGACACACGTCCGCATCGCACATTAGCGTTTAGCATGCAGTTAGCATACAGTTAGCGCCTGAAATCACATCAGCGTGCGGAACACACTGATGTCATTAGACCTGCACTAACATAATTGTGCGCTAACAACTCGAATCAGGCCGATGAGATAAAGAGACAGGAGGCGGGAGCTCCGGGTGGCGGCGGCGAAATCAAACTTTTAAAAGCTTCCAATTTAATTTTGCAGCCTCCTGACTGTCACTACACAATCCTACACAACTACTGTGGACTGGACAACACAACCCAGAGAGACAGCGGGGGAACCAATAGGCAGGCAGCTGAGAGATTTTATGTAGGGTTCATTCCCTGTAAATGGACAAGTTAAAAAATGAAAATAAAACCGGTAAATTCAACAGATTCTCTATTTATGACATTTTTCAACACAGTGATTTTGCCTGAAAGAGGAGGAGGAAGAAGAGGAGGTGGAGGAGGAAAAGGAGGTGGGGAAGGAGGAGGTGGAGGGAGGGGGGAAAGGGGAGGGAGAGGGTGAGGGGGGAAGAAGAAGAAGAGCAGGAGGAGGAACAAGAGAAGAAAGTGGAAAGAAGAGGAGGGAAAAGGAGTAAGAGGAGGAGGAGTAATGCAGTATTGATTATGAAGAGGAGGAGGAAGATGAGGAAAAGGAGGAGAGGAAGAGGAGGAGAGGAAGAAGAGGAGGAAGAAGGGCTGAGAGTCACAGCGCCCCCTGTCTGCTTTTAACAATTACTCACAGTGTTGTCACTGACTGACTGTGTGTGTGTGTGTGTGTGTGTGTGTGTGCGCGTGAGGCAGCTGGGCAGGTACTGGCCACAGTTTCCGCCCCGTTACAGCGCCACCTGGTGACCACCGGGTGTTGTTCTTAACGTTGTCACGCTTCCTCTACTACGACGACGACGACAACATAATCGAGGCGGCCCTCCCTTCAAGTGCTTTACACAAATGTGCGCGCGTGCGTGCACACACGCACACACGCTGAAGCGTGGAAGCAACACTGGGCAGGAAACCAGTGGAATCGTCGGGACCGTCAGCCATTTATCCCAGGAACCAAGAGCAGGCAGAGCAGGCAGGAGTCATTTCTGGGCGTGTGTGTGTATGTGTGTGTGTGTGTGTGTGTGTGTGTGTGTGTGTGTGTGTGTCGAGCGCCGACACGCTCCCTTGTTTGAACTAACCCAGACTCAATCTGCCGCACTATTTCCTGTCACGTTGCTGAGGATAAAATGTTCACACGTCGCTGGGCAGCCGTGAAGGTGAAGCCACTCCGCCCACATCTGCTGCTGCTGCTGAGGAATCACTACTGCTGCTGCTGCTGCGACTGAGGAGTCATTGGTGCTGCTCCTGCTGCTGGTGGTAAGGAATCACTGCTGCTGCTGCTGCTGCTACTGAGGAGTCACTGGTGCTGCTGCTGCTGCTGCTGAGGAATCACTACTGCTGCTGCTGCTGCTGCGACTGAGGAGTCACTGCTGCTGCTGCTGCTGCTGCTGGTAAGGAATCACTGCTGCTGCTGCTGCTGCTACTGAGGAGTCACTGGTGCTGCTCCTGCTGCTGCTGGTAAGGAATCACTGCTGCTGCTCCTGCTGCGACTGAGGAGTCACTGGTGCTGCTCCTGCTGCTGCTGAGGAATCACTACTGCTGCTGGTGCTACTGAGGAGTCACTGCTGCTGCTCCTGCTGCTGCTGGTAAGGAATCACTGCTCCTGCTGCTGCTACTGGGGAGTCACTGGTGCTGCTCCTGCTGCTGCTGAGGAATCACTACTGCTGCTGCTGCTACTGAGGAGTCACTGCTGCTGCTCCTGCTGCTGCTGGTAAGGAATCACTGCTCCTGCTGCTGCTACTGGGGAGTCACTGGTGCTGCTCCTGCTGCTGCTGGTGGTAAGGAATCACTGCTGCTGCTGCTGCTGCTGCTACTGAGGAGTCACTGGTGCTGCTCCTGCTGCTGCTGAGGAATCACTACTGCTGCTGCTGCTGCTACTGAGGAGTCACTGGTGCTGCTCCTGCTCCTGCTGGTAAGGAATCACTTCTGCTGCTGCTGCTGCTACTGAGGAGTCACTGCTGCTGCTCCTGCTGCTACTGAGGAATCACTGCTGCTGCTGCTACTGAGGAGTCACTGCTGCTGCTGCTGCTGCTACTGGTAAGGAATCACTGCTGCTGCTGCTGCTGCTACTGAGGAGTCACTGGTGCTGCTCCTGCTGCTGCTGGTAAGGAATCACTGCTGCTGCTGCTGCTGCTACTGAGGAGTCACTGGTGCTGCTCCTGCTGCTGCTGGTAAGGAATCACTTCTGCTGCTGCTGCTACTGAGGAGTCACTGCTGCTGCTCCTGCTGCTGCTGGTAAGGAATCACTTCTGCTGCTGCTGCTACTGAGGAGTCACTGGTGCTGCTCCTACTGCTGCTGGTGGTAAGGAATCACTGCTGCTGCTGCTGCAACTGAGGAGTCACTGGTGCTGCTGCTGCTGCTACTGCTGCTGCTGGTGGTAAGGAATCACTGCTGCTGCTGCTGCTACTGAGGAGTCACTGGTGCTGCTGCTGCTGCTACTGAGGAATCACTGCTGCTGCTGCTGCTGCTACTGAGGAGTCACTGCTGCTGCTCCTGCTGCTGCTGAGGAATCACTGCTGCTGCTGCTGCTACTGAGGAGTCACTGGTGCTGCTCCTGCTGCTGCTGGTAAGGAATCACTGCTGCTGCTGCTGCTACTGAGGAGTCACGAGTGCTGGTCCTGCTGCTGCTGCTGCTGCTGCTGCTCCTGGTAAGGAATCACTGCTGCTGCTGCTGCTGCTACTGAGGAGTCACTGCTGCTGCTGCTGCGCCTGCTGCTGGTAAGGAATCACTGCTGCTGCTGCTGCTACTGAGGAGTCACGAGTGCTGGTCCTGCTGCTGCTGCTGCTGCTGCTGCTCCTGGTAAGGAATCACTGCTGCTGCTGCTGCTGCTACTGAGGAGTCACTGCTGCTGCTGCTGCGCCTGCTGCTGGTAAGGAATCACTGCTGCTTCTGCTTTAGACACCCACATATGTGAATTACAAGAGGTGTGTGTGTGTGTGTGTGTGTGTGTGTGTGTGTGTGTGTGTGTGTGTGTGTGTGTGGGTGTCAAAGAGCCTGACATTTTCAACGACATCATGACACAACAGGATAATGAATCCTAACCAGGATTCCATCACCTTGTGTGATTGGTGCTCAGTCTTCTGGGAAAATCAACTTTTAAGTGAAGAGTGTGCAGGAAGGAAAACGCCCCTTTTCTGTAGTGGATCGCGAATGGACGTGTCAAACTGTGCTGGAGAGGAAATGATTGTTGGGACACAAGGCAGCACTTTGCATGGCAGGTTCGGGTTGGGTCGGCACGCCCACACATTTTCGTGATTCGAGATTTTAAAAAATGAGATGAACTGTCACAGTCTCCGACTTCCTCTGTAGGAAAGTGAATCTGCTTCTAAAGTCTTATTGAAACTTCCAGAAAAAATAAAAAACATGAAATGAATCTCTGAATTTTTTTTTTTTTTTCTTTTATCAACACTGATAAAATATTCTGCAAGAAATCCACAGCAGGATCCAAGAGAACTGCAGGATACATTTGGATGGAAAAAGGGGTGTAGAAGTCAGGATGGAAAGAGAACAGTCGGGGCCAGTCTGGATCCAGGAAGGTTTCCTTTTGAAAAGATCCCGTCGAAAAGAAAAGACACCGTTGTGAAGAAGACGTCCGAGAGATCAGCAGCAGCAGCAGAAACTTGTTGAGTCGCAGCAAAACATAAGTTAAGAAGAAGAAGAAGAAGAAGAAGATTGACTTTCTGAGTCTTGGGACTCAAAGCCAGGTTTGATTTTCCTTCGCAGAACAAAGGAGACGATTTTGACACCAGCATTTTTGAAAAGTTGACCCACTGAACTTCTGAGTGCCACAATGATGTGAAAACTATCACATTTTATTGTTTTTTTTTAAATTCCCCACTCTTCTTCTTTCTTCTTTGTCTCCTGACAGCGTCTGAACAGCGCCGTGGCTCCAGACCGACTCACCTGCTGTGACGGGATCCAACTCCCCGTCTGGAACCTTGACTTCCGCCACCAGGGGGCGAAGCCAAAAATACTTTTTTCAAAAAACGTTTTGATCTTTTGGGATCAAATCAAATTCTTTTTATATATCCGCCGAGTGGCCCAGTCACATGATCTCCCATCTTGTGCTGCTGCTGCTGCGTTCATCTCTCACTGCCAACGATGACTTTGCACAACAACCAACGACACCAACTTTTAATTCCCGAAGGTTCATTGGTCGTGAGTATCGCCCTTGCCCCGCCTCCACCGTGAACGCAGCTACTGCCTCCATTCCACCGTCACCGTTTGAACTCTCACAGCTAAACACACAGACACACACACACACACACACTTAGATTCAATGGCTGCGCCCTCCACCAGGTGAAAAAAAGCCAACAGCCAAGAGGCGTTTCTCGGCATATGCGACCTATGCGGTTGGGCTGTTTTTCACTCTGTCCTGTCTGCCACCCTGGCTCACTCTGCTCCTTTCTCTCTTTCTCTGTCTCTCCTCTATCTTTCTACTTCACCCCAACTACTCATAGGCAGATGATGGCCCTCTGGAGTC
Source organism: Nelusetta ayraudi (assembly GCF_046127955.1). NCBI lineage: Eukaryota > Metazoa > Chordata > Actinopteri > Tetraodontiformes > Monacanthidae > Nelusetta > Nelusetta ayraudi. The sequence continues at coordinate 1,098,160 of NW_027466051.1, read as the reverse complement.
TGGTTCTGCCCTAGGTTTCTTCCCACAGGGGAGTTTTTCCCAGCCACTGTCGCATCTTGCTTGCTCCGGGGGCCCGGTTGGTTCTCTCTGATTGTATAAAGCGCTTTGAGACGCCTTTGGTTGTGATTTAGCGCTGTACAAATAAAAGTTTATTATTATTATTATTATTACTATTATTATTATTATTAGGGTGCCCCCTGGTGGAGGTGAGAGCAAAACTCTATTATAGATGTTATTGTAGTTATTTGGGAGGGACTCAACATCTGGTGGACTCAGACCGGTCTGGGGAATTAATTCTCAATTAAATCTTAATTTGAATCAGGGCTGCACAATATATTGTAAATTTATTGTTACCACGATATCAACATGTGCGATAGACATATCGTAAAAACTGCGATAAATTTCGCGCTCATCCGTGTGCTACATGTATACTGTAGATATTTGGCCAATCCAATTGAGCCTTACTGACAGGAAACGAACAAAAAGCCAGCCGGAGGCAGCGACGACTCACACACACGATTGCTTCCTCCCTGCAACACCGCCGCCGCCGCCGTCCTGACATTCTTCCTCGCACGCCACCGTGCAGTTCTCGGGCCTGAAGTGCTGCTGCTCGCCGCCGCCGCTCCATTAACTAAAGGTCACCGAGAGTCGTGTTGTACCGAGCACTCGCCATTTCAGCGCTCATTTTTTTACCTGCAGCCAAAAACCTCACACCACCCAAAGCGGCAATACAGTGGAGCTCCGGGAGGGTGGGGGGTTGGGGGGGGGGGGGGGGGAATTTTGCATTTGTCAAATCTCACTTTTTTTTTCTAAACTGATTTTCTTTGCATTCAAACTGTTGTAAAACTTGCCGCGACTCTGGACACTGCGGCGGTGAAGCAGGAAAGGCGCTGGGTTCAATTCCCGCCCGGTGCCGTGGTGGGTGGAGTCTCTCCAGCGACTCAAGGCTCCGCCCACAGACCAAAGACATGCAGGTAAGATGCGAGGTGTGCGCGTGGTCTGCTGCCAAAGGACTTCCAACTGAGACAGCAGTGAATAGACCACCACAACCACCACCACCACCACTGTTCCACTGCTAGCCAACCAACTGGGGGTCTCCTGATCCCACCTAGTGGTCACCGAGTAGCAGCGCAAGATCTGAACAAACTCAACATCTGGCGACAAACAAATAGAAGCTAAAACTCTCTGAAGACGTTATCGTTTAGTCTGGTTTCATTTTCTGACGTGCTGAAAGTTCACGGCGCTCTGCTGCCTCGTGTGGACATTCAGCTACAACACACAAGACCTCAAAGACTAAAAGCATAGCGTCACGGGGGAAGAATAAGAAGAAGATATTCCCTGCTGATTTAAGACTTGGCTCCAGTCACACACACACACACACACACACACACACGCACAACAGCTATCAGCTCGCCTTTGTACCGAGACGAGTCATCGCGGCCGCTCCCTTATCATGCCGTGATGATAATAAAAGAGGAGGGAAGTTTTTTTTTTTCCTTCCTCTTTTTCTTTTCCCCCCTGCACGGAGAAAAGATAAGAAAAAAAAAGAAAAGAAAAGTCGGGGCCGGAGTGCGATACCACGCCTCCCTCCCTTCCCTCCGTTCGTCTCCGGCCCCGTTCTTTCTCTCCACGACTTGCCTTTTGTCGTTTGAGAGACACATCAGATCGAGTTGCAGGAGGATAAAAGAAGCAACCGGGGCGACAGGTGATACGCCGTCCTGTCCGCTCGCAGGTAGAGAATGTCAGATGTTATTAAGACAGGGACGGAGAGGGCGGAGGGAGGATCAGGGCTTAGCAGGTGAACAAAAACAGCAGCAATGTCGCACAAACAAAGGGTACAGCAGTATTTGTATTTTTCAGTTTTCAAACATAAAATGGCATTGTTAAAGTATTTCACGAGTGGAATGGGGGGAAAAATAAAGGAGAGAAACACAGCGAGCATCATCTGTCGAGGGTCTTTGTCGTTGTTTGATGATGTGATATTCAATGCAGAATAACAGCAGCGGGGGATGTAAGTGATGCTCACACAATGAATGTGTTACACAATACAACAGGAGAAAGTTAAGTTAAGTGAAAGTTAAGTGCGGCGGCGTAGCGACTGCTGCCGTCCTTAATTCACACTTCACAAGCAGTTCTGGAGCTTTTTCACCGACGACCTGATTCAAAGTTTACAGTCCGAGAAGGAAACTGAATCCTTCCATCCATCCATCCATCCATCCATCTTCTATACCCGCTTATTCCAATTCAGGGTCACGGGGGGAATTCAGTTTCATTCATTCACTCAAGGTGTCTACCTAAGACAGGCATGGGCAAACCACTGCCCGAGGGCCATATGCAGCCTGTTAAGCTTTTTAATCCGGCCCACCAAACTTGAAGACATTATGTGAATAAAAAGTAAGTCATAAAATAGCTGTATTTCATCAATCTTTCACTGTTTTAAGAGTTGTTTCAGTAAATACCGTGGGGCTTCAAAGACATATTTTGTTGTAACTTTGCTCTTGTTTATTTTCAATTGACTTGAAAGTGGACATGAAACACAAACATAGTTATCATGATTTTAAAACGGTCTCCCACGCTAAACAGATTACATATGTTTTAACACTGATGGCAAATAGGTATTTCAAAATACGACCGTTTAAGTTTAGCTGTTAAACCAACGGGAGGCGCCATTGCTAGTGTGTGGCCGGACGTGACGTCACGGCAATGGTGGCTGAACTTGTCATCCCAGCGATGTTAACTGGAAATAACTAAAGATCGATTCAAAATGGCAGGAAAAAGGAGCTAAGACAAAAATGAAAAATGGAGGTGTGTTTTACACGACTCACTGACGTTTTATAACTTAAAGGACATGAAGACACCCGCTAACTTCCACTGTTTGTCAATGACAAGACCACCTGTTCTCCGACGTTGGCGAGCAGCAATAAAGAGCGAGATTCTGCTTCGATGCTTGTCCCTCTCTTCCTACAACTCGCGGACGACAGACTGCCCCTCACAGCAAGCTAACTCAGAAGCGGCTGCTGGCCCAATGGCAGACTTGCGTGAAATAATACGAGCAGAAATGTTTAATTGTCTTGTACGAATGACTACAAATTCTTGTAGAACTGTTGACCGAGGGGGTTTTGTTATTTCCAGTAAAGATCGTTGGGTTGGCAAGTTTGGCCACCATTGCCGTGACGTCACGTCCGCCTTACACAGTAGCAATGGCGCCCCCCCATTGGTTTAACAGCTAAACTTAAACGGATGTATTTTGAAATACCTTTTGCCATCAGTGTTAAAACATATGTAATCTGTTTAGCGTGGGAGACCTTTTCAAAATAAAATAAAATTATAACTATGTTTTGTCTTCCATGACTACTTTAAAGCACATTTTCTCCATATTCCATGATATATTTTTCCCCCTACAGTATGAGTTGGGCCACCAAAATACTCCAATAATCCATTTGCTCTTGCTCCAGCCCTCGAGCTAAAGGCTCAGCGAGGTCAAAGACCAAAGTTACTCTCCTCACACACCGACAACACATCGACATTGAACACAACACACGCCCCAGTTCTCTGATCAGTTTGGACCACAGAGAGATACAGACTACCTCCATAACTTCTCTCAGTATTTTCTAACGTGACGTTTCTCCAAAAAATGAAAATGATTTTCCGTTTTTTAAAAATTCGCTTTTTTTCAGCCGGTGATGAAATTCCTCTTCCTACATCATCTCACACCATTTGACCGCAATAATGAGTTTCTCTTTTTCTGCCACTGCCTTTAGTTTTTATTCGTTGCATTTGAATAAACACACACACACACACACGCACACGCACACAGAGTGCAGCTTACTAGACGCCTGCAGCTGCAACACCTGTTCAACTCCATCCCCCTCATATCTTAAGTGCGTGTGTGTGTGTGTGTGTGTGTTTGTGTGTGTATGTTTCCCGCCCCCTGACACATGCACAACACGGTAAGACTAAACCGCAGCAGGTCCTCTCACCTCCGGCTTCTGTCGATACACGTTACTAAGTTGGGATCCTCCCGAGACAGCAGCAGCGGTCACATGACCCTCCCCGGCGCACCGTGGTTACCATGGAGACTTCAACTCCGCTCCAGCAGGCGGAAGGAAAAAGAAACCAGCGACCCATTTTGTGTTCACTCGTGCTCCCCGCGTCAAAACTCGCGTGGCATCGTTTACAGACGTTTACAGCACGTGGCGCCGGCTTTGTAGCCCCTCCCACCGCTTATGAATAAAGAGGAGACACATGTCTAGAGCCACGGATCAACTCTGGAGAACATTCACAGTACACTTGACATCCACAGCATCTAGACTGAGGGAACTAAGAACGAGGTGTTTACCTTCAGAAGATGAGCAGGTTGAAGACCTCCAGAAGATTGAAGCAGGTTGAAGACCTCCCGACAGTTGAAGCAGATGCAGGTTGAAGACCTCCAGCAACAGGTGGAAGACTCCAGGCAGTTGAAGCAGGTTGAAATCCTCCAGTAGCAAGTTGGAGACCCCCAGGAGCAAGTTGAGGACCTCCAGAAGCAAGGTGAAGACTTCTAGAAGCAGGTTGAAAACCTCCAGACGGTTGAGGCAGGTTGAAGATCTCCAGACAGGTGAAGACCTCAGTGGTCGTCCCAGCGACCAGCTGATCAAGGGCCAGCTGTTCCTCCTCCTCCTGCTGCACAACTTTTTTCAGTTTCTCCTGCGGCTGAAGACGGGATGAAGTGCGTGAAGCCTCAGCTGACACTGGCGAGGACACACACACCCACACACACACACACACACACAGCGCTTGGTTACTTTCGGTGATAGCCTCCCGTCCCCGCTGCTGCAATCCTTCTCACCCTGATCACAATCCAACCTGGCTGAGTTTGGATCACCTGTCTGCCTGGAGCTGGAAACTCACACTGTGTGTGTGTGCGTGTGTGTGTGTGTGTGTGTGTGTGTGCTCAGAACTGGTTTCCTTTTCTATGCAAAAGTTCACAACAGTTTTATTCTTCACACACACACACACACACACACACACACACACACACGATGGGTCAGATCCACAAAGAATGGAGCGCAGCGGTGCATTGCGACGCGTTTTGCCGCAACTTTGACGAAATGCATACGACACGATATGCAGGTGCAAAAACGCCAAAATATGAGGCACCTGAGGAGTCAGAATGGCAAATTGCGCTCTAAATAAATAAAAAAATATATATATTGATTTTATATTTGATAAGATGTGTGTGTATGATGTTTTTCTGTATACACACACCTCATCATCAGAGAGAGTCTCTGACGCCAGAAACACTTCGAGAGACAGAACTGCACCTGGTTTTGCTGGCGGATTCGGTCAGGTCAGGTCAGGTCAGGTCAGGTCAGGTCAGGACCGGGGAAAGCTCAGTCATTCAGACAAACTCCAGAAGATCCAAGTTCACTCGTGGATTCAGTGCAAAGACGGTAATGGTCAGGGAAAAGTTTATTTGCTTTCTTGGTGTTCTGAAATATTTTTTGATATGGCCAAGTTTATGTGAACTGCTGTGTGACAGGTTAATGGAAGCACTGCAGCATGTACTTCACTGATTTTGTGTCAAATGAGGTCGAATCAAGATATTGTGTGTATTATAAAAACTTAATGAACTTTACTAAAATTTGATCATTCTTTATTTGCTTTAAAAGGCTGAAGTGATTCATTTAAAAAGGTCAATTATTTTGGTTCTGTGTTTGATGGTGTAACTTTGTTTCTGTCTTCAAAGGTTTACAACCTATTGCAACAACACAACCAACCAAGTAAAGGCAAAATAAAAGTTTGAGTTGGAAACTTGAATTGAGCTGTCGTCACGTCCTTTGGAGGGAAGGAGAGGTGGACTTGACACCACCTTTTGAAACACTGATTGAAACAATGATTGAAACAATGATTTTTACTGACTGATTCCTCCACTGGGGGGCGCTCTCGCCGCCGTATTTACAACATCAATTGGCTGCCTTCGACCACACAGCAGCATCAGGTGACACATAATAAAAGGCGGAGAAAATAAAACGAATGGCGTGATCGACCCAGGGAGCAGAATTTAAAAAAAAATGATGATGATGATGATGATGATCATCATCATCATCATCATCCCGCCCTCAATCTTAAGCCTCTTCACAGCCACCACATTGATACTGTCATCAGGCCCCCTCGGCCGATCGATACGCCGGCCCCTAATAGGCCCTTTCATTTGCAACTCATCAATATCCTCCCAAGCCAAGGACACACACACACACACACACACTTTGTTGATGTGTTTTTTGCCGTGGGAAAAAAGAATATTTGCGCTGACAGGAGCGGAAAACCAGGGTCACCGGAATAATCAGCTGTCCGAATGAAACGCTCAGAATGTTTTCCGAGGTCAACATGGTCGTCTCACCAAGTAGCCCCTATTCCACTGGCCAAAAAACGTGGTGATGTCCCGCCGCTAATCGGCATTTGGTGGCCGATCGGCTTGCGGTGGAATCTGTAAACCCGGGACAACACCACCTTTTTTTTTACCTGCCGCACGGGTTGACGTTGAGCGTAACGTGCGCTAAATGATAATATCGCGCCATTCGCGGCGTATATCAAGCACTGATGCAAAAGTTTTCGATCACGTTCCATCAGCGCTGGATAATTGTTCATTGTCCTCTTGGCTGTTTTGCCCGCTGCTCGCGCACAAAATGGACCAGACGCCGAAACAATCGCTGCAGGAGCAGCGCAGATGGATGGAGTGCTTTGGTGACCAACCCCAAAGGAGAAAAAATATAGGCCGCATTTAGTTTTAAACCTTTAGAATTTATGGGAGGAGCCTCCAAGAACAAGTCACCAGTCAAAGTAGCACAGGAGGGACCAGAACCAAAGAATAAAGTAGCAGCTCGAAGGTCAGAAGAACCACACTTGGTTTCACATCCAAGAGTCTCAGAGAGCAGCAGAGAAAAGTTGCTAAATTTGTCACTAGTGGCTTTTCTGAAGAAAAGAAAAAGTTACTAGAGGGCTCTGAATACTCGCTAAATAATCTAATCCTAACTTGCCAACACTAGTCTCATCGTGCCTGCGTGACGAGGCCTCCCAGATATATTGCACTCTTTGAAAAAAAAAAAAAGTGTGAATGTCAATGTATTCCGAGCATCACCTTGAGGAGATTCTAGCCGTCGCTGATGGGAAATCGCAGGTTTTTTTTTTTTTTTCCTGCTGACTGAGATTCGCAATTTCTGCTGAATTAAAGAGTAGCAGGCGTGAAATTATGTAGATCATCTTGTTTTTTCCTCCTTCCCTCCATCCCTCCCTCCACTCTCTTCCTGCATAATCGCAAAAAAAAAAGGAATCAATTAAGTCAGCCGGATTAAACTCGAACGCACCGGCAGGGCCGCGCCCGCTGTGAAATATGTGAAGAAGAAGAAAACGAAGTAGCCCTGCCAACCTCTAGAGGGCAGTCGTAGGGGAAGGAAGAGACATTGATGTGAAGGCGAGTCCCATGAATAAAGACGCTGAAGGATGGAGGGATGATGAGCCAAAGACACTGCCACGACTGCCAGACACAAGTTCTCCTTTCGCCGCCGCCACCGGGCAGGAAGTGAGCGCCAGCACTGCTGCCACCGCCTGGGCCTGCAGTGTCTCACCATATCAGGGAGACTTGGGGAGAGTCTTGGAACGGAGACTGTGGGTGAGTGGCCTGCTGCACACCAGGATGATGATGATGATGATGATGATGGTGATGATGATGACGATGATAATGATGATGATGATGATGATGATGAGTGTCGCTTCTGCAGCCAAATCGTCTCTAAACTGTCGTCGACACTCTTAAATATATAAATATATATACATATATATATATATATATACATATATATATATATGTATACATATATATATATATATATATATATATATATATATATATACATATATATACACTTTAACCTAAGTAGTGGGATAGAGAAAAACCAGAGTCAAATTCCTTGTTTGGCATGCACAAACTTGGTCAATAAAGCTGATTCTCATTCTGAAATAGCTCTAAACATATATTCACTATATTTATTTGTCTCTACCATCACATTATTCCTCTCTCATTCAGCCCTACACTGTGGAGACCGCCGGCTATGGGCAAACTACGGCTCTATATTCTTATTCTTTTTATGACTGTCAAAACGACCAATTACAAAAAAAAGTCTAGTGCAACCTCTAGTTCAGACACTTGTCTTTTTCAATTCATATCATGCATTGCCTACAGTATATAGCTCATTATGTCTGTGCAAATTACTCTATGCTTGCTGCACCCCTCTAACTGGCCAGATGAGTGTGGGGTTTGTTATGCCGAAAAGGAAATACAGGAACTCTGCTCCTTTTTCAATCTATTAATGGCAGACAAATTCAAAGATGGATGAGGGAATACATTGACTTGGTCAGATTCAAATATGTTGGTGAAGGGAAACCACCAGCACCACAAGAGCTGAAACCCCTCCTTCAAGCAGTGAACACGCTGGTCATCTCCACAGCTGAGCGTGGGTTTAGTCAGATGAACATTGCAGGCACAACTCAAAGCACCCTAAAAAGTATGTCTGCCTTGCTTTTCATAGTGTGTTTTGGCCCATCCACTCAGAGTGTTCAAACCAGATGTCTATGTCAAGTCTTGGGTTCAAAGTCATTGCTTAGCTAACAATTGTCGACAAAAAACATGATGACAACACTTATTGGAAACTGAGACTTGAAACTGAGAAACTAGAAACTGTTCACCCAGGGGAAAATAGGCATAGTGTTTCAAAATGTTGGAAAGAATCTGTAAATTCCTTACTCTACAAACACTAAAAATGGATAATTGTTGTGATTTTGCACTTAAAATAAACTTGGCTAGATTTGGTTTAAGAGGATTCGGGAGTCTTATTTTCAGTGTTTTGTTTGGAGAACGAATTTACATGAATTATCCCCCTAACACCCCCATCGCTCCTCCACCAACCCGCGGCCCCTTTTTTAATGTGAAAATAAATTGTGAAAAAAAATTATAATCATCACCATCATCATCATCATCATCATTAGAATCAACATCATCATCATCATTAGAATCAACATCATCATCATCATTATCATCATCATTATACTCAACATCATCATTGTCACCATCATCATCGTCGTCGTCATAATCATCATCCTCATCATTAACATCACCATCATCATCACCATCATCACCATCATCATCATCACCATCATCATCAACATCAACATCACCATCATCATCATCACTTGCCTTTTTCAAAAGAGAAAATCACAAGGTGGGGCTGGAGGCGTTCAACCCAGGGCTGCTATTAGTGCAAGTTATGACATCACAAAGGGCTGATGCCATAACTAACAACTCACTATGTATTTGCAAACTTTTATTTTGGTGAGAACGTCCAAGCGAGGTCGTACTTTCTCATTGCTGACGGGAGGGATGAAGACGTCTGAAGCTCCTCCACTGTCATTCTTACGGTATGAAATTTGTTTCCGCTCTCAAAGAAATTGAAGTGAAATGGCCCCCAAACATTGACCTGATCTTAAGAACAAAAAAACAAACATTCAGCTGGGCCCCTTCATGAGGGCCTGAGCAAGATGAACAAAATGTGATGATATTTTTTTTTAAAGTTTCAATAGAAAAAAATCCTTTGCCAGCAGTTTAGTCTTTATGTCGACACAATGTTCTCTAATAAGTCTTTTTCCCAGCGGCCGAATCATGTGGCAATATTTAGTTTCCACGCTCCACAGTATCCGACTTCACGGTCGCAACTCTCTGCTGCTGGTAAAAGACCAGAGACAAAATTAAAAATCCAGAGTGGGACTTCGGCGGGAATGAATCTCCAAGCAAGAGCAGACTACTACTGAATTATACCCCTAAGACCCCCATCGCTCCTCCACCAACCCGCGCCCCCTTTTTTAATGTGTAAAAAAATTGACCAACCCCCCCTGAATTTTATTCACAACTCGGTTACTGGTTACAGCCAAAATCAGACAATTACAAGATGCTACTTTGTTGCGTTTAGGTGTCTCAAAATTATGAATTTGTCTCATGGTTTTGATGTTAACTTCATATTTTGTGATTATAGTTTATGATTAAAAAAAAAAAAAATTAGGTTAATGTAAGTAAGCGAAGAAAGCATATCTATATTTTTAATAAATAAAAAAAACGACGCATCTAGCAGATTATCCACAGCATGCGTCACCTTTTAATGTTATCTTGGATAAAAACTGTTGGACAGTCTAATCATAGATGTCATGAATTTGCATCAGTTTCATTCTCCAGTAAATGACCTCAGTCTGGTGGTGGCGGCTCACCTGGACCTCCACAGATCCTGATCCACTGACGGCCCTCCAGACGGGGAGAGAGTGACCTTCGCTGCCCTCGGCTTGTGTAACGTTGCAGTTTCGCACCACAACAGGTGGAATCAGTGTTGAAGCCAACCCTGATTCGCTGGCCTGGCCCTGTGGGCGGGGCCTCAATGAAGCTTTTGTTGTGTTGGAAGCCCAGTGAGGATTTAGCACTAGGGACAGTGTCGGTGTTATGTAACTAATGCACACACACACACACACACACACACGAGCACACACACACAGGGTTCGGTTTACAGTGCAGGACTGAGTTCAGCGACAGCACTTATCTGCGTGAAAGAGGAGAGCAGCGATGCTAATCACCATTAAAGTCTTAGCAGAGAAGAAAGGAAGACACAGCAGCAGGATGAGGAGGAGGGGAAGAGGAGGAGGAGGAGGAGGAGGAGGAGGAGGAGGAAGAAGAGTGGGGGAGCAAGGGGGGAAAGAAGAGGAGGAAGAAGAGGAGGAGGAGGTTATAAAAATTCCGTCTGCAGGGATGGTCTACAGATTCCAAGTCAATATGGAGCAAAAAAATGTTTATGAAATGTGTGAAAACAATGTGAATACAGTCAGCCAGCCAGTCGGTGGCGCTAGCCGTCATTTGACTTTCCTTCTGTTTTTCATTGCTGGGCCACAAATCGAAATGGAACTCGTTACTGAAGCAGATCAAAATCCACACAGAGCCTCAAAACTAGTTTCTGGAAGTGTCTTAAAGAAGGCTCCACACACACACATACACACACACACACACATATATATGTATATATAAATATAAAAATATACTTTTTTAATTATTAAAAAACTTCTGATCTATTTGCGGATCAAAACTTTGGGGAATTTAAAACAATTTCGTTTTTGTATTTATTGTCAAAGTATGTATTATAAACACAGTGAAAATGAGAGGAAATGTGAATATTCACAGTGGCGACCCCTAGATTTTCTGTGCCACTGTGCCATCTTGCCATTCGATCAATCTTTGGTCACTCGTTCTCGGAAATAATGTATTTTCTTTCGCTTCAATTTCAGTCACATGAGCCAAAACAAACGCTGGACGTTCCTGATTTCACTCTGGTGGAAAAAAAATAAAATAAAGAATTAAAAATAAATGGTCACGCTTCCCAAAATCGGATCCCGGAGGAGGCGTCCTTAAAATAGCGGCAAGCAGTATAAAGTTAGTGTCGCTGTGCTTCAGCGGCGGCGGGGGGACAAGATCCCGTCGCCTCTCCGAACGCTGACGAGCAACGCCACTCAGTGCCTGCCGCAGCGTTAAATGTGAGGTGACAAAATATTACGAGCGGCCCACTGCAAACCGTCTGAGCTCCTTACTCTGCTAACCGTCGCTGACGGCTGAGCGCCACTGCACCCGCGGCTGCTTGGAGGAGCTCCTGCACTGCCAGAAAACCACCTATAGAAGGCGCCAAACAGCAAACTGTTGGACAGGGATGAGAACCCGAGGCCTCCGGCGTTTGGCCGTAACTTGAGTGTGTATACATAGGGCATGTTTCCACTGGCTCGACAGTTTGGTCCCTGCTTCCTCGGGTTAGCAGGCGGGCTGACCGGGGAACACAGTGGTAACGTAGCACGGGGCATGGCACGGTTTGGGTAAGAGTTTTGACGAAGCCGAGTGGGAGTCCTTCACAAAAAACAAAACCGCAACTTTTAAATGCCTCTTGTGTGGATTTTCACATTTTCATGTATTGAAAACTGAAATGCTTATGAAACTGTACCATGGGGGAGCGAACAGCAGCAGGCGTTTTTGATCTTGGTGGCTGAAGAAAAAGGTCAAAGAGAGCTGCACACAATGAAAAAGTCTTCCTGGTTTTGCAGCTGGTGGCCGTAGTGCAGCAGAACAGTGTCGGGAGAAAAAATGACGAGCAACTGCCGAGCGACTACCAAAGTACCAACAGTCGGAGTGGAACGAACAGAAAAAATGTTGGTTTGTTCATCCTCATGGATGCGATGGACCACCGGCCCAGTGGGCAACGGGAGTGAGACGGGCTGGACTCGGCTGGTGGTCGATGAGAGAATAGTCGGCCACAGCAATATTTGAATACATGTATGAGGACTGTGAGTGTATTGTGACCTCAAGCAACGTTAGTTTTCAGGCTTTTTGCAAGGTACAGCCGCTGAATCGTGTCAATAAACTGTTAGCCACCACCGCTAACTCCGTGCGCTGCTTGTGTGTTGTGTTCGCTGGCAGCGAAACTTTTTATAAATATATATATATATATATATATATATATATACATATATATATATATATATGTATATATATATATATGTATATATATATATATATATATATATGTATATATATATATATATATATATATATATATATATATATATATATATATATACATATATATATATATATATATATATATATATATATACATATATATATATATATATATATATATATGTATATATATATATATATATATATATATATATATATATATATATATATATATATGTATATGCTCTCTTGGGCACTTCAGAAGGACTAAGGCAAGCCTGGGCAAACTACAGTACACTATATTAGGGCTGTCAGTCGATGAAATATTTTTATCAATTATTTTCAATCGCAATTAATCACATTAGTGTCCTGAGTTAACTTGGGATTAATCGCAATTTAATATTTTTTTTTTTACTCTGCTCTATATGCAACTTGAAGAAGATATTTATTGTGTTTCTTCTACTCCCAAACATTGGAGAGGACAATAATAATTCCTTTGTGGAAATATTCTATTCTTATTTTCATTGGAATGTTCCAAAACAATTACATACCTTCAAACTGTCCAGATACTCTCTCTCAAAAAAAAAAAACCTACTCAACCTCAAGGTATTCTCGAGCCAATGCCAATGCTAGGGAGAATATTCAGGTGTCCAGGTGGTTCCAGGCTTCTTTCAAACAGCCTTCTGAAAAGCAACGCAAGGTTGAGCTGGAGTCCAAAAGCAGAATAAATTCCATGAAGAGTTTGACGACCTTGTATAAAAAAAATAAAACATTTCACAGTGTGAAGAAGGCAAAGTAACAGCAGGAAGGCAACAAACAGCAGCCAGAATCAGAGCTGACAGCTCGCAACATATCTGTGGCACCAGCAAAAAAAACTACAAGAGTCACTTTTCTTTCCGTCTTGCGGTGGACAATTTTCCTGAAAGTTAAGAAAATACTAAAAAATAAAAGAGGGACCGTGGAATGAGAATTAAATCTGCGGTTTTGGCACAAGTCCATCTTCCTTTAACCTTTTCACACTGTGGCTGCGATACAGCTGAGAATATTGCCTCTTTCCAGCTGAGTTTGCTCAAATAATCCTCTCCTGGCAGGAAATATCCAATTATGGTGCACAGAGCAGGAAACACTATGACATTGGAGCATTTTTTTTTTTATATATATAATAATAATAATGAAAAGTTATTAAAGGATCATTTTTGAAAAGAAAAAATAGTCAGGGAACAAAAGTAAAGTCATAATTCTTGCAGGCTCGTGTTAAAATAAACAACAACAAAAAAAAGTCTGGAGCCAATCAGCATAATTTTGTGAGGAGAAGGGGGCGGGGCTACAAGGACAAGGAGCAGGACGTTGCTGCCAGCAGTCAGATAACATTTTTTTTAAGTAGAAGAAGACCAGAGAACTGACAGCACTGAGGGTTTTTCTTTGCTGATGATTGTTCGACTGGACACACTGGAGTTAAAGTCCCGCCCACAAACAGTAGGAAGTGTAGCACTATTTCTAAATAACAACAGCAACCAATTTCTAATTATTTTATAGTTTGTTTTTTTTTCCAATAGGAAAGTCGACTTCAGGTCAGGGGGTTCCGGTTCCGAGGAAGGAGTTCGGCCCGCAAGATCTTGTAAGAAGAAATTAAGTTTTTTTCCGTTCTTGACAAAAAATCTTTTGAGCTCTGAGTGATGAAAACACGCCTGCTGGGTCGGAGGTGCTGAGGAAGAACAACACACTTGCACCGGAGGATTGGCTCGGCTTTGACACCGATCCAGCCCGAGACCCTTTAGCTGGTCAAAGGTCTGATGTTCTTCATAAATCTACCGTCCACCGAGTTGTTACACTGCCAGTGGCCATGACTCACTGCGACTCCGTGTGATGATCTCGGTCTCACCTCCTCCAAACCTTCCTTCGAAACCTTTGTTCACCAGAAAATGTCACAGCTAAGTTGTTCAGTAGACTGTATTTGTATTTGATTATCATATTGAATAGTTTATTTTTACAGCACTTTGTTCTTCATTATTTGACTCATCATTATTAAGGAAGGAATGATTAATCGATTAATCAACAAGATTAAAAGGAATTATCCAGTTGAAATAGTCAAGGCCTTGTTCCTCTGATTTGGGTCCGCTGTTGTGTTTCCCAGGGATGCTTATTGGGATGCACATGACAGGAGGACATATATATATATTTTTTTTACAGATTCTTTCACTTTTATACTTTGTGCAGCTGTTGTTAAAGCTGATTTCTGGCACGGAGCACAAGATATTTGACGTCTTTTTCACATTTTTATTACGTTTTTTTTTTTTTTTTAAGTTTAAGTTTGGATCATTGTTTCATCAAATCAAAGAAAATAATAGGCAGAATAATCAATTACGAATATAACTGTCAGGCGCAGCGCTGCTCAATGTTCAATCAAACAAAGCCAAACTGTTTCAGGGCAGAAACCCCAAAAAAGAAACCTGAAAGGAACCAATCACAATCAAGCATAATCTATTATGTGAATGCAAAGCTAGCAACCAAATACACCCTCTGCCTGTGAGGCCAATTCAGATTCACCCGGCGAGGTACCACGTCCCCCTACCACCACCATACACTCGACACGGAGCACCCCCCACTGAGCTGTACACACAAACAAAGAGGCGTTCATTTTGTATCTGTTTTGTGTGTTTTGTTTTCTTTTTGCGACTGCATAAAAGAGGCATGTTGCCAGAGCCCCGGCGATGACGGTAATTAGCGCTGGCTGTCAGACGGGTCCTGCTTGGGGGCGTCGCCCAACTGTCATCTCCATCTTGGGGACTGTAGAGCAACGTGAAGCAGCGTGCGGAGCCTCTCACCACGCCGGGTAGATCGGCCGGCGAGCTGCTGCGTGTCCAATTAACACAATGATATCATAGCGTTGACACGACGGACGGCTCAATCAAAACAGGAAGTTAACAGACAGCCACGCCAGACACATGCGAGATCACCAACGAAAAAACGGGATTTAGAGGTGAAACTTGGGAGTCTCTCTCGCTGTGTTGTGAGTGTGTGACGCTGCAGGAAAATAACCTAATAAAATGGCCTCTTGAGATATGTTAACAGGTATTAATTAAAGAACAAAATCATGGGTATATGTAGAAAACATGTGCTTTATAAAGCACTAATAAAAACATTAATAAACAAAAGCGTTAAAAAATAAGTGTCTTTGAAGCCCCACGGTTTAGCTCTTTATTGCAATGACTCTGAAAACACACAAAAATTGAATGAAATACAGCTATTTTACGACTTACTTATGATCGATATCATTTCTTCTCGTCGGATTAAAAAGCTCAACGGCCGCATATGGCCCCCAGGCCACAGTTTGCCCACCTCTGGCCTGCATGTTCCTATCTGACGCCACAAGAAGTGAAATAACTTCATAAGATGTTCTGTAATGAATCAGACAGAATATTTTATTTTCAGATTTGACAAATATCAAGTTAAAATTAAAAAAAATATTTAAAAAAATCACATTATTACAGACACGAGAGCTGTTTGTGTTGCCGGTGTGAAGTAATAAATATTATTCCAGTGTTTAGCACCCACCTACCCACAAAAAAAGAAGAAATCTGTGGGACTTCTGCAGGGCCGCATATTGCACAGGCACATTGTGATACACTTCCTTCTTCAGAATTCACTCGCAAGTAATTGGGGTTTCATTTGTGTTATTTTTGTGATTGGCGGTGCGGCTGCATTATCCTGTTAATCGTTTGTTTTACGGAGGGAATTCCGGGAACTGACAATCTGAACTGAACGGCTTTCATTTTGAACACCACAGAACCCCAGAGAGAGAGAGAGAGAGAGAAAACAACATACAAGACAGCGAACGACACACACAAACATTCACACACAGACACGCACACACACATATACTGTATGATAACATACAATTTGTGCCAGACTGAAAGGCTGTCAAGTTGAGTTAAGGCGTGAAAAAAAAAAAAAAAAAAAAAAACCTCCCTGTAATTTGTCACCTCCATCACCGTACAGATTTTCAGAACGGGAGCGGTATAATTCCTGGAAAGCGGCAGTTTCATCTGCTTTTATTTATTTCCTGCTGGATTCGGTGAAAACAGCTCATCTCTGTCATCAAACATAAACACTTCCTGGTCAAAGGCTCCGTAGTTTACTGTCATCACCGCTGTCCGTCCCTCGTTTTCATTTTCTAACGGTCGACTCAACGTAACAAAGCACGTCGTAGAGTGGCTGACAGCATACTGTAGATGGCACCGTCACGCTTGTTCGTTCGTCCTCATTAGAAAAAAACGACTCGCACCGAGATGGAGGCGGCATCTGGGGGCCCACATGTGACACAAAGAATATTGCGACGGAAATTAGATTTTTTTTTTTTTCTTCTTTTTTTCTGAACAACAGCGAGGGGCTCCTGCGGCTGAGGTGAGCTGTAATTGGTCGACCGAGCCGACAGCGCTGGTCCGATCCCGACTCTTCATGTTGTTCATGTGGGGTTTTTTTGTTCTCGCTCTGTTTTTTTCCCCTTCCATATGAGCTGCAGATGTGAGATGAATTATTAAAAAAAAAAGCTCTGACGAATCGGCTGCACGTATGGTAGAAGCGCGTGTGTGTGTGTGTGTGTGTGTGTGTGTGTGTGTGTGTGTGTGGGTTCAAGGTTGTGTACATGTATAACACGTGTGTCTCCTGGCTCCTGAAGTGTGAATTCTCTGGTGTGTGTGCGTGCGTGTGTGTGTGTGTGTCTGTTTGCTCTGCTTGAGGCCTTTATCTGAATGTCACCAGCGTCAGGCAGCAGCTGCTTCTGCTGCTGCCAGTGTCATGGATGTGGTCGCCACGGTAACCCCTCGACGGAGGCGGTCACGCTACTCTGAGGAAACAGGCCCTGGGACATGACAACGAAGTAATTTGCTGCAAAAATACGGAATTCAACTGTTTATGAGACCTAAGAAAAAGTAGCAGCAGACATGTCAGTGTGTAGATACACACACACACACACACACACCCATCAACATCATTATCTCCATCACCATCTAAACCATCACCATGATCATCACCTCCATCACTGTCATAACCATTACCATCATCATCATCATCATCATCATCATCATCATCATCAGTATTATAATCACCATCATCACCATCACCATCATCATCTTCATTATTATCATCATCTCCACCACAACACCTTTACCATCATCATCATCATCATCATCATCATTATTATCATCATCTCTATCACCATCACCATCATCATCATCATCATCATCATCATCATCAGTATTTTAATCACCATCATCATCATCGTCATCATCATCATCACCTTTATCATCACCATCATTATCCTAATCATGATTATAAACACCATCATCATTATTATAATCATCATCGTCATCATCATTATTATAATCATCATCATCATCATCATAATCACCATCATCATCGTCATCATCATTATAATCAACATCATCATTGTCACCATCGTCATCGTCGTCGTCATAATCATCATCATCATCAACATCACCATCATCATCATCATCATCATCAACATCACCATCATCATCATCATCATCATCATCATCATCATCATCATCATCATCACCACTATCATCATCACTTGCATTTTTCAAAAGAGAAAATCACAAGGTGGAGCTGGAGGCGTTCAACCCAGGGCTGTATATATATATGCACAAAGGGCTGATGCCATAACTAACAACTCACTATGTATTTGCAAACTTTTATTTTGGTGAGAACGTCCAAGCGAGGTCGTACTTTCTCATTGCTGACGGGAGGGATGAAGACGTCTGAAGCTCCTCCACTGTCATTCTTACGGTATGAAATGTGTTTCCGCTCTCAAAGAAATTGAAGTGAAATGGCCCCCAAACATTGACCTGATCTTAAGAACAACAAAAAAAACAAACATTCAGCTGGGCCCCTTCATGAGGGCCTGAGCAAGATGAACAAAATGTGATGATATTTTTTTTTAAAGTTTCAATAGAAAAAAATCCTTTGCCAGCAGTTTAGTCTTTATGTCGACACAATGTTCTCTAATAAGTCTTTTTCCCAGCGGCCGAATCATGTGGCAATATTTAGTTTCCACGCTCCACAGTATCCGACTTCACGGTCGCAACTCTCTCCTGCTGGTAAAAGACCAGAGACAAAATTAAAAATCCAGAGTGGGACTTCGACGGGAATGAATCTCCAAGCAAGAGCAGACTACTCTACTTTTCTTGATACCAGATGTTTAAAAAACAATTCCAACAGCAACAACAACAACAACAACAACAAAAATACATTGTTGCCATCAATACAGCACAAAACTTGTGATTTTCCATTTTACTGGCGATTCAAATCTGGATTTCCTCCAAATCCACTTTGTTGTGTTCCTGTCCTATTTGGCTGCATGTGCTTCATTCACATCCACCTTAATGAAGTGGAGCCACATTAGAATCTTGGGCGTGATACTAATTTTCCCTCTAACATAAAACAAAAGGTACGTGTTGCAGGTGAGTTTAATTTCTCTCCTCTATAATGCGAAAGCCAATCGACAGCCGCTTTAGATCTCGATGACAATTGATTATTGGCTCGCAGATGCTAAGTTTCTCTTTCTTGGACATCGGAATTTGACAGCGAAAGATGATTTTCCGATATTGGATAAGATCGTAGCGTTTCAGATCAGAGCTATAGGTCGAAGTTCGGTAAACCAAGAAGGAAAACATCTCTACACTGTGAAGCGTTGACTTTGGTTCTGGTTCTTGACAGCAGTTACACAGTTGGTTCTGATTGTGCAGGGCTGCAAGCGGGGGTGGGAGTGGAAGGCGCCCCCCAGGGGTGGTGGCCTGAAATTACTCCAGTGCTTTTATGGAGTTCAAGAAGGGACAATTTATTTTTGCAGCTTAGCAGCGCATCCAAAAGGTACAACTACATTTGCGACATTATGGGAGTGAATGGTATGTGCCTGACACACGCACCGTCTCAGACAGCAGGGGGAGCAGTGGCTATCGATGTGAGCCACCCGTGAGAGAAACAGCCAAGACAGGCTGATAAGACGACAGTCAGCCGGCAGAGGTTTGATCTCAACTGGCTGCTGACAGTCCAGTGATTCTGCGTTTCTACCATGTTGGGCTCAACATTTTTTGTCATTATACCACCAGGTGAAACACCAATACATCACACAAACAGCACAAAGACCAACACTAGACAACATAAGGGCTACACAATACTGCCAGCGAATCATAAACTAAAGTAGGCGATGTAATACATCCATCCATCATCTACCGAACCAACTAGACATTTAAACATCCGTCCATCCAGCCATCATCTATCTATCCACCCACTTACCATTTGGATTATTCATCCATTATAAATCTGACCAACAAGCCATTTAAACATCCATCCATCCACTTACCCATTTCATTTTCCATCCATTCATTCCCCATTCAATCATCCATCCATTATCCAACCAACAAGCCATTCAAACATCTGTGCATTCATCCATCATCCATCTATCCATTCATCCATCCCAGAGACACCACAGACCACAGGAGAGGGCAGATGAGTGAGGATTCTCAACCGTCTCCATTATCGAGATCGTTGCCATCACCATCATCATCATCATCGTCATCGTCATCGTCATCGTCACCAGCTAATATTCTGACTCCATTTGTCATCTTGTCCCCTCCAATTTATTTTCTCATTCTTCTTTGCTCATTATGGTACAATCTCCACTCCTCTGTCCTCTCGCCGCGACCCCGACTAGCGGGTTTTGCATGAGTAACACTGCAGATTCCCACTCCGGCTTCTATCTCTGGCTTCAATCTCCCAGCAGGGTAATTGTGACGCGGCAGCGGCGGCACAGTGTTACTTAAGTGGATGAGCTGAAGATGGAGAGAGAGACGAGAATGAGAGAGAGAAGGGGAGAAACAGGCTGGTTTCCATTTCGGAGAGGTTACAAATTTTCCGCGTTAAGCCGAGTGTCATCATTTAAAGATGAGAGGAAGTGAGGGGAGGCGAGGCGAGGCGGCCGAGCGACGGACGGACGGACGGATGAATGGATAGGTGAGGAAGAAAGGAGAGGGGCGAGAGAGGCAGGCCATAAATATGCATCGCCGCTTCTTTCGCTCTTTGCACTGATACTTTTGAAACCAACAGCAGCTTTTGGGTTTGAACTCGGGCTCCCGTCAACCTACCTTCCTTCAGCTTCATCTTCCGGATTTTCCGGACTTTCCTGGTCACACACACAGAGACGCACACGCACACACACCGCCGTGGGCTCATCCAACAGCCAGACAGCTATTGTTGTCGGTCTCTGGTGCATCGGAACCAATATCAGCCCTCCTCCAAATTAATTACGGGCTCTCGGCCCGGCTCGCCTCCGTAATAAGTCTCCCAGGGAGCAGAAGTGATGGGCTATCCTGAGTCCTCGGCCTGCGCTCCGCAACCGCCTGACAGCTATTTCCTCCTCAGCCACGCACTTTTGACTCCCCAACACCCCCCACCCTCCCCTTTTCCACCACCTCTACCTCGGTTCCGCTCCTCTAATGCTGAGCGACGGGATGACAGAAAGACAATTAAGTCGGGCTTCATAAACCGAGCCAGAGCAAACAGGAAACATGAGGAAACTGGTGAGATTCTGCTCCTCCATCCAGCCATCTATCTATATATTTCATTTCTGGCACTCAGGGTGTCAGGGGGCGGAGTCACCAGTTCATCATCGGGTCACATACACGAGTCAAACAACAACCATCCAAGCTCAATCAAGGCCAATTTAGAGCAGCCAAATCACACTGAGGGCCCATTAGGACTGTGGGATGAAACTCCACCGGAGCCTGGGAATAGAACCCTCAACCCTCCATATTCTCTTTCGCTTTCCCTCAACTCCTCCGGTGACTTTCTCTCCTTTGCTTTCTCTGTTTTACGCCCGCTGTTTGGCCGGGTAATGGGGGTTTCAGAAACATGGAGCCTAGCTAATTAGGTAAAAATGTCAAACTGAGAAAATCAGTGTCACCAATCAGCAGCAGTGAGCAGGCGGTGCGTGTTCTGCAGGAGCGAGCGAGGTGTGTTTACGTCCCACAGAGAGCACAGCATTGGCTGTCCTTGATCGGGATCACGTAACGTTTTAGCAGTAGTTATCAAGACAATTTCACAGAAATATTTGCGAAACACAGGTCCAGGGGGAATTAATGTGAAATAAAATTTTTGTACTTGATTTTTTTTTTTTTTCAAGGGCATTTTACTGGCACCACCGCGCCAGTGATTGGAGCGTTCGGGTGGCACTGACCGTTTTTTTTAAGCCCATTTATATTGTCAACTCCAGTATTCACATTATCCTGTAAAAACAACAAATGTCTTCATTGTCAGGAAACACGATTCCTCTCATGTTTCACAGTTTTTCTGCTAACATGTATTTTCTGCCTCACCAGGCGTCTGATTGACTGGCACGTCCTTTACATTTCAGAGGTAATCGTGCCATCTATTGGTTTAATCATCTCACGGCCCGTGTTGTGCACGCAGACAAAATTCAATTTAAAAATCATAGCTAGCGTGATTTGAGGATTATTTAAGTGTTGGAGGTCAAAGGCGATACATTTTCTTTACAGCGTGTAACAAGGCTACGATCGAGATGCAGATTGAGCTTGTTGAATATTAAAATGTTCAATAAGAAGAAAGCATGTTATTGATTGTGACAAGTAGACGTCGATCTCGCAGGCCGCCCGCCTCCGCGACCGACTTTAAATCTGAGTGAGACGCTGCCACGTTAATTGGCAGGAACCGGCTCTCTGCTCCGGAACCGCAGCGTAGCACTGGAATCCCAACTCAGCAACATGATGCATAAATCTGCCAGTAATTTGCCACAAGCTGCTGAAGAGTGAATTTTTTCCATGGCCTCCAAAAGTGATTCTGATGAGCAAAAAACGTGCATATGAAGCAAGACGGATGAGAAACGTCCAAAAGTGTAAAAGCAACCCGCAAGACACATTTTTCAATATCTGGACTGAACTGTATCCAGTGCAGCGACAAATAATATTGAGGACTCTTTGCATTTCATAAGAGGCACATTTTGACATTTTATGACTCTAAAATAAACAAAACGTGGTAGCATGACGGGTCTGGACAAGAATTACAGGATGTTTCTGGACGTATCCGTCACGATAGAACTTCCCCATGAAGTTATCATATGTGTACATATTTATTTAGATTGTACAACAGAGTATGAAAGCTGCTTGTTGTTTTATTTATCTATTGCTAAAGCTTTGCCACGAACAGGTTTCTCTTTAACACAAAGAAATGTAGGTTTGTTATTTATAGGGACAAGGCAGAAATGATTGAACGAGACATGAAAGGACAAGCTGAGTGAATTCTGCTGGACGCCATATGTCCGGTCCAGCATTATGTAAAAAAAAAAAAAAAGGCAAACTGAGCAGTTGGAGACATTTGAGAGTGTTTTTGAACAAATTAGTACAGAAGCTTTGCTTTACATCTGTGAACAGAATGCAGAAATTTAAGGGTGTGTGATTAAGATAAAGTTGTTAAAGATGTTCAAGTGGCTTTAACGGTGGGACTTCGAAGAAAATCTGTCTGCTGTGTCATGATCAACTGCAGCGGTATTAAAACCTAATTAGTTGAAATGAGAGGAAACTTGAAACTTGAGTCAAACAGTAAGAGGCTAAAAACTTTTTCGCTCTTCAAGTGCCAAAGTGGAGGTCATTAAATGACTCATACAGCTGTTGAGAATTTCTGTATTAAAAAGTAAAAATTCTCCTCCATCCTTCTCCTTCTCCGATAGCCCGGTCGCTCTGGCTGTAGTTTAACATTCAGTGTTTATAGACAGTTTCTGAGTTGTAAAGTTTAAGGTCTCACTGGCTCAACATCAACAACTGGGGTCTGTAATCTGTTTAGGAAGCAGTAAACAGGTGTGAAGGGGCCTCGGCAGTGAAGGCAGGCGAGCAGGAAGACCAAGTATCAGCATATAAGTTCTATGTTATATATGTTGCTGTGTCAATAGTGTCAGCATGGGCGTTGCAGTAAAAAACAGTGACAGTGTGGATTTTGCAAATTCTTAGTGGCAGTTTTGAAAGCATTTTAGCTGCAAATACAGTCCCATATCAGTACTGGAAACCCATTCGGAAGAAAAGTGCAAGCTCCATTGAATCAAATGAGCGAAATTTCAGAAGATTATCCCGACAACAACTGCACACTGTTCAGCAGTCACGTTGCTGCTTTGACATTTTATTCACAGTTGCCATGACTACTTACATATAATTTGACCAAACAGGTATTCCCATATCACCGTCGTAGCCGCCATTGAGCTTTGCTTTGCACATGTGACAAAAACGGATGTGATGGGCACCGCATTGACATTATATACGGGTCTTAAAGTCAGTAAAATAGAGTAAAACACGGACTTCACTTATCCCGTGTGAATGCAGCGAAAGAAACACAGACGTTGGGGTGTAGTTTACAAATTACCAGAGGTCCCCAAGTAATACTAATCCTGTCCGAATAGGGCTTTAGTCTGATTATGACTGGACAACTGAGGTGCATGTAAACATGTTAATCCGACTATGATCGGAGTTTGAGAACTCGGTTTGGAATCAGAGAACTCCGATTGAGACACCAAGATAATGTGATTGGAATTAGAATTTCTCCCTCATGTATACGCCTTCGTCACTCCTTCAATGCGTGGCATTATTACGAGTTTGTGTACAACTGAGGACACAACCGAGAAACTTTTCAGTTAATTTGTGTTCTCCAAAAAGAGTTTGCAACGACACGCTCTGTCCTATTCTATTTCTATTTCTATATATTTACTTCTATCTACTTCTATTTATCAACACAATAAAAGGAGTTGGTAGATATGTTTCATTGACTTTACTGAATACAATGACAATGTGGATGCTCAAAGGAATTCCAACTTGGAAGATCTGCATCAACGTAGTTAGCGTAGTTCCTGCAGCTTGAGCTCATGGCAAAGCATCTCTGATGTTTATTTCACCTTACTGTGGAGACCATGGGGAGAGGCCCACTGGCGGTGGGGGAAGACGCCATGGACATCCGTGAAAGAGCGGACGACAGCTTGGAAAGACGGCATGCAATAGTGTCAGGGTTAGCGTCCCAAAACACTGCAAAAAAGGTACGAATTCTGAACAAGGGGGGGATAATCTGCCATCGGACGGACCAGTGGGTTACAGATGCGGACAATGAAAAAAGGACTAAAAGAATGGATGCGGAAAGATAGAAGGCTTTTCAAGAACAAGCGAGGTGTCAAAATCCACCATGGCAAATCCAAGTGCAAAGAGCAAGGCAAGCAACGCAAAGCACCTGAGCTTACACAGAGTGACCTCTCTAAGTTTTGTACAGAAGTTCGTCATTTAGTGGAGGAAGACCAGGGCCAGGAGGCAAACCACAGCGTCCCTGACCTCCCTGCTCAACCTACTCAAGAGTCGGTGAACCTGAAAGTCCAAGAGACTTTGCGAGGAAACCACACTTGAACTTACCACCAGCAGCAGATCGCAGATGGGCTCAATTGGACAACGATTTAAATACCATCCTGGAAAACACGCTGAAAGGAGATGCAGCCGAGAATATCAAGATTATGGTTGGACTTGTGTATTAGGCGTGCTACGTCGCCTTTGATGCCAAAGAAGGCAAGGCCAGCGGGGCCAAGCAAGAGACAGCGACAGATCAAACTGCATGGTAAATTACAGACACAGTTCACAGCAGACCTACTAGGAACGCCCTAAGGTGGGACCTTGTCTTGTGCAAAAGACGATATAGAAAACAGCGTGGCAGCCACCCATGGGAGTTCCTCCAGAGGTATTTCCCTAGGGGAAAACTGCCGATTCTTACACCACACACCCCTTTCAACACGGCAGACTTCACTTTGGCTGAAGTGAGGGCAGTGGTGACAAAAGCACAGGTGGCATCAGTCCCAGGACCACCAGGCACCGCCTATAAATGCTGCCCACCTTTCCTGAAGAGGCTCTCAAAGCTCCTACGGACACTGTGGAGGCAGAAGCTGGAACCCAGGCTTTGGACTCTTGCCGAGGGCTGCTTTGCACCAAAAGAGCTCAATTCCGCAAGACTCGACCAGTTCCGGGAGATTTTCCTCTTGGACGTACAGGGGAAAATCTTCTGGTTCATCATCGCTAAAAGGCTAACAACATGCCTGCTCACCAATGTGCTCATCAATCCAAGTGTCCAACAATGAGGAGTGCCAGGATACTCTGGTTGCCTGGAGCATACAGCAGTGATTAGCCTGCTCATCAAGGAAGCCAAGAGGAATAATGACACAATCTCATTCATTTGGCTTGATCTCGCCAAAGCCTATCCAAGTGTCCCTCACCATCTGATCTGAAAGGCATTGGATCACTATCAAGTTCCATCAGAGGTAGTTGAGCTTGTGATGGCACACATGGATGCTCTACGGATGAGGTTCACAGTGGGAAGCATCACTTCCAAATGGCAAAGGCTTGAGAAGGGCATCATGGCAGGATGCACAATTTCAGTGGCCCTGTTCATAGCAGTTATGAATCTGTTGCTAACGGCAGGAGCGATGCAGTGCAGAGGCCTGAAAGCAGATGACAGCACAAGACACCCTGCCTGTCAAGCTTTCATGGACAACGTGACCATAATATCTCCATCGATCCAGGGTACACAGTGGATCCGGAGAGCACTGGAGAAGATGGCGACATGATCACGGCTGCAGTTTAAACCAGAAAAGTCAAGGAGCCTCAGCATTGTAAAGGGGAAGCTAACAGCATCCAAGGCGTGGAGATCCATACAATCCCAGACCAAGGGATCCGATGCCTTGGAAAGCAATGCCACGGCTCCTTAAAGGACAGCAGAAGTTTTGCTTGCACCAAAGCCCAGCTGAACACCTGGCTCAAGGCAGTCAAGCACAGCCAATTGCTCTGGAGGTTCAAAGTCTGGTGCTTCAAGTATGGAATCATATCCCAGCTGCAGTGGCCCTTCCACCAAGGCAAGGGCAGTTAGTACGCTCCTTTCGTCTGAGGATGGGAAAGTGAGACACGCAAGCAAGACCATCAAATGCGGCAGAAAGTGGAAACCCCAACAAGCTGTAATGGAAGTGGATTTTCACTGGAAACACCAGGAAATCAAGGGTGTGGGACGCCTGTGCCTGGGACTCTACAACGAGAAAAGGTGGAGCAGGGCTGATGCCAGAGCCAGAAGAGGTCTAGTGGTGCACAAAGTCCACGAGGCAGTAGAGGAGGAACACCGGGTGAAACCATTGGACTTGCTTCCCAGGGCCGTTGGGCGCTGTGGGACCAGGCACAGGAGTGACCTCTGCCGTAGAAGGAGTTGTGGCAGATCGACGAAGAGAAATTGAGCTTTGTCCTGCTGCCAACTCTAAATAACTTGAAGATCTGGGGCAGAGAGGAAGACTCATCTTGCAAGCAGTGTCACACAGCCTCACGCACGCTGAACTACATCCTGACCGGCTGTCCAAAGGCATTGGCAGAAGGGCGGTATAGATGGAGGCATGACAAGGTCCTTACGGAAATCGCTAAATGGGTGAAACAGAAGCAAGTCCAATTGCCCGAAGCCATAACCTTTGTGAGGCAAGACTCGTAAGACCAGCACAGTGACCAAGAACCCACCCTCAGCTTCAGACCTGGATTTGAAGAGGAAACTGGTCTTCCCACAGGATGTGGCAGTGACCACCATCCAACCAGACATGGTGTTGCTATCCAGGAGCACAAAAACCATCATTGTGGCCGAGTTTTCGGTACCCTGGGAAGAGAGGCTGGCCACGTCACACATTTTGCTGTAGCCCTCCAACAGCTTATAGCGTTGCTGTCTGTCTTGCCTCTCCAACTCACCATCGGTTTCCGTACCAAACAGCTGCTGTGCTGCCATCAGTGCATCAATAAAAAAAAAAAAAAAACGACATACACAACATGTTACGAGCGATTTTAATGAAAGTAAAGAAAAACGTGATAGGCGAGAGACACCAGTTGTCTCAAGCAGGCCAAATAGTACATATCTGTCTACATATGTAGACAGCTGATGTATATTTTATTGAGTTTTTTTTATTTGGTCGAAGTGAAGTCCAGCTTGAGGCAAATTTGTGTTTTTTTTTATATCTCCTCCTTTTTTTCTCTGAGCTCTAAATACTGTTACAATGTTAAATACTATCGTCAAACGATGCCAAAGCGTCAAATAATGAGGTTCATGAGTTTGGACGTGAGCCCTGCAAGTTGTTGGGCATGGTTCTGAATGCTCTGTTTCACAGTTTGTTTGTTTTTGTCCCTACATGGCCATGCTCAGGCATACTCTCGAGTTCCGTCCTCTCCCCCCTTTGCCCCTGAAGTTATATTGCTGTGCGCTGCTCCAAAAAAATGTTTTTTTTCCGTGTGAGGGAAATTAATACATACGGGAGTGAGACGGGCTCGACTCGGCCGTTGGACGACGAGAGAATAGTCAGCCACGGCAATATTTGAAAACATGTATGAGGACTGTGAGTGTATTGTGACCTCAAGCAACATTAGTTTTAAGGCTACTTGCAACGTACAACCGCTGCATCGTGTTGATGAACTGTTAGCCACCACCGCTAACTCCGTGCTCTGCTTGTTATGTGTGTTGTGTTCGCTGGCAGCGAAACTGAAGAGGCAGCGACTCGCAAGTTTCACTCCTTATAGAGATGTTCACGCTGCCAGCATGGTAACATGGGTTGTATAGAGCTCTTCCTGCTTTGTGCTTGGTGTGGACGTAAGTTGTGCAGATATTCTAGTTTAATAATAAACAACTCTATAGCCCCAATTCCACTGGCCAAAAAACGTGGTGATGTCCCGCCACTAATCTGCATTTGGTGGCGCTGTTCCGCGACATAACGAGTCAAATAACCCGGCAAGCGACGCGGGTAATAATCGGCTCTGCACAGATGCGAATGGAATCTGTAAACCCGGGACAACACCACCTTTTTTTTTACCTGCCGCACGGGGTGACGTTGAGCGTAACGTGCGCTAAATGATAATATCGCGCCATTCGCGGCGTATATCAAGCACTGATGCAAAGGTTTTCGATCACGTTCCATCAGCGCTCGATAATTGTTCATTGTCCTCTTGGCTGTTTCGCCCGCTGCTCGCGCACAAAATGGACCAGACGCCGAAACAATGGCTGCACGGCGGGAAGCGGCCGCGGAGGTGCGCGCCGCTTCAAGTCTGGCGGCAACGACGTCGTCGTTCCACTACAGCCAACAGTGACCGACAACTAAGAACACTGGCCACCGCCTGACTCTTGAATTCTGTAGCACTTCGTCATGCGATCTCAGCGCGATGACGTCAGCAGACACGCAGCGGTGAAAGCGGAGGCTGCCCCCCCCCGGTGACACCCTGCTGGGTCTGGTGTGTGGAGACGGGACTCAATGCCGATCGCTTCCGCGACGTCCCGCGTCCAAAAACATGGTGACATCCTGCTAATATTAGTAGAACAGAGGCTTATGACTGAAGTGATCGTTTCAGCGTACATATTCTTTTTGTTTTGATACAAGTCAACTCTATGAAACAAAATCATTCTAAGCCTTATTAAAATTTGTGGCAAAAATACAAAACAGAAACACGGCGTGGGTGGAGTTAGGGCCGCCCACGCTGGGTCCGTACGAAGCTGGATTAGCCGGTAAACTGCTGCTAAAGGGTGAAGCCTTCCGTTTTCGCGGGATGCAGGAAATACGAGGAAGTGAGCAGCGAGATACACACTCCAGATGTTTTGTTATTGTCCAACGAAAGAGGTTAACAGTAAATTAACACACAGAAAAGACTGATTTCGCCCCCTAGTGTTGGGGAGGAGGACACCTTCCCGTCAATAATTACATTTTCTCAGTTGCATGTGAACTGGGACAAGGAGATAAGTCCAATTAGATGAGAAAACCAAATTTGGAGCATAGCTCGATTAAGCAGTGCGTGTAAACGTAGTTAGCGAAAACAGAGTCAGTGCCGATGTTGCAGTAAAAACAGAGGGTGTTGCATTGTGAAAAGTGTCAATGTGGATGTTGCAGTGAGGTCAGCCTGATCACAATTGGTCAACACTTCCTCACTGGAAGAAGAGCAACGTCGCTCACGACACTGAAAGGCTTTTCTGCCGGACTGAAGTTAAACTCCAACGTTGAACCTTGCACCAATAGGAAGCCTCGGGCAGGAGGGGACTGAATGAGTAACATTGGGATGCTGGGACAAGAGACAAAGTCCGAGAGAAAACACAAGCAAGAGAAAACACACACACACACACACACACACACACACACTAAATATGATTTCAATAATAAAAAAAAAAAAAATACACGCTGCCTCCCACTTAAGCCGTTAACTGGGTAACTGTGTGGTCGTGGATGTGAGGTGGTGTGGTGGTGGTGGTGGTGGTGGTGGGGCGGGGGTGTCTCACTCTGTAATCCGCATGTAGCTGCAGCCGGGGCTCCACGATACTCCATAAATTCAGGCCTTATCTCCAGACAGTGACTAGTAAATGTTAAGCAACGCCATCAATCACAGCGCTCCCCGCTGTGTGATTCATAGTAATGCGTTTCCATTTAAAACTCCCCCGGGGAGGGTTGTGGGATAGAGAGGAGAGCCGAGCCGAGCGCTGCAACGAGTCTCCAGGCATCAAATTCCCCCACAACAATCAATACGAGGAGCTGCGGCTGCTCCCAGCTGCCTGCCGGGGGGGAGAATAAATGTATTAAGGCAAGGAAAAATGCATTAAAGGGAAATATGTTTAGGGAGGTGGTGGTAATGGTGAGGGAGCGGAGGGTGACAATAATCAGGCGCCGGGCATCAAAGTGGAAGCTGCGCAGCGCCATTGATGGTTTGAGGGGTTGCTAAGCGATGCTAACGCTAACGTGGGGTTCAAAGGCAGAGGGACAACCTCAGAGGGATGTGAAACGCAAGCACGCACACGCTTGTTATGTTTTTTTTTTTCTTTCAACGCAGGTACTTGGACAATCAAAAAAAGGTCAACAGGAACCACTTTGTTTCATGACACTCTATAATATGCACTGCATACGTAGAGAGTCCGCCAAAATAATGTACACACTCAAGAAAAAAAAAAAAAATGCATATATATTTCAATACCAATTTTACACACAATCAAAAAATTAATGC
>NW_027466051.1:1055000-1062500 GCF_046127955.1 Nelusetta ayraudi | reverse complement strand
CAACTTCATGTAATGGTGGCAGTCGACCGTGGTGCAGGGTTTACATGCACAAGTGGAGACTGACATGGTGGAAAAACAACAGCAAGTTTAAAAATCAACAACCAACGCTGCCGTGCAAATTGCTACGCCACGCTATGCTACACGCTTGCTGTAGCAGCCAGTCAGCCAGTCAGCCGCGATTTGGAACTTGGTTGACGGCGCGGCATGCTCACCGACGTGGGAATAAAAAAGTGAAACAGCTTCGATGTGATGTGAGTGAGGCCCATTAAAAAGACGAGCCAGACTTGAAAACCACTCACGAGCAAACGGACCGGGGGAGAAACAGGAAAAAAAAAGGGAAGCTGCTCTGCTTGGATTGGTTCTTGATCTACCGGGGGGGGGGGGGGGGGGTGCAAATCAACCATCCTTTTAGATTTCTGCCCTCACTTTGGCTTCCGTTGAGTCAACACAGTCACAAAACTACCCATTAGCGAGTCCTCCAATAGAACCTTTTTAAATCACGCCCCCCCTCCACACACACACACACACACATTCTTCGCCCATCATATAAATGATGGAAAACCCAATATTTTCTTTTAAAAAAATGTATTAATAAATAAATAAATTATACATACAGTATATACATATATGTGCGTGTATTGTCAATTGCACGTCCAAGCCAAACATTCCACTACCATCTCCCACTATTGGACGGCGTGGGTCTGTGTGTGTGTGTGTGTGTGTGTGTGTGTGTGGGGTGTGGTGGTGGTGGTGGTGGTGGTGGGGGGGGGTGTGGAGAAGGATAAATGGACGGCTGCCGTCGCTCTCAAAGGCAGATTTCTCATTACGGCGACGCTAAATCAAAGCAAGTGCCACAATTTCAGGCTGATTAGGGCAACACATTTAGAGCCGAGAGCTGAGATGATGTGAGAGGGGACGACGTCGTTAAAAAAAAAAGAAAAGAAAAAGAGCCTGGCCGGGGCGGGCGGGGCGGGAGTTGATGGAGTAGCTGCTATTTCACATCAGGATAAATACAACCACTTCTGCTGTGATGGCTTTTCAAGTGCCCCACCCCCCTCCACCCACCAACCCCTCCCCCAACTAAAACTGGAGGAGTTGAGCGGCTCCATCAATCACAGCGTATCCACAGTGTATCCATACTGTGGCCCCTCACTCACTCACTCACTCACTCACTCACTGACTGAGGAGACTGAGCAGAAAAGGCCTCCAACTTTACACATTGATTAGTCCGGGCTGATCGATAGCCCATTATTTAGTCCAGCACTCCTCCGGACTCCTCCACAACCTGTGTAAACAGCGAGGGATAGAAACATAGTGGGGGAGGGGGAGAGGGGACGCACTTTTTTGGTGAGAAGCAAACGAAAATTACACCTTTCACCATTCTGAGCCGTCGCCGCTCTGCAGAGAGACGGTGCGAGTGTGTTTATCAAATACCGCTGACAATCAAATAAATAAACTCAGAAATGAGCACTTGTACGGTCCCAGGCTGGTGGGGATTTTTTTTTTTTTTTTTTCATAATGCACTCCATCCATTAGTCTGCCTCAGCCCTCAGACGTGTGCTTGATATTGATGAGGGCCGTCGCTTCATTTAGACCGGTGGCGTACAGACGGCTGGAACGGCAACACTTTACGATGCAGAAGGAGAGAAAAAAGAAGTCCACCGCTGCTGCTGCTGCTGCTGCTGCTGCTGCTGCTGCTGCTGCTGCTGCTGCTGCTGCGGCTGCTACTGCTGCTGCTGCTGCTGCTACTGCTGCTGCTGCTGCTGCTGCTCAGCCATGAAAAAACTGCACCAACAACATATCGGAACAAGATCAGACTGCTCTTCTGAGAGGTTTACCCACCAATCTATCAATATTTTGCTGTCTGTATTTTCAGGCTGCCGGGTAGGTTTAGCATGCTGCAATTCATACAAAGTATTAAAAAAAAGCAATGTAGAAAGTATCTTCAGTGAATTCATATCTAAGATCTGGATCAAATCAGTTGATCAGCTGATACTTAAAGCCCCCATTGTTTTTACTTAGCAAACTTTCAAATCTGCTATATCAGTGTGTGTGTGTGTGTGTGTGTGTGTGTGTGTGTGTGTGTGTGTCAGCCAGCCCCAGCAGCAGCAGCAGCAGCAGCAGCAGCATGGACGGGACACCGGGGGCACCGATGGCTATCGGACGACCACAAAACCTCCCCGATGCTGCCACATCCGCCGCTCTTATCGAAGGAAGGCGACAGTCGACCACCAGGGTGTGAGGCCGGAGCCTCCCCACCCACCCATCCCTCTACCCTCACCCAATCAGCCACGGTTCCCATTTCATTCTCCCTGCGGAGGGCTTTTTAACAGTGTTGTGAAATGGGGGAGTCGCGGCCTAGCGAGCATTATTCTCAGCGGCTCCGAACCCGCTTCCTCCCCCGTTTTAGACACGCCCGGCAGGATCTGTTGCTCCGCTGAGGGAAGGTAAGCTCGGCTAAATGCGGGGCTTGGCCGGGGGTGGGGGCGTGGGGGTGGGTGGGGGATGTGGGGGGCAAAAAAATGCCAGAGCAGTTGCCGCAGATTTGCAGACTCCCAAGAAAAAGAAAAAGAAGAAGAAACAGGAGGTAGAGGAGAGAAGCCCCGGCGGAGAGAATGGAGGGGAGCGGGGTGGGGGATTTTCGGGGAGGGAGTTGGGGGCCGGTGGCGGGGAGTGGGGGGCTTCACACCTGAAGCAAAACCTCTCGCTGAACCGAGAGGCTCTTAGCGAGTGTTTGGGCTTTAGAACGCCTCGCCTGCTGTTAATCTGTTTAATCTGGATCCAAACAACACTCCTATCTCCCAACACCACCATCGATCGAAAGCCCCCCTCCCCCCTCCCCCCTCACCCCCAAGGGGAGGGAGGGAGGAA
This sequence comes from Nelusetta ayraudi, assembly GCF_046127955.1. NCBI lineage: Eukaryota > Metazoa > Chordata > Actinopteri > Tetraodontiformes > Monacanthidae > Nelusetta > Nelusetta ayraudi. The sequence goes on along the minus strand of NW_027466051.1, from coordinate 1,059,629 downwards.
GAGATGAGAAGGAGGAGGGGGAAAAAAAAAAACGAATTGGCCCACATTACAGCAGCCGATCCCCACAGCCTCAGCCTGCTAATAATCTCCTTTTATTTCTTGCGATATGGATTGGCAGCGTGTTAGCAACCAGGACACCTGCAACCCGCTTCCTCAGCCAGGCGGCGTGAGTGGGGAAGAAGCAAAAAGAAATCAGCTATTTCCTTCCGCAGCGGTGGAGAGGGATGTTCTGCAATCATCCACCTTTTTGTTGCAGCCAAGGGCCAAACCTCGTTAAGTCACGAGTGCACTTTAACGTGAAGGAGCCACGAAATATGCAGACGGAGAGGAAAAGAAATTACAGCGCGGCAGTTTAGACGGATGTTGTCGTGGTACTTGTGGTTGTAGGGGTAGCGGTGCGATGCAGATAAGAAAGACACGGCGCGTAATATTGATCCCCAGGTTTCACTTTCACCTCAGGTCCGCGGGAAAAAAAAGACAAAAAAGAAAAAGAAAAAAAACCTGCAGGTTCAAAACTGAGATAAAGTTCAACTCGGGACCGGCCGGATTTCCCCAGGTCGACGCCCACTTCTTGAGCCCGTCGGAATTATTTTACAATTGGTTTTGGAAGGAGTATTGTGCGTACTTTTCTGTTTTAATAACAATGCGATCGCTCGTACGCGTCCGCGTTGCAAATTAGCCCTCACTTGTTTGTGACTCAAAGGTGATACGTTCAAAAAAAGAAATGATTGCCGTGCTGTGTACAGGAGGTACGATTAAAAAACTGACAATGATTCCCGCATTATATGACATTTTATTTCATACTGTTAATTAAATCCAAGCAGGCTAAAACAGGAACAGGAGACAGATTCACATTCTTAAGTTCTAGGTGTTGTTTTTTCTTTTTTTTACACAAGTGCATCAAGTTTAATCCAGGTAAACTTTTTTTTATAAATTAATCACACTTCCTCTCTCTCTCCCTCTCTCTCTGTCTCTCCCTCCCTCTCTCTCTCTCCCTCTCTCTCTTTCTCTCTCTCTCCCTCCCTCTCTCTCTCTCCCTCTCTCTCTCTCTCTCTCTCTCTCTCTCTCTCTCCCTCTCTCTCTCTGAATATCTGACACATTGAAAATGTTTGGCACAATGAAAATATCTGTCTCCACTCTCCGCCACTGCGCAACGCTCAGTCCTGATCTTCAGCCCTCGACGTCCTGCTCCCACAATCATGAAGAGTTTCTGCTTGCCAGGATATAATGAGATATTTCCTTTCAGGTATGACTATAATGACTGCAAACAAATTAGTGGCAGTGTATCCTAAACCTGTTTATTTATCTGCGGCATTGCCAGCTGGTGGTTGCCGGGAGACGTGTGAGGCAAAAACAAAAAAGCAAAAAAAAAAAAACCCTCCGTAATTACCTCTCTGATAATCCATTTGCACAAACGCAGCAAAATATGATTTCCGCCACTTTAAACACCTGCTGGCTTCCTCCTAATTGAGTTAGCCGGGTTTCCCATCAGCAGTTACACTTTGTTTCCGCCGCTCTTTGATATTGAATTCTCTGTGTTCCTTCTCGCTGGTTTGTGAGGGGCGGTTCGTGTTTCAAGGGGAATCTGACGCGGTGATGAGACATTCTGCCGTGTGAAAAAAGAAAAAAGCACCAAAACAGCAGAAAAGTGGCCCCAGAGAGAAGATGGCAGCAAAACTTGAGGAAAGTAATAGGATCTCTGAGTAGGGGTCACATGTTGCAACGGACAAATAACCAAGTGCTCTTAAAAGGCAGACTTTTCTGAAGGTCCATCTGAAAACCTTTCACTGCTGTAGACATTTCCCTCCTACGGGGCTCCGGCCGAACTTTTTTTTTTTCTTTTTCCTATGGGATCACAGCGGCGCCTCTTAATCTAAGACCCAGGAGGGTGCAAATGAAATATTCACAGTTCCCTCTCATTCACTGTGTTACCGATAAATACTTTGACAATAAATGTAGACAGTTGAGGTGTTTGAAAGTGTGTTTCAAAATCACAAACATCTGCTCTGCAAATACAGACAGAGTGTTTTTCAGCAACAAAATGCAGATAATAATTCATTATTCACTACGACTCCTATTCCTGTTTGAACAGGAGGTTAAATTATGAAGTGACTTCAGACAGAAGCACTGTTTTTTGCACTGCTATTTGTTTGTATTTGCTCTCTGCTTTTTTGCTGATGTTTTGTTTGTGCGTGGGGGTAATTACTAACTCTGCCTCAATTCTATTTCATCATTGTAAACATGTCCAATACATTTCCAAACTGAAAAAAATGAACTGAAACCAAAAAATAGACAAAAATTCTCAAGATTCACTGGTCGCACATGTGTGAGCACCGTCACAAACTTTAGGGTTCAAAACCATGCGACCACAGGGGGGCAATCTGGAGCGTTGCCCATTAATAGCAGCTAGCGGCGACAAATTGTAAACCAACGCTTGTCTTTTACCTCCAGGAGCATCAGGAGGTCGTTCACCCCTGATGAGTTCAGACAGGGCCGCTGGTGTTCACAGAAAGACGCTTGCAGAGAAGAAGAAAAATCAATGACCTGCCGCTTGTTTGCTCTGATAAAAGCCCATTATTATCGCATAATGAGGTTGTATCTGAACATCTGTGTCCTCCTGCGTCCCACTTCGGGGGGGAGAGGGGGGGTGGGGAGGGAGGAGGAGGAGGACGAGGAGAAGGAGGAGGAGAATGGCAAGAAGGAGGTGAAGGAGGAGGAGGAAGAGTGGAAGGAGGAGGAGCAGGTGGAGGAGGAGGACAAGAAGGAGGAGGTGGAGAAAGAGGAGAAGGAGGAGGAGGTGGATAAAGAGGAGAAGGAGAAGGATGAGAAGGAAGAGGAGGAGGAGGTTGAGAAAGAGGAGAAGGAGGAGGAAGAGAAGGAAGAGGACGAGGAGGTGGGGAAAGAGGAGAAGGAGGAGGAGGTGGAGAAAGAGGAGAAGGAGAAGGATGAGAAGGAAGAGGAGGAGGAGGTTGAGAAAGAGGAGAAGGAGGAGGAAGAGTAGAAGCAGGAGGAGCAGGTGGCGGAGGAGGACAAGAAGGAGGAGGTGGAGAAAGAGGAGAAGGAGGAGGACGAGAAGGAGGAGGAAGAGGAGGAGAAGGTTGAGAAGGAGGAGGAAGAGGAGGAGGAGGTTGAGAAAGAGGAGAAGGAGGAGGAAGAGTAGAAGCAGGAGGAGCAGGTGGCGGAGGAGGACGAGAAGGAAGAGGAGGAGGAGGTGGGGAAAGAGGAGAAGGAGGAGGAGGTGGAGAAAGAGGAGAAGGAGAAGGATGAGAAGGAGGAGGAAGAGGTTGAGAAAGAGGAGAAGGCGCAGGACGAGAAGCAGGAGGAAGAGGAGGACGTGATGATGGTGACAATGATGTGGAGATGATGAGGAGGAAGAGGAAGAGAAAAGTGAGGAGGAAAAGCAGGAGGAATAGGAGGAGGAGAAGAAGGAAAAAGCGGTGTAAGAGGAGGAGGAAGAGGAGGAGGGATTGAAAAAATGGATGAAGAAAAAGAAGAGGAGGAAGAGGAGGGGGATCAGGAGCAGGAGGAGGCTGTTCCAGCAACGCTCCTGTGAGCATGATGGGATGTCGGCCGCCTGAAGCTCTCTGCCAAGTCATCACATCTCGGGGGCCAAACGAAGCAGAGAGGCCTCAGAACAGAGAGAATTAGCTTGCAGTCAACGTGACTCCACCTTTGATCACGTGATCACCCCCCCACCCCCGCCCTCCACACACACACACACACGCACACGCACACCCAGACACCTTCAGGAGTCAGTGGCCTGACAAATTGTCTGTTCACACAGCCGGGGGTTTGGCGGGGAGGGCGGGGGGGGCGGAGACTGTAAACAACGCCTGCGCCGTTTCTGACCACTGCCCGCGCGCTAATAACGCTAATGGTAAATAATCAGCTCTTAGCGCGCTTCAGCTAATTCCATCCAGCCCGCCGGAGCCTCGCTGGAAGTGCCTCTGGCGGCGGCGGCGGCAGCAGGGGAAAAACAGAAGGTGACTGGCAAAAAGGGCGGCGTCTCGTCATCAATACCAATTAGCGGCCAATCACGGGATAATTGGCGGAAACGAGTGCGGAACGGCTTATTTACATATTCATCATGAGTGGCTTCCACTCAACGCAAACACAGCTGCGGGGGATTAGTGAGGAGCGGTCGGAGCCACTGAGCGCCCGCTTACGCGCACACACACCCACACCTGAGGGTCCCACTCAGGAGGGGCCCTGTCCTTGGGGAGAGTCCCTTTTTTTCCTGTCATAATGACCCAACCCTCCACCCACCCTTGAGTTAGACTGCACACTGCCTGGAAGTGGAACCCAGCATGATGATGATGATGATGATGATTATGGTGGTGGTGGTGGTGGTGATGGTGATGGTGATGGTGATGGTGATGATGATGGTGATGATGATGATGATGGTGATGATGATGATGATGATGATGATGATGATGATGATGATTATGGTGGTGGTGGTGATGGTGATGGTGATGATGATGATTAAGGTGGTGGTGATGATGATGATGATGATGATGATGATGATGATGATGATTATGATGATGAAGGTGATGGTGGTGATGATGATGATGATGATTATGGTGGTGATGGTGATGGTGATGATGATGATGATGATGATGATGATGATGA
>NW_027466051.1:1015000-1052500 GCF_046127955.1 Nelusetta ayraudi | reverse complement strand
AATAAACAAATATAAAATACCTACAACCAATTTCCCGAGTGCGTTTAAACACAAAAGCTGCCGGACTGATGCAGGCGGTTGGGCGAAGCAGCCAGAGAGTCGGCCGACTCCTCGTCCTCGCCAGTCAATTTAAACGGGCGAAATGTCAGAGGCAATTATAATGCAAAGCTAACCTTTCGCGGAGGAGATCCCCGCCGCCGATACCTTGGTTGTCAGCTGGCCGACAAAAGGAGACGATTTTCCCGGCGACTCGCGCTCCCTGTGATTCCGGCCGGCCGGCTGGTTCGGGCTGGTTCCAACTGGATTCAGACTCTGGAGAGAGAGAGAGAGAAAAAAATGTTGCGTATTCACGCGGTTTTACTTACATGTACCACAATATTCGTCATCCATTTCCAAAAAACACAGAGCTTAACTAGTAACTGGTTTTACTCATTCACAATTAACCCTGAAATGTTTTTTTCTTCCTTTTTAATATTCCATTCCACTATTTAAATCCAAAAAGTAAATAATTACTGCTAAAGGCGGGAGGGAAAACAATGCGGAGTCCATGAAAAGTGCAACTTGCCTGCAAATGAATTCCCACACTCCAACAACTCGGCTGTTTAACCCACATGTAGTTGAAAGTTCAGCATTATGCAAAAAAAAAATCCCTGTAATTAGGAAAAATAAATAAATGAAAAGTCCACAGCGCTTTACTCTTCCAGCTGGAGAGCGAGTGTGTGTGTGTGTGTGTGTGTGTGTGTGTGTGTCCTGGAAATTCAAAACTCTCTGTGATGTCACAAAGGTCAAATATACTTCTTCCCTTGATGGTGGAAATAAAAACCCCAGTATTTGTGGCAGCTGACTGTAAACAAAGGGCTAAGCAAGGGGGCCTGTTTTTGCGTCACAGCAGTCCAGGATGAAAAAAAGAAAAACAATAAAGATCTGAAAACTGAAGTAGAACTGAAGACACTGCACGATGCGACAAACCTCCGCAACTGTAGGAACTTGTACCAGGGAGTACCGATACTGATACCAGTATCAGATATCGGTACCGATACCGGGGGGTGAGTACTCTACTCGCTCTCGTAAAGTACGTGTGCAATACACAATACCAGTTGTATATGGATGTAAATAAAAGTTTATTATTATTATTATTATTATTATTATTATTATTATTATTATTATTATTATTATATATTTGACAATTTTGTTAAACTTGTATTTGTACTGTAGTGAAACTTGCTATGGAACATTGTTCACATAACAGAACATCTGTGAACATTTTTAAAAAATCAAAGTAATTCTAAATTGTGAAGTGGCTTTATAAAATACTGAGCATGAGTATGGTTGAGTACTGAAATGCAAATACTCGTACTCCACCTGTTCCGTATCGGTGAGTGGTATCAGTGCCTCCCTACCAGACAAGTGATTTCCAACTCTGCAGGTGTGTTTTGCAGAGGTACATCGTCCTCTGACTGGTTCTCACCTCCAATGTTTGGAAACAGTAAGAAGCAGAGTCATCTCACCAGGCCGCAGCGCTGGAACACTGCTGAAGGCCGCCCTGCAAACACCACCCAAAACACGTCTGCTCCAAAGCACAACTACTGTAAAACTTTTTTTTGTTTTTTTTTTGGAAGGAAACAACAGTCCTTTCAAAGCCTGAAATACACCTTTTACACATTAAAGTCGCTGTCGACAGCGGGAGAAACAGCGGCGGCATTCAGCGAGTCCCTGCTGTTGTTTCATCTTCTGATTGCAGGGACGGCGCTGCCGTTACCGCCGCTGGAGGGGGGGAAAAAAAACAAAACAATCTTTGGGGTCCCTGTGGGCCGATCTGTGGCTGCGAGTGAAAAGAGGAAAAATATATCACCTCTCATCCGAGGAGCGAAACAAACACTCTGCAGGTTCGCAGTAATTCTGTCGGAAAGCCGGAGCCATTAGCGGGCCGCACATCCATCTATCAGAGAGGGGGGGTGGTTGGGAGGGGGATTGGCGGGGGGGGTTCAGTGGAGGCGGGGTGGCCCCGGGGACCGCACCAGTCCAGGTGAACATCACATGGTTTAAGTAACTCAGAGGGAAAGATGTTGGTTGGAGCCAGACTGCTTCTGCTCACCTCTGACCCTGCTGCTGGATCCCTGATGATTTGGAGATCTTGGAGAAGCACCAATGTACCAAAATGTGGAGGGGGCGGGGCTACAGCTAGGAAACAGGAAGCTGCTGCTCGTCGTTGGACAACCTTTCCTCAGTACAAGAGGAAGCAAGGGGATTGGGGCTTTTTTGTTTCTACTAATGACTTGACTGTGGATGCAGTGTTGTTCAATCAATCAATCAATCAATCAATCAATCAATCACTCAATCAACTTTTACCCATAAAGTGCCAAATCTCACCTAAATGCGTCTTAAAGCTCTTTCCACAATCAAAAAGAAAAACCAAACAAACAAACGGATTCCCTCCAGAGAGGGGTTGAAAAAGACTAAACCATCATTAGACCAGACCATTCAGAGACTTTTTCTACACATGAGGGAGGATTTTTAAAAAATAACTTCATAGTATTGAGGGTTTCAAATTAGATTTAATCCCAGATTATTACCTATTTTTATTTAGACAGCTTTTATCATTATTACCGTAATTATTATTCTGGACTGAGGCCACCGAAGACTAGTTCTGGAATTACTATGATCTTTATTCTTATTATTACTTGGACATGAACCTGAACCCAACCACAGCCGACTTCCTCCCAGCCAAACCACTGGACACAGCCAACAACACACACTAATAAAGCGTTCGGCTCAGAACCAACGGCAAAGTGTTGACTCGTCACTTTCCCTACAAGGCGAGTGTCTCGCAATCACCTCGCCGATTGGAGCTGGCAGCTGCACTGATTGGAGGCACCAGGCAGAGCGGACAACAGCATGGGGGTCACTGAGAAGAAGGAGGAGGAGGAGGAGGAGGAGGAGGAAGAAAAGAAGAAGGAGGAGGAAGAGGAGCAGGAGGAGAAGGAGAAGAAGAAGAGGCCTTGCCCGTCCTGGCATCTTCGCCCATCTTTGTTAACAGACAAAACTTTTTGTAAGCACATGTCATTAAAAATCACAGAACACCATGAGAATAATGATACCTCAGATGTTTCGGACTCCATCTTTTGGAAATCATTCAAAGCCGTTATGAGAGGACATATTATTGCACACGAGGCAGCCTTGAAGAAGTCAAATAAGACTTGATTGGAAGAAATTGATTCTGAGATCTCACAATTAGAATCGTTATACAGAAACACAGGTAACTCTCAAACACTGAATGACATTGTCAAGCTTAATTATGAATATAACACAATCTTACCACGCCAGGTTAGTGACCAGCTTCTGCGACTCAGGAGGAAGTATTTCGAGCTCGGGGACAAACCACACACACTTTTAGCTCGTCAGCTTAGATTGATTTATTGATTTTAAAATACTCAGTAAAATACTCGCAAATAGGTTTAATAAGTGTATAGAATCCATCATTCACACCGATCAGACGGGTTTCATCCCAAATCGATTCTCCATCTTTAATGCTAGACGTGTTATGGATGTTATGTACAATTCGTTTGACAAACTTTCTAAACAATCGATCCTGTGTCTACATGCGGAGAAAGCTTTTGACCAGGTGGAGTGGCCATATCTGATGAGGGTTTTGGATAAGTTTGGTCTCGGTCCATCCTTTATTTCCTGGGTACGCATGCTATATGCTCAACCTACAGCAGCCGTTCTCACTAACCTGGACAGGTTACCCTCCTTCCCTTTGCAGAAGGGGACGCGACAGGGGTGCCCCCTCTCGCCGCTCCTCTTTGCTTTGGCTATTGAACCATTGGCAATTAGTGTGTTGGAGCATGCCCATATTAAACCTATAACACTAGGTGGAGTTGATCACGCGGATGACGTGGCCCTGTTTGTATCCGATCGTGAACAGTCAATTCCACATTTACTCCAGCTTATCAATTCACTTGGAGAGGTTTCCGGTTATACTATTAACTGGCAGAAGAGCGAGCTAATATCATTAGCTAATGACCCGGACCCACTATTCTTGTCGTTGACTCAACTCAGGATAACCACCGAATATATGAAATATCTGGACATTAAAATATCAAAAAAACTGAGCACCCTTTTTAAATTAAATTTCATGGAAAAATTGAACAAACTCAAGGAAGACATAGAAAAATGGAGAGCATTGCCTTTGTCCCTAATTGGGCGAGTAAACACTATCAAAATGGTCACGCTACCAAGCCTTTTGTATTTAATTCAGAATATCCCTGTTTTTATTCCCAAGTCTTTTTTTAAGCTTCTCTACTCCATTATCTTGCTCTTCGTTTGGGGGTACAAATCACATAGGATTTCTAAAAGCCACCTTCAAAAATCTAGGGAACGTGGGCGTCTGGGTCTGCTGTGTTTCTTGCACTACTACTGGGCTGCCAATGTCAGAGATGTCAGAGTTATGGTGTACTGGCAGTATGGCTTTGAGAGAGTGGACAAGCTCAGCCTGCCTTCTTTGGTAGCCATTAAAAAAAAAGTTTGGTTGGCAAGACTTCTCTCCCTGCGCTCCTCTTCTCTTCCCCAAGGCCCTCTTGCAAGGATCATTTTTGTTCTGTCCAACACTCAAAGGATTTGGAATCAAATTAGAAAAGGTTGTGGGCTTCCAGACACCTCTGTAAACACTCCAATCTGGCAGAACCATGCTTTTTTACCATCTCTTACAGACATAGCATTCAGAGAGTGGAGCAGGATGGGTATTGTTAGTCTAAAAGAACTTTATTTTGCTCATTTTTGCTTTGGCTCATTTAAACAACTGCAGTCCAAATTCTGTCTTCCAAAATCTAATTTTTTTCAGATACTTACAAGTGAGAGACTACGTCCGAATTACGTCGTATGAATTACCACCCGAAAATACAGCTTTAATCAAGTCTCTCCTAGGCCCTCCCGAAGCAAAACACCTGATCTCAGCAATAGCTGGTTACTTCTCAAGTACTCTGGACTCCTCAACTATTAAAATAAAACAAGCGAGGGGGGGTGAGCTGGGTATTGATATTGAGGATGAATCATGTGATGAGGTATTAGCTAATATTAAATCCTGCTCAATTAATGCAAGACTCCAATTGATCCAGTACAAAATAGTTCATAGATTACATTACTCTAGAGTCTGATTGAACAAAATCATATCTAATCTTTGTCCACTGTGTAATAAATGTAATACATGCAATAAATGTAATGTAAGGCACTCTTGCACATCACTTCTGGACCTGTCCGAAATTACACAACTTTTGGGTCCCTCATTTTTCAGTGGTTTTCTTTGACCTTTAATATCAACACCTGACCCCCAGACTGCTCTGCTGGGACACTCCAACACTTTGAAAAAACTGGATTGTAACACACGCACTGCTTTGATTCATGGTATGATGATCGCTAACAGATTTATCCTGAAACCGTCGAAATCGGATTCGGCTCCCAAATTTGAGTCTTGGCTGAAGGAACTCATCAGCATTCTACATGTGGAGAGGCTGAGATACAAACTTTCTGGTAACCCCCTGAAGTTCTTTAGAATATGGAGCCCAGTGGTAGAGCAAATGAATGACCAATGATACTCTCTTTAACCACCTACCCTGATTACAGACGGTTTGTACAGTGGAGTATGAAAATGTTGTATTTGTAATGCCGCCGCCCTCCCTTTTTTTTGTTGTTGTTTTTGTCGTTTACTTTCTTATTACTGTGGGGTAGATCCACAAAGCGATTGCGCGGCTTTTGCGCCAGAAAATCCGTGTAAATAGCGCCAAAAATGGTGATTCGGATCCACAGAGGGGACGCAAACGTGAAAATCGGCACAAAATGTAGTGGCAGGGTTGCACCAGACTCATTTGAATGTATTTAAATGAGTCATCACGCGCAAAATGACACCCCCCTTCTATGCAAATATGCCTCATTCAAACAGCGGCAGATCCAGAAAGAGTTTGCGCTCGTGTCCGCGCGCACTTTGACAGACGCAAACACCGCAAACCAAAACCAGGCGCAGCTTCTGTCTGTCAGAGTGTTTCTGGCTTCTGAGTGAAACTTTCCTGTCTGAAAAGCCCGAAATATAAACATAGCTCCCCAAATCTTACATATAGATAGGCACAGACTACAGTATATATGCCAATATTTTAGATAGGCTATGAAAAATACAAATGGTACTCAGGTGTTGGTGACTAACGCGTCTTGCGTCTTGACTTTCTTTCCATTATGGAAGCAGTCTTGGTAGACGGAGGAGGCATCGCAATGCCAGGCGCGCACAGGAGCGCGTTTATCCTCGCAGAGTTTCACTGTCAAACACACGCACTCACCACTAACCTTTGGTGCAAACTGCTCTCAGGTTGCCAGACCGCAACATTCACACCTGTTTCAGGTGCCGCAAGTGTGGGCGTGTTTGCGCCTGCATGTCATTAGCGCAAAAACCTTTGTGGATCCCCGCATCTGTGGCGCAGATTGCGGCCGCAATCCCGCCGCATTTTAGCGCTGCGCGCCCTTCTTTGAGGATCTGCCCCTGTGTGTCTTGGTCACTGTCCTGTTGTTCTTTTTTTTTTATATAAGTTAATTGAAAATTCTTGTGTTCAAAAAAAAAAAAAAGAAGAGGCCTTGAATAGCAATATTTTTATTTTTTTTTCACAATATTGTGAATATTCCTATTGTTGTCCACAGTATACGTTGGAGTACACTATAACAGGTCACGATTGCTTGCGTGTGTGTGTGTGTGTGTGTGTGTGTGTGTGTGTGTGTGTGTGTGGCATAAGTGGCGCACTGGAGCAAGTAATAGGAGACATTGACGGGAGAAATGGATGAGTCCTCAGAAGTCACCTTGAGTAAAGAGAACTCATCATTCACATGGGCACCACACACACACACACACACACACACACACACACACACACACACAGAAAGTGAGCAACCTCCTTCTCCACACCTGAGCAAGGTCTCTGTCAGGATGGAGGACGGCGGCCGTGTCGGACCTCCTCGCTGGGATCCATCAGCCGTCACATCTGCCTCCATCATGGCTGGAGACACTGCCACTGACAGTGACTGACTGTGTGTCTGTGTGTGTGTGTGTGTGTGTGGTCCGCCCACTTTTTCAAACCTCCAAGGAGGCTTGGAGGAGCTGTGGTCAAGAGTCTGAATGGCCTAAAAAAAAACCTCCATGTTTGGTTTGATTGAATTTACACCAAACGGGTCGAGTAAAAACTCTGACACAGGAACCTTCAAAGAGTAGGAGATACAATGAAGTGGAAAAGTGACCGAGTGAATATGAATCAATTATCCTATCAAGGTAACATGGGGGTAACATGTGGAGGCAATTAGGGTGGAGAAGATTAACTACACGCGGGTAAAACACACAGACACCAGAGGAAGAAGGTGGATATTAAAGAATTAAACAAATGAAACAGGAAGTGGTAAAGACGACAAACAGGAAGCACAGAAGAGGAACCAAACGACAAAACCTGACCAACATTTGTTTTTTTTAAGTTTCTCTCTTAAACGTACACACCATCTCTCTCTCTCTCACACACACACACACAGACACACACACACTAATCCAGCAATCAGTGCAGAGCAAAGCTTCAGCAAGTTTCAGTTGTCTTAAACTGAAAGCACTCCCAGACAAGGACGACCTTGGAGACATAGATGAACCTGTACAGAGGTCACGCTTGACACCTTTCCTTATCATCGTTGTCGTCGTCATCATCATCATCATCATCATCATCGTCATCAGCAGCAGCAGCAGCAGCAGCCACTGTCTCTTCAACACTCTCCTTTACCTCTCTAGTTACCCGGCCTCCGTTGCCTTACAGATGGTCAGTAGCCAGAGAGAGAGAGCACAACAGGTGTCCCGCTCACACACACACACACACATACACACACACACACAGCAGTGAGGAAAACCCCCACTGGCCACCATCCAGCGAGCTGAGCCCCCCCACCACCCCCACCTCGGAAGCGACATGCATCATTAACAGCTTTTAAAAACGGCAGTACCCCCCCCCCCCACACACACACACACCCCTCCCGCCACCGTCTCCAGGATCGCTTAGCCCCCCCCCCTGTATCCTACACACACACACACACACACACACACACACAGTCTCACTCTCTCTCTTTAAAGTGTTACTAAAGAGGCTTAACAACCCATTCTGTAAGGCCTGCATGGGGGCGGTTGTACTCCATAATTCAAAAAAAAAAAAAAGCCGCTACGAGCTAACAAATGCTACCTCGCCGACTGCTTGCCTTCCTTTAGGAGGAGCAGCTCAAGGTGAAGTCGCGAGACGGGACGGAGGGAGCCGCTGCCACCGCCACCGCCACAGGTAAGAAAAAGTTTTTGGTTTTGTTCTCTCCTCCTGCAGCAGCAGCAGCAGCAACAGAGTGCTTGCCTTCCAATCGCGGTTCAAAAGATGCGGGAGAATTGCTAAAAAACTTCTTGCAAAGGTGATAGGAGAGACTCTACTCTTAACAACTTATAAAAGCATGGCGTATAAATATATATATACATATATATATATATATATATATATATATATATATATATATATATATATATATATATATATACATATATATATATAGATGTGCTTTCAAGTGCGCAGACAGGTGTTTTGGATGTGAATGCAGCAGGACAGGATGACAAATCTGGAGCTAGCGGTAGCGCTCTTTCTTTGAAGCCGCCTGCATTAGCAATGCTGATAAAAGCTATTCCCCTGATGAAAAAGACGTCTCCTCTCTCTCTAGTGGCGACCCCCCCACCCCCCCGAAATAAAAAAAAAACGTTCAGCTGCTTCGGCGGGGGGTCGCGCAGAGCTCTTTGTTGTTAGCATTACGTGAATGTATAGTCGTCGTCCTGTGTCTGGTAAAAGGCTACAATGGAGCTTTGGCAAAAAGAAGTGGCCCTGGCCACTTGATGTCGATTACCACGCTGGGCCATTTATCGATAGCATGCTAAGGGGGTTAGGTGTTGTTATCAGAGGGACTGGGGATCTGGAGTGGGTATTAAGGGGATGTAGGTGTGTGTATATAAGCTGAGCTAAACGCGTGATAGCATCTCGCAGGCGTGTTTCTACAGTGATACCGGGAAGACGAGGTGGATTCCTCCCTCGCTGGCATCTGCCACACAAGATTAGCTCCTCTAAAACGACTGATGATAATAATGGTAATAATAATAATAATAATAACAATAATAATAATAATAAAGACAAGCTAGTGCTTAGAGGCTAAATCTTAAAATGGCTTCGTAAAAACAGATGGAATAGCAGCATTTTGGGGGACATAAATAATACGTTTATTGCGATAGTTTGGCAGAAAGAAAGAAAGATTGTAGAAATATTGAGCCAATGCGATATTTGCCCCGATGGTTGTGCAGTGATGGAAGGTTTTGTTGTGGAAAGGAAGAAAAGGAATGAGATATTTTGCTGTCGCAAAGTATTTTGTTGCTGTTTTTCCGCAGGATGCAGCGCTGAATTTTATCGCCAAATATGAAAAATGCGATTCCAACGTTGACGCTGTAAAATTTAAATGATTTTTTTTTTCTTCTCAGTTCGGCTGAAGGCAGTAAACGGTAATATTTTCAGTAAGACAGTATAAAAATCTCGCAGACATTCATATCTATCACCCAGCAAAATTTCAGTTCCCAACTACGGCATCAAAAATCAACGTCTACGGCGGCTCCAAGATAACATTTCTTAGATTCCAAACCCCGACAAAGCAACGTTTCTTCCCCCCACAAATGAAAATAAGCTCACTTGTACAGACAAAACGCGAGGAGAGGAGAGAAAGAGAAGAGAGGGAAAAAAAAGGTGCAGTGTGTCTTTAATTCCTTGCCTGTTGTGGCAGTGACAGCGAGAGCGCGGCGAGGTTATCCCAGGACGAACCGCAGAGCCAAGGGTTAAAGACGGCACGGCGGCGGCGGCGGCTCCCTCCAAACGACACGCCACGCCATTTTAGCAGCTCTTTATTCCCAACCACCACACCCCAACCCCCCCACCCCCACCACACCCCCTCCCATCCTCTCCCATCACCACCACCGCCAAATCCACCGCCAACTTCCTGCTCGCTGGCAAAAAAAAAGAAGCCATTCCAAGGACAAGGATGAGGGGAAGTCGTGGAGCTGGAGGGGGGGGGGGGGGGATCAGAGTTCCTAACAACATTAAGGGAAGGTCATTGTCTGCAGGGCTTACCTTGGGGGAAGGGGGAGTGGGGGGGCGGGGGGGTGAACCTGCCAGAACCGATCGGCGGCGGTGGCGAACGGGGGGGAGGAGGGAGGGGTGTCTGTGAGAGAGAGAGAGAGAGAGAGAGAGAGAGAGAGAGAGAGAGAGGGAGGGAGAGAGAGAGAGAGAAAGGGAGAGGGAGAACCAGAACAACAAAGACAGTTTGTGACAAAAGCTGCGGCGCCGCCGTCCGAAGAGGAGTGAAATCAAATGTGACATTTTTCATTTATTTGTAAATGGCTCCTTTGGCGGGAGCACGCTCAGTCGGAACGACACTTGGGGGGGGGGGGTCTCTTACCAAGTTCAGGGTGGGGGGGTGGGAGTGAAAGAGGAAGAAGAGAGGGATCCTGACAGAGGCTGTAATGAAATGCCGCATTAGGGCCTCGCTAGCTCTCTCTCTCTCTCTCTCGCTCGCCCAGCAGCACGCCCTTCACTTCCAATCTACTACACCCCCACTCCACCCTCTCACCCCCCAATATCCCACACCACCCCACCGTTCACAAGGCGGTTAACCCTGTAAATAGCTACACTAACACTCTCGGCGTCTGGGACACAACAACAAAAAAATAAAAAAAAATGGGAGGAGAAGGGAAAGAAAAAAAGAACCCCTGCTTTATTCCGTCAGAGACGCCTTTGACGCCACAAGTTTCTTTGCCGGGAGGATTTCCGCTGCGACTCGGCTGCAACACAAAACGAGTAAAAAAATCCATCCAAAGGACCGTGTTCGGCCCGTTCACTGCACCCCAGTGGTCCCCACTGTTCCAGACTGATCCCCATTGGTCCTCACTGGTCCTCACTGGTCCTCACTGGTCACCAGTGGCTCCATGAGTGGCCACTTTGTGTGTGATTTGTTGTGATCAGATTTTCTAAGTTGTTGTGCGATGATTCTCTAAGAATATGTAAACAAACAAAACAAGAAAACGACAACAATTCTCTCACTCGACTCTCAAACTGTAAGAGGGCAGCTGCTGAGTCACTGGACCAGTTCACTGCAGCAATCAGAGTCCAGAACCGCCAGTAATGCGGTGTTAAATCATAAATTAAGCCAAGATTTTACACACTGGACCCTTAAAAGTATCAGCTCGGTCCCGCTGAACAAGTCAGTCAGTGAGTGAGTTAAAAAAAAAACAAATAAATAAATAAAAGAAAAATGTGACTTACAAAGCAAGCTCAACATCACAATGACAATGTGGGTGAAAAAGGTGTTTCAGCTGAGGCCAAAGTCGTACGTCGACGAGGTGGAGTCATTAAATTAGCCAGAAACATTTTTGGCCAACGTCCTGCAAGCGGTGGTGGTGGTGGAGGGTGTGTGTGTGTGTGTGTGTGTGTGTGTGTGTGTGTGTGTGTGTGTGTGTGTGTGTGTGACCTCTTCAACTCAGCCGCCGCTGTGCTGTTGTAATACATTGATCTCTGGCGTTTGTTCCGAGTCTGGACACTATGCTTTATAATTGAAGCAACTAGTAACAAGGATCAATTCTATTTGAAGTGAAGATCAACTAAGTGCGGCCTCTTCTATTCTGTCCTGCCTGCTGTTGTATAAGAACTCACAAGTGTGGAAGAGCAGAGTGTGGCTTTATTCTGTAACACATTGGGACACAAACCATAGCTCGCTCAGTCACTCTTTGTCACCTCCTGGTTCATAGGCTTCCTCTATACTGAGGAACCCACAATGCAGCTCAGAAACTTCAAATTAAAACATATCAAATACAAAAGGAAATAAAGATAAAATATATGTAGCTAAGGCTGTAAATCCTGAGTTTAACATAATTGAACTAAAACAGAGAATTTATTAACACCATTACATAAGTATGAGAGTATTTAGTTTCTCAAGTGGCTGGGGAGTCACGTGATCATAGCAGCGGCGAGGGGGGCGGGGGGGGGGGGGGCGTCCGCGGTCAGCACATAATAACCTTTTAATTTATTCAGTCGGAGAGAAAAAATCTCGAGGAAAACAAATGCTACTACGTGTTCATACATTCTAAAACCCTCTTCAAAGTTCGAACAAATGCAAAATACCAATCATGAGCATTTTAGCAGCCGAGCTAAAGAAACGAGTCGCTGTTAACAAAAACACAAGGGTGGTCGGGGGGGTTAACGCGCAGCCATGGCAACGACAACAATGTCGCAAGACGCTGATGAATAAATGAAAGAAATCGCCCCGTGCCTCTTTTACCTGAGGGAGAGAGAGAGAGACTGAGACAGATTTGGAGCCGTTGACCACCGCCGCCAGTGATACTGCTCCTCCGCGGAAGCTAACGAAGCTAGTGGTGCTACTAGCAGAGCCGCTTCCCCTCTCTGCACGCTGAGACTCAGCGGCATGTTTTTTTTTTCTTCTTTTTTTTTTTTAAAGAATGATACCGCGAGAAAAGAATTCACCTCACAACAATCCCAAATATCAACACACACACGCACACACACACACACACACTCGCGCACACACACGCACAAACACATCCATAACCGCACTACTCGTACACAATGTAACACAGTTTGGAGAGAAAAAGTATTTTGTTTACCTTGATCGTCGGTTGCTGTATTGTGGGGTTTTTTTAGGGCGCGACGCTTCCAATGAGTCGTTTGGCGGCGCACACCGTCTTACGTAAGAAGAAGAAAAAAAAGAAAGAGATTTGCCAAATCTTCAAGCTTTTCTCTCAGAATTTGGTTTGCCATTTATCAAATTCTGATCAAACGGCAAGTATTGGCCAACAATCAGAGATGATGCTGGATATCGTCTGATAGCTCCAACAGGACTTTTACTCAATATCATGGCTGTCGTACAAAATGAGCAGTCGGACTGCAGAGTCATAGCACTGGACCGACTTCAGTGTCGATATCGATAATATGACAAAACAAAACAAGAAATGTTCTGATGGCATTTGTTTTTTTGGGTTTTTTTTTTTTTAATACCAAACACGTCAGTAGTACATAGCACTTGAACACAGTACACCAAGTGCTGCGCTGCCAGCTTTATCCTCCCTTCAATCAGTGGACGGTGACAGTTAGCTAGCAAGCTAACACCAGCGTCAGATAGCACACCAACGCTATGCCACCAAATCAGATGCAGCTACGGGGGGAGAGGGACCCTCTTGTATTTTGCACCCTGAAACAGTTTTGATTACGGAAAACCCGGATCAAAATATCGTGCGCGCACACACACACACACAGACAAACAGACAGGTTTGGTCGCTACAAAAAAAAAAAAAAAAAAAAAAAAAACACAAATGATGCACGAGGCATCAAGGTTCATTTGTCCTCGGATTCCAATCTGGGGCCAAATTAAACAGCCAGTTAGGAAAATGTCGGCTCAGTCTCCCAGAAAACTTAACTAAGGGGGAGTGACCTTGTCAGACACACTGCTAAATGGACCAGCAAAAGTGTTGTGTTGTGGTGTGTGTGTGTGTGTGTGTGTGTGTGTGTGTGTGTGTGTGTTTATCTAAATGGAAAGGCTGTTGAAATGTCCACCATTTTCCCATTTCTCTATGTCACTGATGCCTGACAGGCTGTAATTTCCATTCTCTCACTCCAGCGGAGCCTACTGAGCTGGAGATTATGAAGATGGTGTGCTGGAGTTTTAAACAGCCCCCTCATCCATCCCCCACCCCCATTTTAAATCTCTATAATGTCGGGAGCATAAATAAAAACAGATGCTCTTTATAAAGGGGGGGAAGGGGGGGGGGCTAAAGGATGAATAACAATGCGCTCCAGCAAGCTCACATTTATTACTGTCATTGTTGAGTGAGCACTTCCTGTGACGCCTGTCAGTGGACACTCACCCCCCCACCCCTCTGACTAATGGCCCTCTTGCTGGAAATCTCCACCGAAACGTCCCCTTTTTTTCTAATTTCCTCCCGTCAGTGTCAATTTGGTCGTTGTGCGTCGATAGGACCGCCGTTGTTGTGCGTCGGGTGTTTCGGGTCTTTCTGTCGTGGAGAATCTGGCTCATGGGTGGGCAAACGTTTTGACTAGTGGGGCCACATGGGGGTTCTAAAATTTGACAGAGGGGCTGGAGCAGGAGCAGATGGGTGGAATGTTTTGGTGACCCAAGTCATTGGAGGAAAAAAATATATCATGGGATATGTAGAGAACATGTGCTTTAATGTCCATTGGACATGAACCAAAGCAAAGTTAGAACAAAATCTCCGTCTTTGAAGCCCCACGGTATTTAGCTCTTTATTGAAATGACTTAAAACACTGAAAAAATGGATAAAATACAACGATTTTATGACTTACTTACTATTAATATAATTTCTTCAAGTTGGACGGGACGGATTAAAACCATGCCTGGTCCGGCTGGTTTTCAGTATTTGAGGAAATCGGGTTTCTCAACATCGACTTGAGAGGCAAATGAAGGCGCGGCGCAATCAATCAGGCGGCAAACCGGCAATCAAACCGGCAGTGAGCTCTGCCTCCAGCGGAGGTCAAAGCTCTTTCTCTTGGATGGGGACTTCTTTGATTTCTGCGTTTTAGCCTTAAAGCAGGGGTGGGCAAACTTTTTGGCTCAGGAGCCACATTGACTTTAAAAATTTGAAAAAAACCCAAAAAACCCCAATGCATACATATCGAACATAATTAACGTAAACATAAATTCCTCAGCTCTTATCTTGTTTTGATTTCTGAAAACACGCGTCTGCAGCTCCAGCATTCTTTCTCTCTCCAAAAAAAGTAATATGTTTAAATTGCAGAACACTTTGAACAATAAAACACAAAATTCAAAAGATTCTTTTGTAACATTGATTTTTCAAATATGAAAAAAGGACAATGTTAATGCTTCCATTCACTCTCAGTGGGAACAGTCAATCAATTGCCTGTTGACCTGGTGTCGCCGGTTATGACATAATGTTTATTCGAAGTTGTGATCGGCTATATATGATAGGGCTGGCCGATTTTGGTCATAAATAAAATCCGGATTTTTTTCTCGGGGGGGGGGGAGATGGAAATCTCGTTAAATATTAGGGTTGCAGGAAAAAATCGATTCGAGCTCGAATCGCGTTTCTAACATGGAACGATTCAGAATCGATTCTCATTTTCAGAAAATCGTTTTTTTTTTGCGGGTGCGGGTGTGCCTTCTCAGCCACCGTAGTGCAGGGACAACAAGGAAGCAGCGTTGGCATATGTATAGGCATGCAAGCCTGGTAGGCTAGCCGCTACAGATGGGTGTGTCGTGTCGTGTATTTACACCAGAAGCGTCAGCAGAGCGTGAGCAGAGCGATCGCGTAGACGCTCTGCTTCGCTCCAGCAGCCTCCCACACAGAACGCGTTTCACGAGCAGAGCGGCTCGCGCAGCGGCTCGATCGGTTCACGCGAGGATCGCAAGATCGCGCGACAACCCAGGCAGTTTCCGCGTGTATTTAAAGAAAACAACAATGAAAGAAACAGTGATACTTCGAGACACTGTCCCAACAGATCCTGAGATCCTGAGAATTGTTTTGAATCGAGAATCGTTTTTAGATCGGAAAATAATCGTTTTTGAATCGAATCGTTTGGATTTGAAAGAATCGGGAAAAAAATCGAATCGTGACCCCAAGAATCGATTCTGAATCGAATCGAAAAATTATTTACCAGGTGGTGGTGAGGGCAGCAAACAGAATCACTTCCTGGTTTTAACAGCTGCTGTAGCTAGTGCAGATGCGAGTAAACATAGGTAGCCAGTTAACAGCTTCTCGAGGGGGGAGGAGGACTACGCTACCCAAGAGGCGCCAACCCGGAAGCATGAAAGAGGAAATTCGATTTTCCGATTTTCCTCTATTTAACATCGTTACGACTAAAAAAATCTGATTTCGATTTAAAATCGATTAATCGCACAGCCCTAATATATGACCTGTGTAGTGTTTTATTCTTGAAAGGGACAGAAATACATCGACGTTGATTTTGTTTGGGATTTCTTGTCTGGTGCGATCTGCTCTGTAGAGTTTGACGCGATTTAGCAACGGCTCCGTCAAAAACAAAGCTGCTACGGGTTGACAGCGCCGCGGTGTGGAGAGACGCTGCTGAGACGGGAGAGTGGCAGCGATCAGCGCCGATGACCGTGGTGCTTGTAAATAAGGCAAACGCGCCATCTAGTGGGATGCAAGGCATTACAAGACAAGTTCAAATGGTTGCAGTCATAATGATATGATTTGCGCAATTCTGTCAGTCTTCGACAGGCCGGATTAAGAAGATCAACGGGCCGGATGTGGCCCGCGGGCCGCACTTTGCCCACCTCTGCTTAAAGTGTTGTGAAAAAGGTTCTCGCTTGTGTCCTCAGTTATACACACATTTGTAATAGTGCCATGCGTTGAAGGAGCTCGTGTCTTGAATGTTTTTGTTCCAGGCGCACACGCTGGCGCGGGGGTGTGGCCAAAACGAACCCATTTTTGGGCCACAAAGGGTTCTGAAATTTGTCTGAGGGGGGCGCAGAGCAGGAGCCGATGAATGGAGTGTTTTGGTGACCTACCTCATTGGAGGAAATATATATTTTTGGGATATGAAGAAAACATGTGCTTTGATGTCTATTGAAAATAGACAAAAGCAAAGTTACAAGAAAATGTGTCTTTGAGGCCCCACAGTATTTAGCTCTTTATTGAAATGACACTTAAAATACTGTGCAAATGGAGGAAATACAGCTATTTCATGACTTACTTAATATTGATATCATTTTTTCAAGTTCTTCAACGACCCACATATGGCCATCGGGCTGTAGTTTGCTCATATTTCCTGGTTTGGCTTAAACGCGGCCTAAAACCACCACATGGCGTCTTTCAAACTGAACTGGATGAAGAACGAAGCAGACAAGACAAGACAAGACAGGACAGCATGACGTCTCAATGATCAAACTCCAAGTCGCAGGAGCCGTTCAGAATACAGGCCTGGGTGGGTTGGGGCTGGCTGGGGGGGGGGGGGGGGGGTGGTATTGAGCGTCTGTTGTCGGCGAGCGGCCCGAACGAACGTCGGCGCCAAAGGACGGCAGATGGAGAAAGTGACCCAAATGTTCATGTGTGGAAGCGTCTCTGGCAGCGTGGGCCTCCCTCCCCGACGGCGCAGCCAGGTTCCAGGACTGATGTCTTCATAGCGGGCCAAGGTTTGCACATCCAGTTCGGAATAGGAGGTTTCCAATGTGATGTATTTTACAAAAAACCAACCAGTCAAACAAACAAAAAAGGCTCAAAAAAATAGATAAATAATAATAAACTACAAAAACAAACAAAAAAACTTCTTACAATAAGACTTAAATCAGGAGTGAAGAGACAAATGCGGCTGAACCTTCATTGCGAAGAAAACAAACCCAAAACATATGTTTTTGTTTTTAACAACACAAATCCACCTGTTCCTCCTCTTCTTCCTCCTCCTCCCTCTTCTCCTCATCCTTTTTCTCCCTCCTCTTCTTCTACCCCCTTCTTCCTCCTCTTCCCCCTCCTCCTCCTACTTGTGATCCGATGTCGAGGGGGATCGATTGCACTTTGTTTATGAATGTTTAACCGAAGGGCGCGACCCCAAATGGACCAAGCTGTCATCTTGCAACTCAAAATCGCTTTATTTGCTTTCCTCCACTCGACTGAACTGGACACAGCAGCTGCATGATCGATCTCAAATGGAGGGGGGGCGAGGAGGCGTGAGGCGTTGCTAAATTAATGAGCTGGAGACGACGATCATGTTTACACGGCCCGCCCGTTTTCTTTTTTCTTTCTTCGACGCCTCCTCAAAGCCAAATCGTTGGGAAGGGAGAAGAGCTGCAGAGGAAATAAATGACTGGCAAAGCCAATAATTACTGCTCACCGCTGCCCCCTTGGTGTCATTGATAGAGAGAGAACGTTCATTGGTCCATGAACGGGATAAAGGTCAGGATTAACCAATCGCATTTACTGGATTTCTTTTTTTTCGTTGTGTTTTTTTTTTCACTCTAATGAAGATCAATAGAGAGTGAGAGAGAGAGAGAGAGCAAGACCATATTACACAGTGTTAATGATCTGCTGCTGCCATAACAGAGAGAGAGAACACGGCTTTTAATGAGCGTCATGCACATGCACGTGCACAAGCCTGGCTGTGTTGTGTTTCCACTGCGAGAGAGACTAAGAAGTTGTATCCCCCGCCCAACAGACTTCCCAGATACGGCTTCACCATGACCAGTCGCAGACCACATTACTGTCCACTTTTTCTAGACTGGATTTGTTCCACTGTGAAACAGTAAAAATCTCATTATATATATATCATTTAGGCTTTTTCATGTAATTATTCTTTTTTTTTTAACCAGGCCATGGTTCTCGACCTGAAAAAGGTGGCTTGCCCTCTCTGGGTCGGTGGAGAGACCCTGCCTCAGGTGGAGGAGTTCAAGTATCTCAGGGTATTGTTCACGAGTGAGGGAAAGATGGAACACGAGATCAACGGGCGGATCGGTACCATTCTGTTGTGGTGAAGAGGGAGCTAAGCCGAAAGGCGGAGCTCTTGATTTACCGATCGATCTACGTTCCCACCCTCACCTATGATCACGAGCTTTGGGGAAGCAGCCAAAATGACTTTCCTCTGTAAGGTGGCTGGGCGCACCCTGAGGGACAGGGTGAGGAGCTCAGTTACCCGGGAGGAGCTTGGAGTAGAGCCGCTGCTCCTCGGCATCGAGAGGAGTCAGCTGAGGTGGCTCGGGCATCTGTTTCGGATGCCTCCTGGACGCCTCCATGGAGAGGTGACCCACACTGGGGGGACTATGTCTCTGGGCTGGCCTGGGAACGCCTTGGGGTCCCGCTGGATGAGCTGGAGGACGTGACTAGGGCCAGGGAAGTCTGGGTGTCTCTGCTGAAACTGTTGCCCCCATGACCCCACTTTGGATAATGCGGCAGTAGAAGAAGAAGAAGAAGAAGAAGAAGAGACGTTTTTGAAACCGTGTATGTCAAAACTGCAATCTCTATTTTTTCTTGGGGTGAGGGGGCAATGATGTCAAAGCCCGACCCATTAGGCAAGCTTATGCACATGCTCCAGGTCTTCTTCTCTAATTTCAGGGAGTACCCTTAGAGCGCCACACAAGGCCTGGCATAGGTACTGCAGCGGTTTCAGTGGTTCTCAGTGGTCCTGTTCAGACGTGAACAATTTTGGATGCAACTTCCACTCGGGCTGACAAGATATATTGAAAGAATGTGTATCAATATATTTTAAAACGCAATATGAATATACAGTATGTGTTTACTTTACATTGGGACATATATTGTACATCAATATTCTATATATATTGAGATATGAGCCAACATTTATGGAGGCGACTTCCGTCCGCTTGAAACCTTCTGATAAAGACAAAGATAGAAATGGTTGTTGTAAAAAAAAAAAAAAGAAAAAGAAAATTCCAATCTTTGTGTGCACAAAATTCAACTTTGCATGTAATTTAATTATCAGTTAATTTGTCATAAAAAAGGCTGCTTTAAAAACCTGCAGTTTGTGTCGCTTTGCAGTTGTGTTTCTGGCGCTAATGTGGCGTTTCTCGCCTCACTCATCTCTGTTCTTCCTCTCTTTTAACAGCCAGTCTCTCCACCGCCACCGCTGATGATCGTCACCTCCATCCTCTGGTCAACAGACGGACCCAGGCAGGAATGCACTTTGGACCTCCTCCAACCAGCGACAAAGTCGAAGCAATAAAGACTAATAAAAAAAAAATCTCTCTCGTGCCTCTCTGTCCAAGATACAAATATGTGGTAATGTGTCAGTACGTTTACATGCAGAGCTTCATCGGACTAAGCTCATAAATCGGTTTTCTCATCTAATCTTACTTCTCCCCTTGTCCCAGTCTACGTGCAGCTGAGAAAATCTAATTATTGACGGGAACGTGTCCACCTCCCCCAGACTATAGGGCGAGTCTTTTCAGTGTGTTAACTTCCAGTTAAGCTCTTTCGCAGCACAATAACAAAAAAAAACTGGAGCGTGATACGAACGGTTGTAATGTCCATACTGGTCTTCAATTTAACGAGTTTCCTCACCGAACAGCTGCAGACGTCCTTCGCCAACGTCAGCAGATTGGTCTGGAATTTTACAAACGTAGACAACATGTTACTGCAGATTTTACTGTCAAAGCCCACATCTACCACAGCGAAGATACTCTTGCAAGTGAGCACTACGTACTAATGACATTTAAAAAAGAAAGAAATATAACTTACGCAAATTTACATTGAGCTGGACTTCATTTCACCTGAATAAAAACTAAAATATCTCTCAGCTGTCTACCTCCAAGAGCCACTGAGACTCAGCACGGTTTTCTTTGAGCATTAGTCAATGAAGTCAGCATCCAGGCAGCATTTTGATTTGGGCTGCCTGAGACAACTGGTTTCCCTCGGCTAACATATTTTCTTTACTTTCATTAAAATCGCTAGTAACATGTTGTTTTGGACAATCTGCTGACGGCGGCGCCACAGCTGTTCGGGAAGGGAAAGCGAAGCGACGGTAATGAAAGATTTTTTGAACACATTTCCGAATAACACGCAGATCATTTGAGAAACCGGACTTGGACTGTGGACTGTTTGGAGCCTCCAGGAAGTAACTCCGAGCGCCAATTCCCCTCCAGGTGAGAAGCGCCATTGTTCTGTATGAACTGGCGCGTTTACAGAGCACCGTGTCGTTGCAAACTTTTTTTGAGACAACAAATGAAATGAAATAAAAAGGTTCTCGCTTGTGTCCTCAGTTATACACACATTTGTAATAGTGCCGTGCGTTGAAGGAGCTTGTGTCTTGAATGTTTTGGTGCCGGGTGCACACCCTGCCGCGGGGGTGTGGCGCATGCGCACACGCATTGTCCAGTTGCACTCCGACTAAGGCACGCAAAAGAGAAATCCATGGAGAAATTTGAATTCCAATCACATTATCTGGGTGTCTCATTCCAATCGGAGCTCTCAAACTCCGATCTCAGTCACACTAACATGTTTCCATGCACTTCAGTTGTCCGATTCTAATCGGACCAAGGCAATACTTTGTTTTTCTCGAGTGTCATGTAGACATAGTGTGTAATGTTTAAGTGAAAACAAAATGGGATCAGTTGCATTTTTTAAATCCAGGGATAAGAGGGATAAAAAAAAAAAAAAGTGCTGTCCCATTTTATTAGGTAACAATTACACTGTGCGCAAGAAGGTGCGGAAACTGTCTGTCACCATTTTCTCATTTCTTGATGGGTGGGAGACCAAAAAAAAAAAAATAGCTTCCACAAGCCAGATTTAATCAGCATGGCTGCTGCTGCTGCTGCTGCTGCTGCTGCTGCTGCTGCTGCTGCTGCTGCTGCTGCCGTCAGACGTCATTTTCTTTCTAACCACAAAATCCATATGAATGAGAGAGAGTCAGAGCACGGAGGAGGACAACGGGTGAGTTCAGTTCCCTTTTCCTGCCACCGATCTGCTTCACCACTTCTCTGCAGTGAGGTAAAGTGAGGGTTTTGCTCCCATCACGAAATGTTAGAAGATGTTACAAAAGGAGAAACGTAATAAAGTTAAATAATATCGTGAAAAAAATAAAAAAAATAAAAATAAACAAGAATAAATATCAGTCAGTGCTGCAGATGGAATAAAACAATTTGAGATAAACTGTGATATTTGTTCAGACTGGTGCCCAGGTTTCTTTTTTAATACTATCGAGATACATTTTTCAGAGGTTCTTGTGTCTCGACATTTGGATACAAGAGTGTTTGTGTCCGGCCGCGACCTTTAGACGACGACGCTGCCGCTGACGACGATCAAAGATCCAACGAATCGAAGCGAACATCAGAGGCAACGGCCGCTTCACCGCTCGGGCACAGCTCAATGGGAGTCAGGAGAAACAGATCGAAGAAGAGGCTCTTCACACGGGCGGAGGTAAAAAAAAATAAAAAAGAGAAAAGGACGGCTTGGAATGAAAAGGATGCGCAGGCAGCTCCCTGGCGAGCCTGAGTGACCTGGCTGCTGGCGGCTGCTGCTGAGTGTTCCGTCAAAGTGCAAGAGGACCAGAAAATTGAGCGAATCGTGAGAATTCAAAGCCTCGTTTTCATTTTATGGCTACATCTACAGGAACAACAAAAAAAAGTGCCTTAAAAACATTATAAACATTATGAAGTGCATTTCCATGAAGTCGGTAAAGCAGATAAACTTTTCAAGCTTTGGCACGAGATGGCAGTTTAAGCACCACACCCTCAAAAATTGTCTGAATTAATTCTGAATAACTGGTACATTTCTTTCCAATTTACTGCCTTGTTTCCTCTTTTATTGTTTCATGAAATCAGCTGCTGCAGAGCAAAGATACTCCACCAAGCTGAATGATGGCGATGACATGACAGCAAGGAGCGTTCTGATTGGTCAGATCTCGCCATTGCCACGGTTTGTCACATCAATGCGAAGGCTTGCATTTAAATAATAATAATAGTAATAATAATAAAGTACAACAAAATGTTGTACAGAAGCAGATGTAACCCAGGTCAAAATGGTACTTCCTGTCACGTGCTTTGGGTCAACCAATCAGGTCGCTCGTCGAGCAGTGAGCGTTGTGCAGCTGCAACCACTGTGTGCTGTGTGAACTACCTGCTTTGGATCAACATTGTGGACCAAATTGCTGCTGTTTTTTCCCTTTTGATTGTTTATGTTTAATTATTTGTAAACGTTACTTCTTTAATTCAGCAGAATTGTAAATGGTTGGGTTATGTCTGTTTGTATTTATTATCTTCTAATTTCACTTAATACACGGTACCATCACTAAGTATAAATCTGTTTCCATGTTTATGTGTTGCACCATCACCTCCAAGACCTGAACCGAGTTAGAATCTTCTGCTCTAGCCTGAATCCATCCATTAACGCTAAAATATTAAAACTAATTTCTGGCCTGTGTACATGTTACACATACAACATATTTAACTGAACTAAATACAATGAGAAATACAATATGAAAATAATTCCATTTGGGAATTTGGAATTATCGCGATGGAATGAATGATAATTCTAAGCGAAATTCCAGAGTAAGGCAGCGCCTCTTTTTTTGGGGGGGGTTTTGATTTCCTGTATTGGAGTCACATGACCTGCACTGCCTTCACATCCCTCATCAATCCATTCCAATCCAACAGGTTTCATTCCCAGTCAGTTTGCCGCAGGAGCCACCTCCCCCCCCGCAAACCCCCCCCCTCCCACACACACACTATCATTTCTATTCCACGTCTTCACTCTGTGCGGGTCGCTCCGCAGCCAGCCGCCCGGATTCCCGCTGTGATTGACAGCTGGGAGACACCTCACCACCACTCCTCTACCTCTGTCATGTTCCGTCTCCTTCTGTCGCCTCCTCCCCTTTTTTTCTTTTGATGGTCTCTGTCTTGCCGCGGTGGACGTGGGCCTCCCCAGGGACGCTTCCATCCCTCCGCCCAGGAAACCAAAGCGCCGCAGTTCAATACAAATGAAAGATGGTGTGTGTGCGCGCGTGCGTGTGGTATATTTATGTATAAGGCAGCTGCACTCAGAAACTGTCAACGCCAAATTGAGGATAAAGTTTAATCTTTGTTACTATTAGAGGAAGTCTTTAGAGTCCGACCGCACTGCGGAAAAGTGGTTGCGGAAAACTAAATTGAAACAGCTTGCAAGGAAATAAAATGAAACACCTGAAAAAGGCCCGACAGACTCTGCTACTTATTGATGAAACTGGTTGCACTTGAATTCAATCGTTCATTGCTAGCAGAAGACCTTCAAAAAGACGTTGTACAAAAGTCAATTACGTACATGGATTCTGCGTTGTTTGGCTACTAAGGGAGAATGAAGATCCTGAAACCTGACAGAGCTTATATGGGATGGACTCATGTCTGATTGGCTATCGTTTGTTTAAAGGGAGGGGTCGTGGTTCAGACTTAACGCCTCTGGTTGGCTTCGTCTGGACTCTCCTTATGGTTTGAGCCAACAGAAACAGTTGACGCCCTAACGCCTGGTTCACACCAGACGTGAAAGCGTCACAAAACAGTGCGCCTGTGAAAATCACGCGCAAGCCACAGCTCTCCTGTTCACACCAGACACACAAGCACTTCTGCTCAGCCCCTGTTTACTCCCATTCAGACAACTCCTACTTCTCTACTTCCAAGAACAATTTCACATCGTCCATCCTGACTTAATAACAACTAATTTCTGCCTCTCTCTCCCCATTTGTTTGTGTTTAGACACCCACCCTCGCCCCGTAGCTGTTGCTCTATGTGGTGTGTGTGTGTGTGTGTGTTTGTGTTTGTTTGTTTCATCTCTCTCAAACTCTGATACTAGATACTGACAAAAATAACGTACACAAATATGATCGCATTTGTCAATCGGGGTATTTTATTTTGAAAATTAACCGGATTTTCTTGTGTTCCTTTGAATGACTTCCTGTCTAGTTGACGTGGATCACTCGAGCGGACAAAAGTGAGCAGACGGCAAAACAATCGCTGCATGCCGCAAGCCCCGAGCGGAGGTGCGCACCGCGGCACTTCGGGGCACTTCCACGTCCGGTGTGAACCGGGCGTAAGAGCTATTAGATAAGGAAAAGAAGGAGTGAACGCCACCTGGACAGGAAAAAGAAAAACTCCCCTTCCTACCAATGTAGGGACTTCAATCATGCCTCTCTCACTGCTACTCTCCCAGACTTCACACAGCCGCGAGCTGCTACACAAGAGACAATAAGAATCTGGACTTATTGTATGCCTGTCTCACTGCTACTCTCCCAAACTTCACACAGCACGTGAGCTGCTACACAAGAGACAATAAGAATCTGGACTTATTGTATGCCTGTCTCACTGCTACTCTCCCAAACTTCACACAGCACGTGAGCTGCTACACAAGAGACAATAAAAATCTGGACTTATTGTATGCCTGTCTCACTGCTACTCTCCCAAACTTCACACAGCACGTGAGCTGCTACACAAGAGACAATAAAACTCTGGACTTATTGTATGCAAACATCAAAAATGCATACACCTCCACACCACTACTCCCTCTCGGGCGCTCAGACCACATCCTCATCTGTCTGCAGCCTGTTTACACCCCGGTGTTGCAGCAGCAGACCGTACAAAAGAAGACTGTACAGATCTGGTCTGATGAGGCCTGTGAACAGCTGAGGGACTGCTTTGAGTCAACGGACTGGGACATCTTATGCAAGTCACATTGGGAAGACATCAACAGTCTGACCCACTGCATCGCTGATTAAATTAATGTAATCAGTAATTTCTGTGTGGAAAAAACCGTACCATCCAAAAGGGTACGTTTTTTCCCGAACAACAAACCGTGGGTAACTCCCGATCTGAAGGCTCTGCTGAATAAGGGCGTGTTCTCATAGCCTCGCCTCGCCTCGCCACGCCTCGGTTCGATTGTGTCCTCATTGGCCCCCGGTTCACGAGACCGTGGGCGGAGTCGACGCAGTAAAGCGGGACAATGTTTTCGAAGGCATTATTTCTGTGCGATACACGACAGCGCAGCGATGGACAAAGTAGAAGTTGTTTCATACCTGCTGCTCGGTCTGTGGTCGCTTTTCTGTTAAAGAAAGAACAGTTTTTGCTCACTGAAGTCACAGTTGATCATTTATGCAGGCAACATTTATAATTTCTGGTTTCGTTTTCTGGGAGAGTAACGGTGTAGTTCAACCTTTATATTTTCACCAAAAGTAAACACAAGACAGATACAACGGGAAATAGCCTTTATTTAAAAACAAACAGACAGTAAACACGACTCCTTATTTGAAACAGCTGCCCTAGCGAGCCAAGGACGACTTTATGCCGCGGTGTTCGAGGCTTCCTCGCGGCGAAGAGCCACGTCCTCTCGACGAATCCGTATTTCCTCTCGTCTCAAGACTCGAACGTAACGCGCCTCACGCAGGAGCAACTCGGTTTGTTCCGACCGCTTCGCCGTTTGCCGCTCGTCGTTTTCGCGAATATGGTTGAACACACTCGCAAACACGCAAGTTCCGTGTCGAAAGAGTTGGCGTCGGTGTCCGCTCCGAAAGGGTAAATCGACGAAAACACTGAGCCAATCCAGTGCCCTGCTCGTCGCTACGTCACCACTCAACTCGCCTCGTCTCGCTTGGACCCTGAGCGCTTGAGGTACCAAAACGGCGCCCCCTACAACCGTGTAGCGGCCAGTGAGGACGCACCGCACCGTGGCAAGGCGAGGCGAGGCTATGAGAACACCCCCTAAGAAGAAGAGGGCCTTCTTTTCAGGAGACAAAGGGGAGCTAAAGACAATACCGCGGGAGCTTAAGTACACCATCAGAAGGTGTAAAAAGGCGCACAAAGAGAGGCTGGAGAAACACCTGGAAAAGAACAATGCCAGAGAGGTGTGGAGAGGCCTGAATCACATCTCAGGCCACAGCAAGGGTGTGGAATGACATGTCGTCACCACAGGGGATCAGGACTGGGCAAACCAGTTGAACCAGTTTTTTAATATGTTTGACTCTGTCCCCCCACCAACTGCCCTGCTTCTTCACACCTCTCCTCCTCCTCCTCCCCCCAGCTGCAACTGCAGCCTTTCACACCTCAGCTCCCCGTACACTACCACCGCCCGCATACCTCTTTTGTACAACACCCAACTCAACCCTTGGACTCACCCCAGTACCCCCCTCCCTACCGGGAATCACCAAGGTCCATGTGAGGAGGACTAAGGCGAGGAAAGCCACAGGCCTCGATGCCATCAGCTCCAGGTTGCTCAGGGAGTGTGCAGACCAGCTCAGTGAGGTAGTTCAGTTCATGTTCAACCTGAGCCTTACCCTGGACACAGTGCCGGTCCTGTGGAAGACCTCCTGTGTGCTGCATCGGGCCTTGTCTTACCTGGAGTCCCCCAGGAGCACTGTGAGGGTCATGTTTTTGGACTTCTCGAGTACTCTATCCGTTCCTCTTCACCCTTTACACGGTGGACTTCAGCTACAACTCCAACCTCTGTCACCTGCAGAAGTTCTCCGACGACTCAGCCATTGTCGGCTATATATCAGAGGGGGACGAGCAGGAGTACAGAGGAGTCGTCTTGGAATTCGTGGACTGGTGTGAGCAGAACCACCTGCTGCTCAACGCGAACAAGACAAAGGAGCTTGTGGTGGATTTCCGCCGAACCACCCGAACACACACATCTGAACATCCAGGGCTCGGACATTGAGATAGTGGACTCATTCAAGTACCTGGGTGTTCATATGAACAATAAACTGGACTGGTCCACAAACACCACTGCTGAGGAGACTGAGGTCCTTCGGGGTCAGCAGGGCCCTTCTCCGGACTTTTTATGACACTGTGGTGGTCTCTGTGGTTTTAACAATATCGTGTGCTGGAGGCGTGGAGTCACAGACAGGGACAGGAGGAAACTGGACAGACTGGTAAGGAGAGCAGGCTCCGTCCTGGACTGTCGACTGGACTCTATCCAGGAGGTGGCGGACTGAGGTATGTTGGCCAAGCTGACATCCATCATGGAAAACATATCCCACCCCCTGCACCACACTGTGGAGAGCCTGAGCAGCACCTTCAGCTCAAGACTGCTGCACCCTCAGTGCAAGATTGAGCGCTACCAGGTCATTCCTGCCTGCAGACATCTGGCTGTACAGTTGTACTGTAGTAAAATCATCACACTTACAGTACATTTAATAAAGGTGCAATAAAACACTTACTTATATGTCAATATTGTGTACATAACTTGTAAAATAATCCAACTGTCAATATGAAGTGAATATCTTTTTTGCACCATCTTTGTCTGGAAATATTTTAATTTTATTTATTTATTTATTTTTAATCAATATAATCTCCTTGTTTTCTTCTTCTTCTACCTCATAGACCAACAGGGGCTAGAGTATTCTAGGCAGGACTCCATGCTGGTACATCCAGGTCTTTGCCGGGAGTCCAGATTTGGGAATGGCTGTGAGCAAACATGACAAGTCGCTCTTGATCTGCTCTAGTGCCTGCATTCTTCAGGGAGCAATCAAAGATTTTGCCCAGGCTCTTGACAGAATGACAAAATGGAGCCACCTGCACCCAGGAACAGATCTCTGCATTCCGCCTCGGCAGACTTAATCATTGGATGCAACAGTTCGGTATGCATCGCAATTTTTGGGCCACGGTACCAGTACGGTTTCAACATCTTATCAATCTTATATACACAGGAGGTAACAGCGTCTTAAGACCTACTTTTTTTTTTTTTTTTTTTAAGTTTATAGTTAGATTCCATCCACTGTCAGTTAAGCTGCTGTAGGCTTACGCTGCGGAGGGAGATCTTTCGCTCTGCCACTGTCTGCCACCCTGGCTCACTCTGCTCCTTTCTCTCTTTCTCTGTCTCCCCTCTATTATTGTATTTCACCCCAACTAGTCACAGGCAGATGATGGCCCTCGGGAGTCTGGTTCTGCCCTAGGTTTCTTCCCACAGGGGAGTTTTTCCCAACCACTGTCGCATCTTGCTTGCTCCGGGGGCCCCGTTGGTTCTCTCTGATTGTATAAAGCGCTTTGAGACGCCTTTGGTTGTGATTTAGCGCTGTACAAATAAAGTTTTATTATTATTATATATCTATATGAAACTACTCTAACTAAATAAGGCAATATTGTATTGTAAATATAATTAAAAATACAGATATAATAAAACCACAACCTTTTTTTTTTTTTAATGTGCACTATCAGATT
The DNA here is from genome assembly GCF_046127955.1 of Nelusetta ayraudi. Taxonomy (NCBI): domain Eukaryota; kingdom Metazoa; phylum Chordata; class Actinopteri; order Tetraodontiformes; family Monacanthidae; genus Nelusetta; species Nelusetta ayraudi. The sequence goes on along the minus strand of NW_027466051.1, from coordinate 1,023,730 downwards.
AAATTAAACAAACATAAAACCACACAAATTCGTCAGACGTCACGAAAGCAGCGAGTGGTGCCACAACAACAACAACAACAAACAGGGTAGAGAAAGATTATTGAGTTTTAGGATTAGTTATTATCTTAGGCTGCTATATTCTACTTAGTTTTCCCAAAGAGAGACACCAGGGTTAATGTGGTAAAGGTGTTGTGTTATTGTATTCTGTTTGTTGTTGTTCCATGGACTTGGCACCTGGAAGTGACATTTGCCTATTGAGGCTATTTGGAAACACCTGTTTGATGGAATTAAAAAAGCCAGACATGTTGATCTATTTAATGACAGTGGTTCTTTTGTGAATCTACTTGCACAAAATGCATGTTTTGATAAAAGTTTTGTGACCGGCTGAAACGTACCAAAATACCGTTGTTTGCCATTGTGTATTGAACCGAACAGGGTACCGAAGGGTCTGGTAAAATATCGAATATTGTGTCATCCCTATTATCGAACACATTTCAAAATCATAAAACTGTCTTTTCTGTCCACATTCAAATGTTCCAGTGTTGATAGATGTCCCCTACTGTTGGAGTTACTTCATTATGACGAGGTAAATTTGAAAGGCACAGGGCTTACATGTCTCAAACGTCTAAATCTCTGAAACCAGTGGAGAAACTGATCACTTTAAGTCTACTCTGGGGTAAGATTTTTTTTTCCCCACTTTAAGCCCATACAAATCCAATTTAAGATTAAAATTGATCCTGTAAGCCTTCCCCCGAAGCGTTAGAGGACCTGAGGAGACGATCATTCTGCATGAGACAAATCATCCAAAAATGAAACCACTAAATAATCTGTGTTACCCTTGTTGCAGATTTTTTTTTTTTTTTAATTTTTTACTAGCGATTAAAACTGAAACACTAGCTTGTAAAACTGTGAATTTAGGGGTTCTCCAGTAATTGACAGCCTTTTGCCCTTTTTTTTGGGGGGGGACATTCCTAAGAGGAGAAAAACACACACACACACAGAGCAGTGTGTAGCGTAGGTACGTAACCCTGGAAAGTGTGGGGTGGTGCTCCAAAGTGTGGCTTCACTTCGACCAACAACACATCTTCTAAATGTATAATGCGGAAAACAATTATTTCATGCAAAGGAGAGTACACAACTAATATGATGAAACACATCCGAGGTCACGTTTTCAAATTAACAGAGTGCCCCGTCTTTGACGCACTGCGCCGGCTGGCCTCCCTCGGTTGCCTCTTCCTCCAATGCCTGTTCCTCCGGTGCCGACCCTGAGCCTACCACTTTACTCTTGGGTAAGTAAAGCGATACAAATAAGTGTTATGCCAACACGGAGGCAGCTAACATGTTACACTTGGCCTAAAACAGTGGGTCATCTCAAATGCAAATAGCCAGCCCATGTATTTCTTCATAGACCACTGACCCGCTAACGTTAGCCAGACAGCTGGCCAGACTCCATTCACCATTGGGGCAAAGGGAAGGATGCTGGCGCAATAATTTAAGAGTGCCACAGAAAAGTTACAGCATTTACTGTCAAAAGACTACATCCCTTTTCAGACGTGGAATCGCCAACGTTTAGGTTTGTTAAAAAAATAACGATAGAGCTAGCTTAGCTCTATGTGTAGCTTGAGCTCTGAGCTGAAGCGACAGTGACGTTATATATTTGTTTATGTTTGCAGGGACATGTTGAAAGCCATCAACCCCAGATATACAACACCTAACAGGGACTACTTATCTAATAAGTTGATCCCAAAACTGTGTACAAAGCACAGACTGGTTGTGTTGTGGCAGAGGAAATAAGTGACAGTCAGTTTGCCATTTCTGACAAAATTGTAGCAATCACTGCAGATAATGCCGCCAATATGGATGTGGCTATGAAGCATCTGCAATTTGTGAAACTGTGCTGTTTTGCCCACATACTTAATCTAGCAGTGCAAAGTCGGCACTGCCTAAATGCAGTGAGTCAGTGGTTGGTCAAAGTCTGAACCATTGTTGTGTGGATGAGGAGGCGTTTGATGGCAAAGGTGGTTCTCCAGGAGAAGCAAAAGCTTCTACATAAGAAGCATGATGTTCACTTCACTGTTGTCCATACTACATGACATTAACAAAGCTACTTTACATGTTGGATGTTGTATTTATGAGCTCTGCAGAGCAGTACAACATTCTTTGAGTACTTAATTTTAATACAATTATTGTTTGTCTCCTAGGATAAAAAGCGTCTGCTAAATGACTTTAAAAATAATGTCCTTTGTTTCTATTAGAGCTGTCTCAACATGCACTTATTCTTGATGTGAGAACGAACTGGAACTATCTTTACCTAATGTTGGAGATATTCACAGAGCAGTACCCTGCAATTCAAGCAGCCAGCTTGGATCAATGGCTGAGACATAATATGTAAAGGGACAGGTAAAGATAAATAGACGAGATGGATAAGATAGTTAATCCTGATGAGGTATGAAGCTTGGACACAAAATACCAATACACACAAAATATGAATTCAAATGGCAGCATTAGAGTGAAATACACTTGACTTATTACAAAGAACTGTCACTATAGCCCCTTTCCAGGTGGCCAAAAAACCAATGTACACCCGCCATGCATTGGCATTTGGTGGCAGTGGGAAAGGCTCACCGACTCGTGTCAAACAACCTCTTCTGTATTCTTTTTCATGCAGACTTGCTCAGCTGACTGAGGAGGATGTTCGGAGAGCAGAAAACTTTCTCTACGTCATGAAAGTTCTCCACACGTTCACACTCTGTGTGTCTGCAGACAAGAGCCCCACGTGTGGATAGATACTATCAATTCTCAAAAAGCTTAGGGCACATCTGACTATGCAAGAGGGAGATACAGTGTTTGTATCAAACATTAAAAAACTGTGAAAATCAGGTGGAGGGAGAAGATTGGACCAAGTCACAGACAGAGCAGCAGCAGACTCTTGACTGTTTATTTTGTTGCCGTTAGACAGGCAGTGGAGCACGGGCTGAGGCCAGGAGAGAAGTGAGAGAAAGGTCGACGGAGTCTCAGGGGAGTCTTGAAGCAGGAGCAGGTCCAGGGAGGCAGCATGCAGAGCAGGAGAGTCTCCCTGGGAGGAAAAACCAGGCATAAATATCCTGACGACTAAAAAACTAGAAACTCAGATCTAAAAGGATTCAAAGAAGCACTTTGCCCAGAGAGCCTGACAAGAGTTACCACTGAGGTAGCTGCACCGATCTGGCAGGGAGTGGCTGGAGAACCGGGCTTTTAAAGCAGAGGGTATGTATATATATATATATATATATATATATATATATATATATGTGTATATTCATATCTTTATTCCCATGGTTTGCTTAACAATTTAGAATATGTGTTTTGCAGAATGATGAGCTCAGGAAATTTCTGCAAGTGGCCACTGCATTGGATCCAAACACAAGTTGGAGGATGACATCATCTGAGACCAGATCCAGGGACAGCTGATTAAACAGGTGAAATATCATTCATGCACAACTGTCCTTTTCAGCTATTAAAATGGATCTGAGATTGAAAGCCTCGCTATGTTCTTTGTAGCCTCCAGAGGAAGACTGTGAAGGTGATGGGGACACCATGCAACCCGAGGAAAGGCCTGACAATGAGGGAGTGGAAAATGTGGATGAGGAGAGTGTACAATTGCTGACATTATGTAGGTTGTCAATCTTAATAATGGTAAGTGATCCATGTCAATCAAGAATCAAGTGGAGAGACATCAGCAGACAAACCAGGAAATTCCACCAGCCGTAACGTCAGAGAACCCTGCTGCAGCAAAGGAAAGACTTATCCTTTGCTGTCAGAACTTGCTATCTCATATTTATGCGTTCAAGCTTCATCTACACCCAGCAAACGTGTGTTCTCCACTGCAGGAGACACTATCTGTCCAGAACACTCACGCATACTGCCTGAGAAGGCAGATATGATCATTGTTCTCAACAAGAACTGTTCCTGATTTTATATGTAACCTGCTGCTAATCAGGACTGGGTTTTAAATGTTTTTGGTCGCCCATTAGTGGGAGTTCTGCAACATGTACCTGCAGCACCAGACACTCAGGATCTTTAAAAAACGGCTGTCTTGTGAAAAGTGTTTCCCTGTGAGAAGAACATTTATAACACTTATATTGAAGTTCATAGGCTTGATAAATATACTGTGAGCAATTCACCGTAAAGTTCATAAAAGTTTTCTATTTAAATTTCATGGAGAAAGAACTTTCGGACCCTGCCTCTTAAAAAGAATTGAAAATCATTCGGAATCAGAATCGAAACAAGGAATCTGAATTGGAATCGTTCAAATTCAATCGACGGCCACCCCTACCCACTACCCAACTCTTCACACAGTCAATGGTCGTTCTCTGCAATCATTTAACTGCAATGTCTACACACACACACACACACACACACACACAAAAAAGGACTCAACAGCCTAAAGCTGCAGGTGGAGGTTCCCTGCTGCCGCCACTGAACTCTGTTTTATAACATAACACATCATGTATTCTAATCAGGGCCAATCAGGACTGTGGCCTGATGTCAACACTGAATATGCATGGAAAAAATATACACAGAATGCCGTCGTTGGCCACCAGACCTCGCCGGGGCCAACGATGCAGGTCCCTCTTCGGCTCTTTGAAGATAAAAACCCCTCTCCAGGTCTCATATATCAGCTACGGAGGCGACCGCCAACTTTTCCAGGCTTGACACGGTCGTACGTCTCTCTCCGACACCACCTCTCCACCCCCTCGGCTGCCGTCTCTTCACTTTTATTAGGCCTCCCTCTCACGCTTTCTTTACCTCTCCTCTCCGGAGGGGAGGAAGGGGGTGGGGGAGGGGCTCCCTCCCCCGGCTGTCCGTTTGTGTCCCATCCATCCATCGTTACCATCTTCTACCTTCATCATCACGCTGCTTCCTTCCTCCTGTGGGGTGACTGGTGTGTCAGGGCTGACAGAGATGCTCTGTACCTGTCCAACCGCGTCCCAGGGGAGGATCGCCGTGTGATGTTGTGCCGGATGACAGACAGCGACGCCTGATGGGAGAGGGCGGGTGGGTGAGGACAGGGTGTGGGGGGAGCCCGGCCTGGTGAACAGAGGAAGCCATCTGAGAGCGCCGAGGGTAACCTGAGGTGATTCTTAAACAGATTTTCCAATGAGGCTGAGACCTTGAAATTTATTAAAAGTCGGCCTTCATCATTAAATAATGCCGCGATGTTTGGCCTTGCGGGCATTTCATTTATGATTTAATAAAGCTAAATATGAGTATACCAACACTGAGCCCTAAGACTTGAAAATAAAATTAAAAAGTCAACTCTAATATGGGCGACACGGTGGCGCATTGGTTAGCGCTGCTGCCTCACAGCAACAAGGTTGTGGGTTCCATCCCGGGGCCCGGACCTGGGACCTTTCTGTGTGGAGTTTGCATGTTCTCCCTGTGTCTGCGTGGGTTCTCTCCGGGTTCTCCGGCTTCCTCCAAAAACATGCATGTGAGGTCAATTGAACGTTCTAAATTGTCCGTAGGTGTACATGTGAGTATGAATGGTTGTTTGTTTCTATGTGGCCCTGCGATGAACTGGCGACTTGTCCAGGGTGTCACCCTGCCTTCACCCTATGACAGCTGGGATAGGCTCCAGCAGACCCCCGTGACCCTGAATAGGAATAAGCGGGTATAGAAGATGAATGAATGAACTCTAAGATGGGATCCCTGACATACTAGATTTTTTAAGAAATATTCAGTGCAAGTCCTCGACAGACTCTGCTGTGTCAACCTCAGTCCACTTTTCTTCCAATTTTTTTTTAATGATAATTTTTAAATGAAGTCGCTGGAACGGAGGTCTGGGCCAAAGCTGTCATGACCTATCTCAGGCCTGAAGAGATGCTTGACTTAATATTCCTTCTTCTTCTTCTTTTTGCCTAAATCTAGACGTAAAGTGATGCAACCGACGAGGCGAAGGGATCAACTTACAAAATTAGTTTCTGTTTAAAATTTAAAGGCCACTGAAAAATATTCAGTTTGGAGACGGAAGGCTAATTAAACAGTCAGGTTCCAGGAGGTGATCAACACAATGTGTCTGTCTATTAAAACAGTTAGGTGAAGGCAGGTGATGTGGTCCAATCATTTTTTTTGTCTTTGGGATTTGTTTGAACTGGTTTCTCTGACAACAACAGAAATAAGGCCCTGTTTTCACTTGGTCACTTGTAACTGTTTTGGGTGATTGGATCACGAGAACGGAGCTCGCAGCATCTGTTCGCACTTTGGGCTTTGATTGCACATTTATTTTTAAAATAATTATTATTGTTATATTTGCCTTGTTTTTAAAAGGCGCTCAGGCAACAAACACACTTACAAGGGCCACGCCCTTGCGTCATGAGATGCGTCTCGAGCGTGCCATTTGTGATCTCATCACACCCCCCCCACCCCCCTGCCGAACCTATGCAAATGCAACATGCGTCATTTCCGTTTTTAACGACTGGGAGCAGTAAAGCGCAAAACCACGGCGAGTTTTACATGAGCTACAAGCTACGTCCAGTTAGTCAAGAAGACGACGCCGACGAAGAAGAAGTCCTCCGTCGCTACACAACGATGTACACAAGTAACGTGAAGCCGGGACCGCCGGTCCGGCTGACAAACATCGTAAAGGAAAAAAAAAAAAAAGTTTCACAACAACGATGTCAATAATCCATAAAAAAAAACTCTTAAACTAAGACAATAAAATGGTTTCGTAATATTTATATCTTTATTAACTAAGAAAATACGTCCATTTGTTGCTCGCTTTTTCATCGCCCTTTTTCGAAGATGTCTTGGCGAAAATACGCAATGCCTTCTGGGTAGGCCCTTACTCCCAAGGGTGGTGCCGGAGAATCTCAACATTCAGGGCGATACAGCCCTTAAACTTGTCCCTCAACTTGACGTTCTGAGAATCGGAACAGCACTCGCACTTCGCGGGAGCGCGCATTTTTGAGATTGAGGGTTGAGATTGAGGGTTAAGAGAGGAATTGGAATTCACCCTTAGATTCCATCCACTGTCAGTTAAGCTGCTGTAGGCTTACGCCGTGGATGGAGATCTTTCGCTCCCATTACAGGGATCGTTGCTCTGTGCAGGCGGAGCTTCTATCACTCTCCTCACCCAATCAATCTTTGACTCCGCCTACTCTGTCCAAACTAGCTCTCATTATGCTTTGTACAGTATGCTCGATATGCATGATGCTGCCGCAGTCTCTGTGTCCCCAGCAGGTGATGACCACGCTTAGGACCTGGACTTGTCCTGTCGGCAGATTGTCCATCGAGCTAGGCTCTTGCCTTCCAAAGCATGGACACTTACAGCCCACGCGGACAGCAGCCTTGAATTATTTCCTATTTTTGTGTCTATATCCATTTTGTGAATGGCTGGTTGGTGTATCTGTTTTTCACTCTGTCCTGTCTGCCACCCTGGCTCACTCTGCTCCTTTCTCTCTTTCTCTGTCTCTCCTCTATTTTTGTATTTCACCCCAACTACTCATAGGCAGATGATGGCCCTCTGGAGTCTGGTTCTGTCCTAGGTTTCTTCCCACAGGGGAGTTTTTCCCAGCCACTGTCGCATCTTGCTTGCTCCGGGGGCCCCGTTGGTTCTCTCTGATTGTATAAAGCGTTTTGAGACGCCTTTGGTTGTGATTTCTTTTTCCTGCCGCTCGCTGAAGTTTAGCTACTGTCCACATTCTCTCTGTTAGCACGTCCCCTGCCGCACGGCTAATCCACCGTATTTCACTTCCTCCTCCACTTCCCGTCACGACTGCGGGTTATACACACGACTCCTCCATCCTGCTGCTCAGCCCGAAGCAGTGAACGCAACAAAACCCAACTCCGGATATTTTCTCCCCATGTTTTTTCTCAAAAATAAATAACATTTATTCCCATTTGTTGACGATGTTACCATTGCTTGCCACTGCCGGACACTGCCGTTGAACTCTGACTCTTAAACCGCAATGACAATGACAGGTGCGGGGACCGACCCGTCAGAACCGGACCTGTCCAGCTTCGGTGGGTCCCAGCCATAAGGAAGGAAGGAAAACACAAACAAAGAGGGGAAAAGTAGAAAGAAGTTCTTGCTTCAGGTCACTGTGTGAAAAATAAAATGAGATGCACTGAGAATAAACCTGCTAATCCACCAGCATCAAGTTGTAAATTTGTGAATATAAGTCGCGGTATGCGGAGAATGCAGCTGAGAATTTTTATGATCCTCAAGTCATAAAAAAAAAAAGGGGCTGCGTGGTTCTGTCTTCACAACAGCAACTTGTATATCCTTTTTAGTGCCTTGGCGCTGTTGATGGCGTGTTGCTGATAGAGAAACCAATTTCTCACTTGTGTGACCAGAGGTTGCACAGCACGATAAACTCCATAGTCTTCAGTTTTTTAAAGGGGTTGATCTTCTCATGTGAAATAATGCTAAAATTCCGATTTAGTCTCACAAATTTGCTTACAAAATTTAATTCACATCATATTTACCTATCGAGCTCCACACACACAAACACACACACACACACACACACACACACACACACACACGTATATAGCTTGTTTTCAAAGCCTATGCTTGTATATCTGCCCTTTCCAGTGTGCTACTAACTGAAAAAGTATCAAGAAGACTCCACCCTAGCGATTCAGAGTTAATGTTCATCTCTCTGAAAAACGAGCATCATCCAACATGTACATTCATTACCTCTGGTCTAAAAGTGGAAAACTAGGCGTGTTTGGCCTTGCGCAGTG
>NW_027466051.1:945000-1010000 GCF_046127955.1 Nelusetta ayraudi | reverse complement strand
ATGAACATCAAGGTCACCACATAGTGTCAGCAGCAGCAGAGAGGAGTGAGAGGCAACGAGAGCTGGAGAAGACCAGGCAGAAGATTCAGATCCAGAAGATCCAGCACAGAGAGGAAGACCTGAAGGGGCATCAGAAGGAGGTGGACTCCATTGACAGCTCTGCTGATAAAGCAGTGAAGGATAGGGACTACATCGGTTCCTGGTCTGCTTGCCTGCCCGATCTCGACCTGTATTCTGCCCCTGACCTGCGTCCTGCGTTCCTGTCCTGGTAACCCGACCTCGCTACTGTTTCCGACCACGAGCCTGTTTCTCCTACCCTGCTCCTGCCGACCTGGAAAGCCCTGGAAACAAACCCTCGATCTCCGCCCCGGAGAACTGACCTGCCTCCTTCCTCCATCCTCCTTTCTTAATCCATTGGTGTCGCACTTGGATTCTTATCTGACACGTTACAATGACTGAGCAGAAGAGGAGAGAGGCTGAGCTGGAGAAGATCTCGGACACGCTGGACCACAGCCAGTTTCTCCACAACTTCTCCTCACTGCCAGAACATAGTCAGTTTGCAGACTCCTTCAGCATGAAGATCCTTCCTCAGCCCTTTGTGGACGTTGCACCAGCATTGTTCAAGCTCAGAGATAAGATACAACAAGTTCTGATGGAGACTCAGACAAACATCTCATGGACAGTGAGCAATGTTGATGTTTTAAGGTCAGAATCAGAACCCTGGAGCAGAGAGGACTTCCTCAGATATTCACGTCAAATCACTGTGGATAAAAACACAGCATTTGAATGTCCGTTTTTATCCGAGGGAAAAAAAGAAAAGTGACAAAGATGGAAGCAGTTCAGTGTTGTTGTGATCTTCCCTTCAGATTCATTGGCTGTCCTCAGGTCCTGAGTAGAGATTGAGAGGGTAGAGAGAGTGGAGAGGGATGATGGTTGGTTCAGCACATATGTGTTAAGGCCAAGGGCCAGATCCGGCTATCTTTGACCCGCATGATTATATTTAATAAATAATATTAATACTATTTATTATATGTACATAATAAATAATATATATACAGTTGGCCTGCCGGTATATTGAAACCGAAACTGCATATTGGATAAGTTTGAAAACGGCGCCCTGCTGGACAACCATGTTGGGCAACGGCCTTGTTTCTGCTACTCATGATCAGCCTGCAATCTTACCGTTAATCTCCACTACAGCAAACCGCAAACAATAGTGAATAATAACGCATGGTGTTCGTGGATCGTGTGCAAAGTGAAAACAACATGACCTCCCATTTTACTTTTTTAACATTTTATTTTGGGTTGGCGGACTGGAGTATTGAGGCAATCTTAACATGGACCTTTTAAGGCTTTGTGTTCTAAAGTAACTCGAAGTCTCTGTCGTTTATCCACACCATTTCCTGAGCAAGCTTTCTTTCTGTTCTCAGTGGTGCTATGTTGTTAGCAAGCTGCTACCTCTAAGCCTGGTGTGCTTCAGGTGTTCTTCTTCCGCATTCAGGGAGTAAACTTGCAGCGCCACACCCGGCCTGGCATAGGTACTACATTGCTTTCAGTCACTTCCAGCTTCTCAGTGCAACGAGAAAATCTTTTAAGACGGCTTTGTGTAAACGCGTTTTTTAGAGGGCATTTTCGAAAATTGTCATTTTCAAAAAATGCAGTCTCCGTGTAAACGGCCCCTATGTTTGTATAACAGTTGACGGTCTTGTCACTATGCCTCCAATTGATCATACGCCCCGGCTACTTGGTTTGCACGCATGACTATTACCCAAGAGTCTGGGGTTCGAAGGCCTCCTGGGCCCTCTGCGCCTTGCCACATTTGGTCGCACATAGTTGTGTGAACCACTGTTCTCTTTGATAAAAAAATAAACAAAACATCACGCAGAACACGTCTTCCCGATGAGCACCTTTACCCAATCCTGAGGAATTCCTCAGCTCAGAACCTGACCCAAAACATTGATGAACTTGTACACAAGAAGAGAGACCAAGAGTCTGGCTCAGACAAGTGAGCATCACACCATGTCACAACATCCTCTGGAATGTAGTCTCAGGTCCTCAGTCCTCCAGAGTGGGAGTGAACCTGGACCACAGCGCAAGTCTTCTGTCCTTCTACAGTGTCTCTGGAACCATGAAACTCCTCTAGAGTCCAAGGCCACCTTCACTCAGCTGTTCCATGTTGGACTTTACGCTCATTCAGGCACTTCAGCTGAGTTAATCAAATTGTGACTTAAGTCATCTGAGAGGCTCTGAGCTGAATGCTCAGCTTTGATTCTTCCTCTGTCTTCATGTTTTTGGCCGAGTGTCTCCGGCTGTCTGTCAAAAACGGTGGGTGGGCCCTGAACGCCACTTCCTGTTTGTGCTCCTGATGACTGTTGCCGACCTGATGTGTCCACGGCTGCTGGATGGATGCTCACAGATTAATGTGTGCGATTAGTCCATATTACAACTTTATTGTTGTGGAAACACAGCTGAGGTCTGTTTTCACTCTTGACCTTTCCTGACCTTTGACCTTTCAAGAACTGATCCACCTGTTGAACCTTCTGACTCTTGATCTGTTTGTCAAGAGTCAGATTAATGGATGCAAATATTCTGAAAGGATTTTGTCTTTTGACTCTCGTTGTTGGGCTCAACGTGACAATAGTGAATGAATAAATAATGAAATATGCAATAAGCGACTTGTCCAGGGTGTATCCTGCTTTGCCCTATCACAGTTCGGATAGGCTCCAGCAAACCCCTGTGACCCTGAGCTCAGGAAGAAGCGGGTATTCAAGATGGTTAGATGGATATGCCATAAGTCTATAATCCACAACAATGTCATGTGAATGATCAGCCTTTGAATTGAACCAATAAAGCAACAAGACATTCAAGATGACAGTGGGTCTGCTGCGTTTTCTTGTGAGCTGATATCAGGCAGCAGGAACAGGTCCTAAACAGAGGGAGAGCCACAGAATCAGCAGCTCTTCACACATTTTGGATTTTTAAAGCTTTTCTCCAGGTTCCTGGAAAAAAAAAGGCTGAATGTACTGTAATGTCTGGAGGTCCACACTCTCACAGGTAGACAACACTTAAGTTCCCAATTGCAAGATTATTTGCCAATCACATTCAAAGTAATTTTGTGACTAAAGGGACCTCAATGGATGTTTATTTTTGCATTTTCTAAATAACCAGAGCTTTCTGTCCCCACTTAGTGAAAGATGACAGTCCCCTGTTAGTGATTTTCATGGATGTGTGTGTGTGTGTGTGTGTGTGTGTGCGTGTGTGCCTTTTTATTCTAGTGTGCCTTACACTCTGTGAAAAAGAGCTGGGGATTGCAAGGGATGAGCTTGTGAGGTAACTACTCGATGTTGCGCTGAAAAACAGAAGAAGAAGAAGAAGAAGAAGAAGAAGCTGTGTCATCGACCACACAGACGATGTTTTCACAGCAAAGGAGGAAAGGAAAAACAACACCTGTTCCTTTGCTCCTGATTGGCTATTCCTCAGGAAGGCATCAATCCATGGAGTTGGATGAGGCCACGTCAACGTGAAAGACAATTTTCCCTCAGTTCAAATGTTCGCTGGTGGCTCTTTAACTGATGGATTTGTGGGGAACGACCCATGTGTTCGACACACCATGAGTCACGGTGAAAAAAAGAAGTTCTCACGTGGTTCCAGTCAGTGCTGGCAGCACAAACACTGTGGTATCAATCTTCTATAGATAAATGTGTGTGTGTGTGTGTGTGTGTGTGTGTGTGTATTTTTTCGCTTTCAATGCATAATCTAAAAAAAAACCAACCTAATTAATTAAAAAACAACAAGAACGACGACAACAACAACAACAACAATAACAACAGGGAAGCTCTGTGCCGTAGGCGCCGCATTACATAACCGCTCCACTTGCGAACCCCCCGCCCCCCCCGCCCCCCCTCTCCAGTCGCCCAACCGTTGTGCCGCTCGCGACCGCGGCTCCGGGACGGCGGGCGGCAAATTAACGAGCAGGTTATCGGCGGGGAAGTGTTTGATGTGCGCAGATGAGATGCATTATTATTGCAAATAAGGGCTCCCTGATCCAGACACTCCTGCCGGACATGCATGCGGACCCATGGTGACGCACGCCCTTGGATGGCCGCAAACACACACACACACAAACACACACACACACACACACACACACACATACACGACGCGTCTCTGTTGATCCTCCAGCAGCTGCCACCATCATCATCGCCATCGTTTGTTTGTAATCACTGGCAAAAAGCAGCAAAATGTCAGCCCTTTATCCCCCCCCCGACCCCCCCCCCCCGGACCCCAAAGAGGAGGAGTTCCCATTGATTTCCAATTAGCGCTCAGACAGATTGTGGGTGTGTGTGTATGTGTGTGAAGAACAGAGGCGGGCGTAATGCAGCGTACCCCCCCGCCCCCCCCACCCCCCACAGAGGCCGAGGTCTCCGACAGCTTTAAAGATCTTTGCCGTGTTCTGCTGATATGAACAACACGCTGAGACACGCTGTGAAATAGAAGTGATCAGAATACATGAGGAAAAAAACATTGCAGCGTTCTAATAGAAATAATTCATTCATTCATCGTCAATACCCGCTTATTCCTATTCAGGCTCACGGGTAAAAATAATTATAATAATATTAAGAAAAACAACCTTTAGGGAGCCATAATGAGTTGACCACGCCATATCAATGTACCAGCTGTACTGCAATGTAGCACTTTAAGCAGAATAAAAGAAAACATTTAATCTCTTGAATTGAATCAAGACAAAGTAGAATAAATATTATATTCCAGCGCAAACAAGGAGCTGGAGGGGGGTGGGTGACATTTAAGTGCATTCTAATATCCTGTGAGTCTTATTTATTTATTCATTTTTAGTATTTATTATTCGTTTTGATGTAATATTCAGCCAGCAACCAGCAGGGGGCCGAGCCGAGCCAATCTCCTCAGCGGTAGTTGGTGTTTACAGACTGTCGCTGCTTATTCCTCTCTCTCTGGGCTTTTTTTTTTTCAGCTCCAAAATGTCTCACTTTTGTCTCGGTTTAAAGTCCCGCCCTCTTTATCTGTCAACTCGTCTGATTGGTTCACGGCAGCCGGAGCCATTTAGCATCAGAAGCAAAACCCCTGTTTTTTTTGGTTTTAGAACAAAGGCCATGTATGTATTATTATAAGAGGTGGATACCGTACTACCTACATGGTGGCGTGGCACTTTATTACTTCCTGTGGCCACTGCAGGTACTGCAGCCCGAATAGCATTTTTCACGCAGACCTACAAATACAGAAATAAAGCGCTGTCAAATGGTTGACAGGATGACCTTTGACCTGAAACACAGTTTATGATGAATCTTTCTATTGTAAATGTTTAAGTCATGGACTTTTAAGCTCTTGAAGGCCAGAGAACCCTCAGAAAAGAGATTCATGGTCCCAGTGTGATGTCATCACGTCGGCTGACAGAGGCATGATGGCAAGTGACATGTAATCCAGAAGTCATTTTAAAATGGTGGACTTTTTCCGATGTACACGCTAGCTATCCAGCCAGCTACCTAGCTAGTGCATACATGGAGTTAGTAGCTCGCTAGCTAGATAGCAAGCAACTCCATTAAAATGAATGGGCTTCCGTATTGGATCCTCGGGGCTTGGCCACGGCCCTGATGACCAGCGGGAAGCGGCTAAAGCTTATTGCAAGTGCAGGGAACGTGTTCGCATGTACTCAGGGAGCGAATGAATGAAGCCGGCTGCGGGACAGCTGTTCACCTGCCGTCCGCCCGTCCGTCCCAGCACCTCCTCTTAGCATACAGATGGGCTGTCTTTGCATGCCGTACCCGCTCTGCTCTCAGCCGCTAGAAAACAAATTTAATCTGCCCCGCAAATAAATTGCTCGAGTAATTGCGTGTGAGCCGGAGACGATGCCCCATTGCTGCATCGATTGAATTAGCCGCCACCGTGGCGAGAGCAGCAAATTAAAGACAAGACAGAGATATGGGGGAGGAGTAGAGGAGAGAGAGAGAGAGAGAGCCGTGTTAGCATATTAAAATCATTTATTGTGCTCCAGAAGAGTAATTACTATTTAACCAGAAAGAAAGACAAGTGACAAATAATCTACATTACAAATGCCAGACCAGCTCACACAGTTGCCCCCCCCCCCCCCCCACCCTCCCTACCAGCAACCCTCCCTCTGCAGCCCGCCCACCCACCCTCCCCCTTCACATGGCACCACCAGTCCCACGGGTAGCCTTCGGAGTGCTAGCGGAACAGAAAACCAAAGAAAAACAAAACAAATTACCAAGAAACAAAACAGAACAAAACAAACAAACAAACAAACAAAAAAAACCCTTTCAGGACAGATCAGGTTCTTCGTTCGTCGTTGTGTGTCAAGCTTTTTTTTTGTCCCCTGCTGCGATTGTCTGAGGTTAGAAAATGGCACGTTGCGTTACATTCATTCGCAGTGCTTCTTCGTCCCCTGCTAGCAAACACAGACGGGAATCGGGGCAGGGGGCGGAGTTAAGCTCGGACAAAAAGATGAAGATCTGGCCCCGCCCATCAGCCCCGCCCCACCGTCCTCAGCGTCCGTCCTTCCAATATCCGAACACAGCGGTGAACTAGCTGGACGGGTTGGACGCTGCCCCCTGTGGACAACAGCAAGCAAGATCTGATTTTTTTTCTTTTGGATGTTGAGCACTGTGAGCGAGTTCTTTCAACCCCCTGAGCCTCACCTCCTCCCCAACCTTCACATGTCAACTCAACGACACTCAAAGTAACACAATAGGGAAAAAAAAAAAAAAAAAAAAAAAAAATGACATGGAATTTAGGCACGTTGCAGGGAGATGGAGGACGAGACGTGCGCAGGCCTCAGTTTGAGTGACAACACACTGGGGTGGGGCAGGGGATGTGATGTGGACTCATCGGGGTTTAAAGTGTTGTGTTGCTGTGCGGCGAGGATGTGGGAAGTTTGAGTTGTACATTGTTTGTCGGGAAACAAAGAAACAGCATGCAGACACTGTGGGGCTACAACTGAACTACAACTACAATGGCACCTTTTTGCCAAATATTGTTGATTAAACTCCCGCTGAGTCTGAAGACTTTCTATCTCAATATCGGCGTATGAACGTGACATCCCTGACTTTTCACCAGTTTTTCAATATTCACCATCACCGCCGTGAGTTTCTGATTGGAAAAACGTCCTAAACTACAGACAAACTCCGGGGACGTCTCACCTTTAAACGCTGCGGCGGACGGCCTGAAACCCACCCTGAGCGAGGTGGGACGGATCGGCGCGTTAGCGCGGAAAAGCAAAATGTGGCAGGAGTGTTTTTATGTTTTTAACGGTCCAGTGAAGTTAGAAGTTAATTACTGTTGTCCTACGCGGCAGAGTTTTAAACGTCCCCTGTTAAAACCGCCACGCCGTGCACGGACAGAATTACGGTCGAGCCTTTTTTATTATTATTATTTGTGGGTTTGTTTTTGTTTTTTTTCATGTTCTATTTGCCTCTTTAACCATCCGCTCATGTTTTACTGTTAATAGTTCTCCGGTTAAAAGGCCCATCGTCGGGCGCCGACCTCCTCGGTCGAATAACGGAAGTCACCTGGGAGTCGCCAGAGTGTTTTATTGGCCCTGGTTGCTTTGTGAAATTTTAACAGCTATTCCACTTCTGGCCAAGAGTGACGAGGCAACGAGAGAAACGCAGACGACCCTGCGGACTCCCCACGACCCCCACACACTTCATTCCAGCGAGTGCCTTTCAGCTTTTTACCGGCAGCGGGTGGACAACAGACGTTCTCAAATTATAATGGCATTAAACACGAGTCGTGCTCAAAAAATAAAAATAATAATAAAGTGTCGGGTTTCTCCAGCTGGTTAGCTGGAAAAATTTGCCTCTTGCAGTTACAGGTAAGTTGTATCAAAAGTATTGTTTTATGACTTTAGGAGGTTCTGTCACCACACTGTCTAACTTGTCACATTGTTAATACAAGTATTTTTTATAATTATTACTATTAATTATATATATGTGTATGTATATATATATATATATATATATATATATATATATATATATATATATATATATATATACTAATCACTGGAAACTGGAATTTTGCTGGTGGTGGATGAAATGAAAAAAGCTTCACTTGCTGAGTTTCTCTCTCTGGACACCTCAGGAAGCTGCTGGTCTGTGCGTCTCTCTCTCTCTCTTTTTTCAATCGGCCTCAACATAAAAATTCAGCATTGTAAACGTTTTAGGATATCAGATGCGGCCTCGTCCATCCTCCAGCTGCCACTTCCTGTTCCGCTTCCCTTTTTTTTTTTTTTTTTTTGCTACTGCTTCTTCTGCTTTCTCATCTTAAGCTGCTGGGCTTCTCACTAATGACGCCTTCGCCGAGTCAGCAGTCCAGCGATTGTACTATTTTTCGCCCCCTCTAACCCCTCTTCCCCCTCCCGCCCCCCCACCCCCCCACCCCCTCTCCACTTGCATAAGCCTGCTTTCGGTGCGTCACCGCAGTCGCACTTCCTTCCTTCCTGTGTGACACCTCCGTCGGGCCGCCGCCGATCCTGGAGGGTGGGGGGGGCGGGGGGCGGGGGTGCTCAGCGGGAACGTCTCTGGATGGAAAGTGCTCCGGACGTCGCGGAGGGGGAGGAGGGAGGGTGGACGAGGGGGATGAGGCCACAGCACATTGGATTTAAAATAGCCCACAGCCATCCCCCCCTCCCCCCCCCCACTCGTTCTTGCATGCAAAATGCGAATGCGGGTGCAGGAACTTCTCTGGGATTTCCTGTGACTGAATGACGCCTCCTCATCACTGCATGTTTAACTCAAAACTGACGAGAGAGAGGAAGTTTTTTTTTCTTTTTGTTTGGAAACAGGTTAGATTTAGTGCCAAACGCTCAAAACTACATTTAAATCTCTTCTTAGCTTTCAGCAGCAGCAGCAGCAGCAGCAGCAGCAGCACTCGTCCGCAGCGTTGGAATGTTCAAAAACAGCCTCTGGATGTTGTTTCCTGTCACTTTGTGTTTATTTTATTTTTGTCTTCTCACAAGCGCTTTAAGAAAAAAAAAGGTGCTGAGATCAATGATAGTGGAATAACAGGTTTTGGAAATGTATTTAGAGCTGCTCACTGTAACTGTCTGTATGTCTGTATGTCTGTCTGTCTGTGCGAAACGTTAGCCAATAAAACGCCGCCTCAGGATGACAACAAGCAGCACGCGGCTTTTAGGGTCTGTTAGCGGTGCTTTTTTTTTTTTTTTTTTTTTTTTTTTTAGGATGTCAGGAACCTTTGCCAAATGGCTCCTGAAAAATCACTTTATTTTTTTTTTTTCTTTGAATGCCGTTGGCTTTTTTTTTTTTTTTTTTTTGAAGAGGAGTTTTTAAAATGAAATAAACGAACACAAGCAGAAAAAAACAAAAAACAAAAAAAAACAATATAAACAAACCAGCAAGCACCGGCACTAATAGCCTCAGAATCCTCCTCTTGTTTAAATCCCACATCAGGCCTCAGCGGTTTTCGCTTCATTTCAGGGCAAACAATTCCGCAGCAAATGATGTAATTAGTCCATTCAATTCTTCTTTTTTTCAAATCTTAGGGCAAAACAAAAAAAAAAGGCAACATGTTGGATTTTTTTTGCACTGTTTTTTGCACCGTTGCGAGTGCTAACACTGGCTTATGCTAACAGAAGGGTCCGCTAAGGTTTGGAAGGAGTGCACAGGAGGGCTGGCAACGTGTGTGCGTGTGTGTGTGTGTGTGTGTGTGTGTGTGTGTGTGTGTGTGTGCGTGCGTGTGTGTTCTCACAACTGAGGCCTCCACGCACATCTATGCCTTTAGCGAACAGGGGGTTGGGGTTAGACAGGGGGCTTATTAGCTTAGCGAGGATCGTCTGTCTCTGTGACGGTGCTACGGCTAACTGCTAACGGCCAACTGACAAAGGCGGTGGCTCCAACTGCCAGCTAGCAGCTTTAGAGAAGTCTTGGAGAATTGAAGAAGGGAAGGAGGAGTTAGCTCTTTGTCGTAGTGAGGTAAAGAGGGTCCCCACCGCTCCCCTTCCCACCCGTCCTCCCTCCCCCGCCTGCGCTGTGCCCCAAAAAAAAACAGCCCAACCACAGCTAGCTAGCGTTAAAAACAAGGTCTCTGGCCCCCGCTGCACGTCTTCCTGCTCTTTGACCTGTCCCTGATCCTTCTGTGCTTGGCCTTCCAACTTGTTTCAGTCACATTGGAGGCATTTATGTTGGAGCCGACGCTAGCTTTATTTAGAAAAAAAGGAAAGCCCTGGGGTTAGCACTTTATCTTTCAAGCCTTTCTGCCCCCTTTTTGTTCCTCCATCCAAGCCAGTCGCCCCGCAACACACACAACTCCTTGTAATTAAAGCAAAGGAAAAAAAAAAGGGGAAAAAAAGAAGAAAAAAAAGAAAAAACAAAAGAGAACCTGGGCGAGAGAGAGAGACAGAGAGAGAGAGAGAGAGAGAGAGAGAGAGCTGGGATAAAACAGTGCAGGTAATTACTTGTATGCGGTAAAGTGGTGGTCCAGTAGGTAGAATAGCAAAGAACATTGATCTCGACCCAAAAAGGTACAATGACTGTTGATTGATACAGAGTCATGTGATTTTTAGCCACTATCAAAAAAGTAGTACCAACACACAAAGTACAAAACTAGTCCTCGTATGTCCCCCCTCTGCCCCCCTCTGCCGCCCTCCCCCAGCACCCCCCCCCCCCACACACACACACACCCGACACTCGGCTGCTGCTCGAGCTGTGTGATGACGTCACACAGGGAAATTGTAAAAGCCCTGGCCCCGCCCACCAACCCGGAACGCCGTCCACCACCTGGAAAACATCGCTTTCCACACTTCTTCTTCCTATTCCGTCTGTGTGTGTGTCTCCACGTGTATGTGTGTGTGTGTGTGCATCGTGTGTGTGAGTCACAATTTTTTTTCTTTGTTCCTGTTCCTGTAAATCCGATCAGGGAGAGAAAATCCGTCTGAAATTTTTCGTGGCTCCTCGGGCCAGAAGGGGAGAAGGTGAAAATTATTCTTAATAATGAAGATAATCAGCAGAGCAGCCATCAAGCAGATAAATTGTCATGCGCGTCGTGCTAAAAATATCCAGTCATCCTCTATTCGGCACCGGCCCTCCCTCCCCCCCGCTCCCTCTCCCTCTCCCTCCCCGTGCCCCTCCCCCGTCCCCGTCCCCGCCCACTTCCACTTCCTCGTCCTCGTCTTCGGCTCTCTGAGTTGAAGTTTAGGTCGCCCGCTGGGTGTTTTGCAGCAAGAGGCTCCACCCCCTTTTCCCAGCAGGCCTTGGTGCTTCAGTGTGTACAGACCCTTAGATATGGAAATAACGTCCTATACAATAAAACTGCTTCTCCGTCCTCAAAAATAAATGGGGCTGAATGTTGTGATCTGTTTACTTTTTCCTTGTTGTTTTTTCCCGTTGTGCATACAAGAGTGTTTTTTTTCTTTTTCTTCCCGCCAGTCTCTCTCTCTCTCTCTCTCTCTCTCTCTCTCTCCATCACATCCCACCAATAGTTTTCATTCCCTTGCCACTTGCTCGCACGCACGGTCCTGGTGTCCCAACAACCACAATGACAAAAACCAGAAGAAATCCACAGCCTGGTGCAGAATTCCATGTGCTCCGTTTCCCTGCGGCGTTCTGACATTCCGTCAGGAAAAACCAGAAGAGGGCCGGTCCCGTTTCTCTCTCTCTCTCTCTCTCTCTCTCTCTGTCTTGCTCTGTCTCTCCGGGAAGATAAAAAAAAAAGTCTAGCGTCGCTCGTTTTCGCTGTGATATCAGATCAAAAATACTACGAATACAAATCCTTCCGTGTTTCAAGGTCTTTTTCCTTCGAGTTCAATTTATTTTTTTTCACATCGATAAGTCAGGTTTTTTTTTTTCTTTAATATTCCTCCTCCCTGTCTTTATTACAAAAAAGTTTTTCTTTTTTCCCAATATACTTTTTTTTTTTAAATCCATCACTGTCCAAACCTTGACCCCTCCCCCCTCTCCTCCGACAGGAAGTCCCCCCTCCACTATATTTCCCCTTTCGGTACGAACAGCGGCTGCCGTCATAATATTCCCAGCGTCATTCTGGAAAAAAAGGTTAAATCCCGGCCGGCGTTTTCAGCTCCCGATGCGTCATTTCCTCCGCCCCCCTCCTCCTCTTCCTCATCGTCAGCCTCGAGCGTTGACCGCCATCATCGTCGTCGTCGTCGTCGTCGTCATCCCCGCGGCCGCCATCGCCAGCAGAGTCCTGGTGGTGGCGCTGTCAGCTGGGCTATACCCGGGTGGTGGAGTGCGAGTGCTGGTGCGGGTGTGGCAGCGTGTTGTTCTGGCTGCCGGGACCGCTGGGAACGCTGCTGGGGAAGGTGTTGAAGGCGTGCAGCGAGGCCAGGGTGCCGCCCATCCCGCTGGGAATCATGGTGATGGTGTTGGGCGTCATGAGCGGGATGTCGTCGGGCGAGCGCCGCATGGCCAGCGTGTAGTCGGGCGGGCAGGCAGTCCTGAGCGACAGCGGCTCGCGCTCCAGCTCCGAGCGCTGCTTCATCTGCAGCGACATGATCTCCTCCTCCTGAGAGTGCGCCAGCTCGTGGTTGGCGCCGCCCAGACCCACCACGCCCAGCCCGCCGCCGCCGCCGCCGCCTCCGCGCTGAGGGCTGCAGCGCCGGTGCACGTCGTGCCGCCGCTTGTCCTTCTTGTAGTAGAGGGCGGCGAAGGCCAGGATGTTGAGGAAGAGCAGCGAGGCGCCCACGGCGATGGTGACCGACAGCTCGGTGGAGTAGTCCCGCTGGTCCACCACCAGGTGGGGCTGCTGCTGGTTGGGGCCGTCCCGGCCCTCGTTGGTGGGGTAGGGCGGGGTGGGGTTGGGCCGCCGGGTGGCTGCCACCTTGGTCCTCGGGGTGCGGTTGGTGGCCTCGGCCGGAGGGATCTGGAGGAGGAGGAGGAGGAGGAGGAGGAGGAGGAGGAGGATTTATTCACACTGATCCATTATTCATCCGAAAAAAAAAAAAAACCCTTCTTCTTTCCTCTGTCTAGTGAACAATGATCAGAGAAACTAAACTCTGCGTCTGTTGTTGGTTGGTTGGTGAATATATTTATCATAAATCAACTCAGATGCTCAAGGAAGGATGGAAGGAAGGAATGATGGAGGGCTAGAAGGAAGGAAGAATGGCAGGAAGGATGGAAGGAAGGAATGATGGAGGGATAGAAGGAAGGAAGAATGGAAGAAATTGGAGGGAGGATGAGGACGGATTATTCACACCTATCCATTATTTAGCCAAAAAACTTGAAAAACGTCCTTGTCTTTTTCCCTCTATCTCGTGAACAATTACCAGAAACTGAACTATGTCTCTGTTTTTGGTGAATATATTTACCATAAATCCATAATAAGATGTGAGAGGAAGGAAGGAAGAAGGGAGGGAAGGAATGAAAGAGGGAAGGAGGGAAGGAAGGAAGGAGGGAGGGAAGGAAGGAAGGAGGGAAGGAGGGAAGGAAGGAAGGAGGGAAGAAAGGAAGGAAGGAAGGAGGGAAGGAAGGAAGGAGGGAAAGAGGGAAGGAAGGAAGGAAGGAAGGAGGGAAGGAATGAAAGAGGGAAAGAAGGAAGGAAGGAAGGAGGGAAGGAGGGAAGGAAGGAAGGAAGGAGGGAGGGAAGGAAGGAAGGAGGGAAGGAGGGAAGGAAGGAAGGAGGGAAGTAAGGAAGGAAGGAAGGAGGGAAGGAAGGAAGGAGGGAAAGAGGGAAGGAAGGAAGGAAGGAAGGAGGGAAGGAATGAAAGAGGGAAAGAAGGAAGGAAGGAAGGAGGGAAGGAGGGAAGGAGGGAAGGAGGGAAGGAAGGAAGGAAGGAAGGAGGGAGGCCTCCAAGCTAAAGACAAGTTTCACAAAAAGTTGCACAAAGTCGTCTCGGCACCAGATGAGTTAAAAAAAAAAAGAAAAGAAAAATTTGGTGTAAAAAAAACAACCCCCCCCCCGCCTCTCTCTCACACACACACACACACACACACAAAAAAAAAAAAACACATGGTATTTATAATTTAAAGTGCTGAGTTGGGCTGAATGTGTCCATGCGGCAGGTAATAACAGCGGCTCATTGTGCTCTTTAATTGGCTACAGATTACCGAGGATCTTTTTCAATTGCCAAACCCTCCAGCTCTAAAACCTCACTAATACTTTTTTTTTATGATTGTCCGCCGAGAATCCCATTAATTCATTTTTCACTTATGTAAATTGATTTTCGACCATTCAAAGAGGAAGTGGCCGACTGCCATTTGCTTCCCCTCCTCCACCCCCCAAACCTCCCTTCAGCGGTCACAAAAAAAAAAAAATGTGGTACTAACAGTGTGGTGTTAAAACTACATTTCTTTTTTTTATTTTCTCCCCCAGAGATGTTAATGAAAGTTTAATAATGAAACCCGCATGCAACAAGTCTTCATTATTGCGGCTGATTTTAATGGTTGTGAGTCGCCGCTACAAGATGAAAACCGCAGCATTGCCGCACGGCCGGTGAAAAAAACTCAAATGATTCTGTTTTTTTTTGTTTTTTTTTAAAGTAGCTTGAAATTATTTCAAGAAAAAAAAAAAACAGGGGAGGGAAACAGCGAGCGGGGCTTTTTAAATATTTCAGAGGTGGTGGTGGAGTGATGGTGGCGAACCTTGGTGGTGGTGGGGATGAGCTGGGTGACCTCGTTCAGGCTGTGCAGGTGAGGAACCAGTTCCAGCCACAGGTTGACCTGAGGACAGCAGAACAGAGGTCACACAAGGTCACAGCATCGCACAATCAGACTTTTTTTTTAAGGAAGGAGGTCTCTCAGCAGCTATCACTCTGAGGTTTTTTGTTTGTATTTTGCATTGGTGAGCTTTAATTACGGACCAACAGCATCTCCCATCCTCCAGGCGAGACGTTCAGGTGTTTGACCTCTTGCTTCCTGAAACCGTACTAAAGGTACCGCTGGAGAGTAGTTAGATATTCATCACCATCATTGAGCTGACTGAACTAAATTCTTTCCTTCCTTCCGTTTCTCATCTCAAACTTCCTCTCAAAGCGAGTCGACCGACTCTGTGGAGTCAATCTTCTTCTTCTTCTTCTTCTGCTTCTTCTTTTTCTTCTTCTTCTTCTTAGCGTCTGTGTATGTATGAGTGTGTGTGTATAATTTAAATCTGTGTGGTTCTATTTTTGGCAAATCTTTATTTCTTGTAAAAGACAAAAACAAAAAAACACCTTTTTTTTTTTTTCTTGTAGTCCAGTGAAAAATATTTAATAAAATTGTGGCTGTAAAAACCTTCTTCTTCTTTATCGCTCCACTGTCTCTTGCAGGCGAAACAAAAAAAAAAAAAAGACAATTTTTTCCCAAGGCCAAAGGTCAGAGGTCACCCAGGGTACCTTGTTGGCGCGGTAGTGCTCCTTAACCCTGGGCTTGAGGCCGATGTGCAGGTAGAGCTGGTCCTTCTGGTTGTAGCGGGTCCAGGCAACCTCCTCGAAGCGATTGGGTTTGGTGTGGATGAACTTGGTGTCCTGGGGGACGGGCTGGTTGGGGTCCCTGACAGACAGACAGACAGGGCGAGACGGAGAGAGAGAGAGAGAGAGAGAGAGAGAGAGAGAGAGAGAGAGAGAGTGAGAGAGATAATTAAAAAAAGCCCCCAAGATGAGTCAGAGTCGGTTTGAAGGGTCTGGAGAATTTTTCAAGTGAGACCTGAGTTCTGCTCACAAAGGAGAACACAATTAGAAGGATTAAAAAAGAAAAAAAAAATCCCTCTTGTTGATTAAAACTTTAGTGCTGACCCAAGTGTAGTGCCTCCTTCAGGCTAATCAGTGTAATTATAAGCACACAGGCGTGAAGTGGTGTGCTACATGCCCCGGGTTTTTATTTTTTTATTTTTTTATCTCTTCTTTCTCCCTCTCTCTTTCAAGAAGGCGCTCCTTAGATATCAGACCGGAGGGAGGAAAAAAACAAAAAACAAAGCTGCAACAAAGTGCGAGTCTGGAAAACCACTAATCCGCAAAGATTCCGAGCTAATAAAGCCAGAACGTTTAGCTCATGGCTTTATCAGAGTGGCAGTCAGTGTTGGCTGAAGCTCATTTTTCTAAATAAATAAATAAATGAATCTGTTTAATTGCTGGATTAGCGTCATTGACAGGCAATCCTGTTACTACGCTACTGGATTGTCTTTTCCAGATAAAGAGAAAACGCGTCAGATTCCTTTTTTTTTTATCGGGCTTTTTTTTTCTTTTTTCCATCTCACTGAGAGCTTCAAAAGCCATTTGCGGATCTGTTACCGTTAAGTTGTTTAGACGACGCTGATGAGCCGCCGTGCCAGCGGTCAACTGCGCGGCCCAGTGATCATTAACTCTGAAGGCTTTTGAAAAAAAAAATAATAATAAAGAACACAGCAGTGAGTCTTTCCTATGCAACGGAACGAACGGAAGTTTGCGTGCGGGAGTCAATGGAAAAAAAACCCTCACTGCGAACAGGCTATATGTGTGTATATACATATATATATATATGTATGTATATACTGTTGTATGCATACATATAGGAATAAGGCTCTTAAGAAACGCACAGTCAGGCTTAAATACTGGAATTCCTTAAACATGTTTTTTTTTTTCAAGATGGACAGATTACTTGGTTTGGAAAATACCTGGGAACCATTTATGGAATATATTATAATTAACGTTATTATCATCATTATTATTATTATTATTATATAGGGGCCACATTTCCCCATTCTGCTGAACAGAGCAGCTCCAGATGAGGCCAGTCACCTGGATTTATTAGTCTTCATCTAATCTTAACAGCCCGTTGCAATGACTCTCAAAAACTCTTGGCATTTTACTCTTGTGCAACAACTTGCCCATGACTCCATGACTATTTAATAAAAAGAAAAGATGGATGGATGGATTAGTCGTAACAACGCCACCTGTAACGCCTCATCGTCTTGTCAAAACTAGCGTGTTAGGTTCCTCCAGCTCAGCCTTTTTCAACTTCCCTTCCTTCATTTATATCCAGGAAGCAAGTGGGTGGGATCTCAACATGGCCCCGCCTCCCCTCGATCTGGCAACCGTGTGAGCTATGCAGCGGCCGCGGAGGGGCCGCCCAGCGCCCCATTGTCTGGGAGCCAGCCGGAGAACCATCGCAAGACTCTTAACCATTCAAATAGCCGGCATAAATCTCCCAGGTAGCCAGCATTCCGCCTCAATTTGGCCTTATGTATGTAGATCATTAGTGGCTCTCTGGTCCCCTCCAGGCCTGCTGGCCGGGCGGCTCTCCGAACAAATAGAAAAAAAGAAAAGAGAAAACATGCACATTACGCTGTTGGAAAACAATTACCACTGAGAGGGCACGACAAGAAGGCAGCACGAGGACTGAGGACCGAGAGGAGAAGGGGAAAAAAGCAGGAGACTTCCAGAATCTATTTAAGGACATGGATGTCAAGGATGATAGCAGATGAAAAAATAAAAAAACAAAATTGTAAATTCTGGGAATTGTGTGCAGTCAGTGGCGCTGCTGTCATTAATTTCATCATTATTCCCTCCTTCTTTTTATTATTTTAGTTTTTTTTTCTTAAATTTACTTTAATTGTCAGCTCAGACTCTGGCTTCCCACAGTGTAACTATTCCATAATTCACCCTCCAGTAGTTGTGAGTTCATGGGGGAGAGAGACGTGTGAGAGATCTTTCCCTCTTTTCATGTTTTGCCAATAAGACCAAAAAAAAAAAAGAAAAAAAAAATGTCACATCGGATCCTGCAAAACCTGCCAATGGATGTCGGGTGCCAGCGCTAATTTTTTTTTATTTTTTTTATTTTGTGCAATGCAGAGGCAGAGGGAGTTTTTTTTTCTTTTTCTTTTTGCAAGGGGGGAACGGAAACTGTCTAAATGCAGATGATGTCATTACTCTGGAGTTGTTGCATCAACATGTACTTTGCTTTTATAATGACATGGAAATGGGTTTGGAGGACTGGCAGGCTGCAGTTTAGCAACCCTTGAAAGCAGTGGAGGAACTTTGACAACGTGCTGGTTCCAGTCCGGTCCGCTTCCTGGGCTGCACTGGGTGACTTGATTTGTGATTTTGTCAAATTCCCAGAAGGTCGTGGGTTCAATTCCTTGCCATGGGGCCTTTCTGTGTGGAGTTTGCATGTTCTCCCTGCGTCTGCGTGGGTTCTCTCCGGGTTCTCCGGCTTCCTCCCACAGTCCAAAAACAAGCATGTGAGGTCAATTTGGAGCTCCGAATTGACCGTAGGTGTGAGCGTGAGTGTGAATGGTTGCTTTTCTTTGTTTGTCTCTATGTGGCCCTGCAATGAACTGACGACTTGTCCAGGGCGTCACCCTGCCTTCACCCTATGACAGCTGGAATAGGCCCCACCCACCCCCGACCGCGAGTTCAGGAAGAAGCAGGTATTGAAAATGGATGGATAGAGGAAATTCCCAGGCCTCAAACCAACGTCCGCCTTGTCGCCATGCATGGGTGCAAAGTGCGAAAACCATCATCATCATCATCATCATCATCATCATCATCATCATCATCATCATCCTCCTCACCCCGTCTTGGCAAAGTTGGTCCAGTAGGTCATGACCACGGCGCTGAGCATCACGTCGTTCTTGGAGAAGTTGCAGGGGAAGAGCTCGGTGGGGCCGATCATCGGCAGGCCGAACACGTAGGGGATCTCGTCGCCGTGAGCCGCGTCCGCCCACGGTGGCACCTAATGAGTGAGCGAGAAAAAAGAAAAAAAAGAAAGAAAAAAAAATCTGAAAATCACATCCAGCGTTATTACATGGCAGACACTGAGAGGAGTTTTTTTTTTCTCTATGTTAACACCCTCAGGCAAATCTGAAAAGGCTGCAGGAGGAGGAAAAAAAAGGAAACGTATTTTCAGCGAAAAAAAGGAAAATAAGAAAAAAGACGAACAGGGACAATGAGAGGTATTTGCTCCGCCGACCGCGTTGGGCGTATTATCCAATGCATAATAAGATAGAGGGAGAGAGACAGAGAGAGGGAGAGAGGGAGGGAGGGAGGGAGGGAGGGAGGGAGATGAGAAATTAGGAGGAGGAATTTAGAGCCGAAGTTTGAAATGAGGAAACTTGTGTGAGAATGTGTGAGGAAGCCAGCGGAATGGAAAAAAAAAGAAAGAAAGAAAGAAAGAAAAGAAAAAAATCTCGCGGAACAGACGGGAGGATTTAATCACGTCTTCTCAGTTTCTTGTTCGTCCTGCATAATCAGTGAGTCACTCAGTGTGTTTTGAATAATCCAGAGATAAAACTGTGCAAGAGACGGAGCTGTTGCTGCAGTCGGCGGAGTTATCGAAGCCCACTCTGGGTGGGTGGGGGGGGCGGGGGGGGCAGAGTCACCTCCTCGCTCGACAAGACGTCGGCTGTGCACTCCATCGCCCCCTGCTGTCACTATCTAGTGCACTATATAGCGGATTACACCATTTTTATAGTGGCGTATGAATCCTGATTGAACATTGCTAGTCCGCTCACTGTATCCCACGATGTAGTGTACAACCGGTAGTGTCACTTACCCCATAATAAATATGTCCCATCATGCATTGCGCTCACGCTGACCCACGGGCAGAAAAAGCATATAATTACATATAGGTGCCTATATAGGTGGCGGCGGTGGAGAGACGCACCTGCTCCGTCTGACAGTGGTGGTAGAAGGCGTAGAAGTAGGTGGGCGAGCCGAAGCTGGAGTGCAGATCGGCGGTGGCCACGGCCGGCGCCACCCACTGGTGGTCGGTGAAGAGGGCCAGCAGCGTTTTACGACGGGTCTCCGGGTTGTGGCGGTCGGCCCAGTCGGTGTACATGAACTTGATGGTTTCCCGCAGGATGTCCTTGCCCTCCGGGTAGCCGTACAGGTCGTCCACGAAGCTGGAGACGGCGTAGTCAAAGTCGTTGGCCTGCACGCCGTTGTCATTGTCCACGATGAGCTCCACGAACTTCAGGCCCTCGCCCTGGTTGACCCCCAGCATGATGTCGTAGTTGAGGAACTCGCCTGGAAGGGCAGAGAGGAGAGGGAGGCGAGTCACGCTCCGAGTTACAGAAAGTAGTACGAGAAGTATAAATAGTCCATTGGATGGATCACTAGGGATGTCTCATTGTCTCATCAGCTAGCAGCAGGATCACGGCTAGTTGGCTGGATGCCATTAGGCAGTTAGCCTCCAGTTAGCGATGAAGGTTGCCTGTCAGAAAGCTTAGCGATCTTAGCTTAGGTAGAGAAATAGGGATAAAATTCACGTTAGGCTAATATTTGCTATTATTTGGTAGATTTGCTAGCGGTTGTTGCTTTTGCTAGTGAACATTTGCTAACGTAAACTTTTGCTAACGAGCAAGGACATAAAGAAATATTTTAATTTAAAAAATATTCAAATGTGTTAAATGTCTAAACGGCCACCTTACTGTAAGCTAATGCTAATAGCTTCTATGGGGAAATACTTATTATTCCCAAACCGAATATGAGCACCATGCTATGTAAAGGTTCACTGTAGCCTTGTAGCGTGTGAATAAAGTATTCATTCATTCATTCATTCATTGGTTCACTGTACAGCAACAGGAGACAATCTCGGTGCACTAGAGGTTTATGTATTTCGCATTCCTTGTCCTACTCTTTAATCTCAACGCCACAAAAGAAACAGGATGGTAATAAAGTGTTAAATTCTTGGGCCCCCACCCACCCTCCAACCCCATCAAAGTGTTTTGTGACTAGACCAACACGCTACCTTGCTCCATGAGGATCTGCGGGTCGTCCGGTATGACGTCCCCATCGATGACGGGCCCGAAGGCGATGTGGTAGCGGGCCGGCTGAATGTCCTGGTCCACTAGCTCCTTGTAGTGCTTCCTCTGCAGGCACAGCACCAGCTCCACTGTGTCCTCCAGGTTGCAGCCCACCTTGCGGGCCAGCATGCGGGCGTACTTGGCCGGCTGGAAGCTGACGGCCCAGCTGGAAAGGGCGGAGCCACTCTGGGCAATGGCCCTCTGGAACAGACCTGGGAGCAGGAAAGAGGAAAGAAGAGGAGGAAGAAGAGGAGGAGGAGTATTAGGTGGAAGAGGAAGAGGAGGAGGAGGGAGGTGAGGAGGCGGAGGACTCCTCCACCTGAGTCTTGCGTGCAGAAAGGTAAAGAACAATCTGGCAGGGAATGTGTGGCGGGCAGGAGTCGGCCCAGTCCGAGACTGACACAAGACTGAGTGAAAATGCTTCAGAGTCCGAGGCGAGACCCTTAGGAAGTGGTCTGGTGACCAAGATGCATCAAGAGAGCTACAACACGAGTCCTGAGTGGTGTAAAGTAGTGGTCAAGATGGCACCAACCGAGACCAAGACACTATCAAGACTGGAGTGTCGAGGTTGAGACCAGACCAAGGCATCTTGAACAGGCATCTACCTTGAACCATTTTCCGGTCTTGAGACCAGAACCAATCTGGAGCACTACATCACATCAGGACGAGGCATCACGTGTGCTAATCTCTTCTGTGAGGACACTCGGGTCTCTGGAACCTTGGAGCAGCAGTTCTGTGGACCTCCATGCCTCCACTGGGTGTGATCACTTTGAAAAGGGTAAGTCAGGTCCGCTCATCTGCTCAGAGAGCTTTATGTTATTACGGTTATGATTATTATTATTGTTGCCATTATTGAAAGAGAGCTTTATGTTATTTTTGACCTTCAACATTCAAAAGGCTGTAAAACGGCTGTAAAAAGGAAGAAGCAGAAGGTCATTCCAGGCCTTGAGAAGAAAGAAAACATATTTTTCTTTTTACGAGTCCAAAAAGATCATGAACATTCTTCACATACTGTTCAAATTCTTGTTATTATTATTATTATTCTTTTTATTATTATTATTATTGTTATTATTATTATTATTATTATTATTATTATTATTATTATTATTATTATTATCAATATTTTAATAATCAATGACACAAAGCGATACTTTGGAATATGTTTTGGAAAACTTTTTTCTTTTTCTTTTTTTAAAATGCAGCATTTATGTTGTTTCCCACCTGACGTGACTCTCACTCTCTCTCTCTCTCTTCCCCTCTATCTCTGCCTCTCTCTCCCCCTCTATCTCTGCCTCTCTCTCTCTCTCTTTCCTCCCCTATCTCTTGCCCACTAAACTGGATTCGCTTGGAGACGACCCGACTCAGCACATGAAACAGCATCGATAAAAGGCAGCACATTTTATTTTCTATCTCATACTTTTCCTCCTTTGCTCCCATCTGACGAAAACCATGAAAGCTTTCTTGTTCCTCGCTGCTGCTTTTAAATGTAAATTCAAAGAGTCGCACTCACACGGTCGCCGCCGCCCTACGTGACCTTGTCCGACCTCTGGCCTCCACGCCGCCGCCCCCTGCAGGGTTTCTGTGTCACTGCGGGGTGGTCCTCCACACGTCCGTTCAATTGGGCTTTCAACGGCTACAAATTAAATCTGATGAGGAGAAACTCATTCACGTGTCTTCTCCCACAGCCTCAACCGCTGCAACCAATCAGAGTCTGCCTTAGCAGGAAGTGGCGGCCGCAGCCACGTCACCGCGAGGCCAGTGGGGGGCGCTGAAGAGTTCCACAGTTGCAGCTGTGAGTTGATTGGATTCCCTCGTCAAACTGACGCCAACCGAATGGCCGCGCTTGTACACACGCATGTGCACGTGCCAGTCATTGCTCCAGAAACAAGAAAAAGAGAAAAGACCCTCAGCTGTTGCTACAACTAAAATGGGAGTTAAAAAAAAACAAACAAAAAAAAACAATCAATTGTTCTGGACCGGAGGTTTTTCCCTTTGCAGTCATTCTACTTTTTCCTGTTATTCTAATGTTGCAATCTTCTAATGTATCTACTGTGGGCTTTTACCCCTGATGGAGAGGCCAAATGATCCAATTGAGGGATTTGGGAAACTTTCCATCTCAGGTGCCAGTTTACTCCTCCAACCCTCCTCAACCTCCTCCTCGTCCTCCTCCTCCTCCTCCTCCTGCTCCTCCTCTTTGAAGTCTTCATGTTGGTTTTAATCGTCGGCTTATTTCAAAGCTCAAACATGGATGTGGGGAGATACTCTTCCGCCCTGGGCGACAAGGAGGCCTGCTGTTGGGCCCATTTCCATATTTCCCAGGAGGTGGAGCATCTGACATGTCTGTCACCGTGACTAATGTCTCTGTTAATGAATCTCAATGAGTAAAGACATTTTCGTGAGGATAACCGTGTGATGTGTGTCAATGGGGAAGCTGAAAACCCACAGGTGAAACTCAGGTCACATCAATCACGTGCCTTCCGACCTCTTAGCAATAAAGTTATTCCAACGCAAGTTATTGCGGCACATCGCCGCTGCAGGACAAACCACAGCGATTTTCATCTTCGGAGTCACAGAATCCAGCGGACTGAGTCTGAGTGAGCACTTACGGAAACGTGCGGCCATGAAATTTCAAATGAAGAAAAATGTCCTCGGTGGTTGAAATTAGGGATTCACCGATAACACGTAGAGTACGAGCGCTTGCTTGTTTTGCACACACCGATACGATATCTGTTACACACAGAGGGTGGCTGTTACAAGTTTCACTGCAGCACAAACACAAATTGACCAGCGGAAAACACACAAACACACACAAACACACACACACACACACACACACTCCCTCCTACCCTTGGTGGAGTTGCTCCAGCGGTTGCCCTCCGAGTAGTGGGACAGGGTGAGCAGGTTGACGCAGGAGGCGCCGGCGCCGGAGCCAAAGACGGTGATGCGCAGCGGGTCGCCTCCGAAGGCCGCGATGTTCTCGCTAGTCCAGCGCAGGGCCTGGATCAGGTCCAGCAGGCCGTAGTTGCCCTTGGCTGCCTGGTCGCCGGTGCTCAGGAAGCCTGCGGAGGGAGGGAGGGGGAAGGAGGAAGAGAGGAGGAGGGGCAGAGACGTCAGTCAGGTCAGCTGAGGATTTAAAGATGTATTTAGATGTGTTTTCAAAAAAACAAAAACAAAAACAAAAAAAACAAACAAGGCAGCGAGACAGAGACTGTCTGGCGCCACCTGCACTTCCACAAACCCAACCAACCAACCAACCAACCAACCAGCACCTGAGAGCCGAGAGCCCAATCAAGCGAGTCGCTTGGTCAAGGAGTCGCAACACATTTTTTTGTCATTATTATTTTTATCTCAAATATGCAACTTTTACAAGGCTTCCTGACTGCTAAACAATTTGTTACCATAAAATAATGTGGAGAGAAAATTTAAGGATGCAAATTTATGATAACACAGTCAAGAAAACTAGTGACCTATTTGAACACGAGTCCCAAAGTTTGGATTTGAAGGCCTGAAGAAGACCAGTGAGATCAGCAGGGGGTGAAAAACTACTGTAGAAACTGTAGAAGTGTTTAACATTTGGATCTTGTATTGTTTGTGTATCCCAAATTGACAAAAAACAATAAAAAACACTCACACTATTCGTCATTTTCCTCTTTTTCTGCATGAAAAATGTAAGAAATGCAGTTTGGGGGTAGAAAATAAAAAACTTCCAGAAAAAATGTACCACACAGTGACGCACTGTCAGCTGCAGGCAGACAGACTGGTTGTTGTCTTATTGTTGCACAGTGACTGGTTGTTGTCTTATCGTTGCACAGTTCGCCATGATAAAGGATTTGCAGTGGAGGAGAAGAGACTTAAAATAGAACTGGAGGCCATAGGCGCCACATTGTGCCATATTTTTAAAAAATAAATAAAATAAAATTTAATCTTCATTATTACTCAGGGAAAAAAAAAAACAAGACAATCAGACTCCACTTGGTCTGCACCTAATTATCCTCAATATAATGAAAAATGAAAACCACAAGGGGCTCCTCTACTATTTTTTTTTTTTTAGCTAAATAAAAAAGAAACACTGAAACTTGATTAAAATAAAACACACAACAACCTCTCGTTGGAGGCGCTGGTGCAGAGCCGGCAGGAGATAACGAGGCAGATTCCTCTATAGTGTGAGAGAGAGGGGGGGAGGTCGGGAGGAGGAGGAAGAAGAAGAAGAAGAAGAAGAAGAAAAAAAAAAAACCCGACAGACTCGGCTGTTTAATAATTTGCTGCAATAAAAACAAAAGTTGCTACCCGGTGGAGCCACTTTAAGCGTGGAGGCGCTAAATATAACGCAGACACGCCGATGCTTTTGAGAAGGGGGAGACGTTTCTAAATGTGAGATCAGGACACACATAGGGATGACAGCAGCAGCAGCAGCAGCAGCAGCAGCAGCAGCAGCAGCAGCATGATGACAGGAAGTCATGTGACTGAAGTCGCTGCTGAAAAAATGGCTTATTTTTTTTTAGAGCCATAAACACTGAAAAATGAACAAATAATACATATTAAAAAAAAGAAAACATCTGAGATGAAGACAAATCAGTCGGGTCCATATGGGTAAACACACACACACACACTTTGCAAGACTTATCGTGAAGTCGTAGCGGCGCAAATGTCTGCTTTGCTTCCCTTGTTTCCATGGCGATGGAGGCCCAGAGCGCTCTTGAACTTTATATCAATCTAATTATTATCTTATCTCATATCATTAATGCCGGCGGGACACAAACATCGCAACGCGAGAAGTTCGACCCAATGCTTTCAATGATATTCAAATCTTTCACTTTTAACTTTTAAAAGCAACGATGCTCAGCGATGCTGTTTTTCTGTTATTATTTATTCTATTTTATTTTATTTGAGTTGAATGGAATTTAACTTTCATTTCATTTCACTGAAGAGAGGACACCTTCCAGCTCCGTCTGGGCTGACTGAGGCCCTGAGCAGCAGCAGCAGCAGCAGCAGCAGCAGCAGCAGAGAGGAACGATAGCAGCAATGCGCCCAGGACAGAGCAGTGGGATCATGTCACGCAGGTGAAGCAGGTGAAACCTGATCCAGGAATCCTGCCCTGATCTCACTATCTCGGCCCTGCCAGGGGGTGAGAGAGAGTGAGAGAGAGAGAGTGAGAGAGCGAGAGGATGGATGGTTTCTTTCTTCTTGGTCTTTTTTAATAGTCCATTCTCTGGACACGTCTATTCTTCACAGTCATGGTCTGTAGACCATAATCCCCCCTCTCTTTCTCTCTCTCTCTCTCTCTCTCTCTGTCTCTCTCGCTCTATCCATCCATTCGACTCTTGACTTCCAGATGGATGGAAGCGGGAGGAACTGGGCCGTTGCACTCAGCACTGGAACGTTCTGGAGGAACAGGAGCCGGAATGTAGAATGAAAGAGGATTTTTTTTAAATTTTTTTTTCATTTTAGGTCAATTGGAGGATCAGAGACTTTTTTTTGTGCTTTGTCTTAAAATGTTGTGGCCGACATCATGAAGCGGTGCGAGGGAAAAAGCAACGGAAAAAAAAAATAAAATTCATGGTAAGGATGGAGATGGTGGTGGTGAGGAAGCAGCAGAAACCAACCCCCGGAACTCAAATCTAAATTTCAAAGATCCGGAAATGAAAGATTCATGACGGAAACTTTAGGCTCAGATGACGTCGACATTTTTGTTGTTGCAGATTTATCCATTTTTCATCGTCACCTTTTGCCAACTGTTAATGTTTAATGTTGAATTCAAACTTGAAAATTAATTAAAATGCAGAATAAATATTGAGAATCCTTGAGAAAAACTGCTCCCTTTGCCCTCGTACACCCAGAATTCAGTCATTGAGGAATTTAGAGCTAGAAATTAGCTAAGAAAAAAAAAAAATCAAATCAAATATACCAGATTAAATAAATAAATAAAATCCAACCAGTCAATGTCAACTTGTGGTGCCCCCCCCCCCGAAGGAGAATGGCGGTACCGCTCTGCTTATCGCCAGCGGCAGGCGGATGCTGGATTCACAGGAGGACGCTGAAGGACAACGCAAGTCGGGTCTGTGTTGTGCGGCGGCTGTCGATACCTTTGATTGTGCGTCGAAATGAAACAACAAAAAGCCGAGAGGCTGCTGCCATCACCGCCGCCATCACTGCCACCACAGCCACCACAGTTTTATGGAGAATAACAACCGTCGGCACTATTCTCCTGGATGACTTACAAAGCAGCCCAACCGGGAACACACAATTACACACACACAAATTGACATCATAAAATTCCATCTCGACTTCCGCGGCTAATTCAGAGTAGCAGCCAACACGTTACGCATTAGCATTTGAAAAGCGCCACTTATCTCCCGCCTGTCGACCTACAGCGCAGAGGTGAGACGTGCCTTTAGAAAGGATAAGTATACGTGTGTGTGTGTGTGTGTGTGTGTGTGTGTGCGTGTCTGACCGGATCAAATCCCAACCATTCAAACTCAACACTGAAGCGTTAGCATTGCGCTAAATGCGACTAAGCGACTTACTTATTAAATCTGCGCAGACGCTGGAGGAACGCGACAGGAGCCGTCAGACACAACGATACACGGCCACACACACACACACACACACACACACACACACACACACACACACACACACACACACACAGCAACCTCAACAGCCTTCCTTTTCAAAGGCATGTTGACTGGATGATGTTGTGATGTATTACGCAAGACGTGTAAACACCTTCTACCTGTCACACGACAAGAGGCTAAAATGTCAAACGTCACTCCTCCCCTTCACCCCTCCATCCTCTCTTTCTCTCTCTCTCTCTCTCGCGCCTTAACTCCTCCCCTCTCCACCCTCTCCCCCCCCCCCACTGGCGCAAATCAAATTAGGGTGTGGTTTCCGCAACGAGCAGACATTCACATTGCTTGTTCTGCACAAACACAAACGTGTTAAATTGTGTTGTTCTCTCGCTCTCTCTCTCTCTCCCAGATTATACATACACACACATATATAAACGTGAGGGTGTGCGGGAGATGGGATGAGCCTGCTACTCAAGCTGCAGTCCATTCCTTGGAGGAGTAAATTGTAAAACGAGGAATTGAACACCAATGAGAGGCGTCGAAACGGAACAGGATTGGCTGAAAAGTGTTGCACAGAGGATCCAACAGTTTGACAACTTATCGAAAGGACCAAAGAAACTTCCCTTTTTTTTTTTCGCCGCTCTTTTTCCGACTCCAATTTGTATCTTTTCTGGTGTGGACGGGCCACTCCGTCTTGGAGCCGAGGTGTTTTCCAGAACCGTCAGGATTTCTTTCACTGTGTCTTCCAGAGCAACAGCTCCAAGACATCCGGTACACGGTTGGTGGCAAGATCACAAACAAGGTGCTAAACACAGCTCTGCCCCTGCTGCTGCTGGATACAGCACTAAAAGATTGTCTTTATTTCTGGCTGAATTGGACTGATTCCATCAAAGCAACCATCCAACCATCCCATCAACAATCCAACCATCCGAAAGCAACCCACCAACCCACCATCCAACCAATTAACCAACCAAACAACCAACCAACCTACTCTGAACAGCCAATATCCTGCATATCTAAACATTTTCTACTGGCTCTTTCCAAGATGGAAACGAGGCAGTAATCACCTGGAGATTTAGCAAAAAACCTTCAGCTGGGAACAGACCCCGAGGGCCCTCCAACATGGACACTGTTTATCATACATTTTCTTCTTCTCTGCCATTGTGGAAATACCCCCAAATACAGCAGCGGTTGCGGCTGCGGGGCAGAACGACGGCCAGTTGCGTGCGCGAGTGGGCCATCGGCTGAACGGCTTCCCGCCCTGGGCCGGAGACGGAAAACCGAGAAAGTGCGGAGGCGTGAAAGACAGAGGGGTGAGCGGGAGGAGACGGATCCTTGCCAGGGGGGAAAAAAAAGCAGAGAACCTGAAGTTTCTGACAACGTGAGAAGAAGAGGTCGGAACGGCATTTTAGAAAAATGCGAGGATGGAGATAGCGCCGCCGCGTCCAGTTCGGAGGACGGGAATGAAATAAAGATGGAGGCGATGGGCCGGACGGAGACACAGGATGAAAGAATAATGAGGTCGCTTTTAGATTTTGAAAAAGGAAGCTTTTGCCACTTAATGGAGGTGACTGAGTTCTTTTGCTTGTTGAGCAAAAAGAAAAAAAAGAAAGAAAGGAAGAAAGAAAAAAGAAACCAAAAAGAAGTAAACGACAGACAGACGGACGGACAGAAACAAAGACACAGACATAAAACAAAGTAAGGAAGCCTTTCATATGCGTAAAAGTTAAATTAAAGCAAACATTAACGACACTTCTTGGGTGAAATCAGCTCTGGGTGTGTGTGAGAGTGTGTGTGTGTGTGTGTGTGTGTGTCCCAGCAGCAATAACATCACCTGCAGACGTTAACCAGATGACTCAGTTTGTGAACCCTGAAATTTGATCCGTCGTCTGTCTTCAGCTGTCAGTCTGGGAAGATGGGCAGCAGGGCCCAGTGCTCCAAGTTTTATCCGTCAGTACCCGATGCTGCTGGTGAGTCAGTCAGCCAGCCAGTCAATCAGTCATTCAGTCAGTCAACCAGCTCATGCCGACTGAACTGACGGTGTCACTGTCTGGCAGCTAGAATTTAATCGGAGGTCAAAGGTCAACTCACTGTTAGTAAGGCAGCTTCATCTGCTGCTCATCCACAACAAGGAAAAACAAAGTTCACACACCCTGACACTCCTCTTCTTGGAATGAGTCCCGCCCCCATGTGCTCCCTGCAGCCAATCGCAGCCCAGTCTGGGTGTTTCCTCCCCTTCAGCTTTAAGTAGCTCCACTGCTGAGGAGGTGAAACTCAAGTCAGTCAGTCGCTCTCAGAGGTGGAATGTCTCCGACTGTGACTCTCACCTCCAGCCTCATGGTGATGCTGCTCCCCGACAGACACACAAGATGGTGGAACCCCCCCCCCACCCCCCAGCAGCTCCAGGTGAACATCTGCCCTGGTCACAATGAGGTGATGAAGATATTGTGCCGCACGGATCCGTACATCATCTGTGGTTTACGTTGTGTGGATGGATATTAAGGTCACCGCATAGTATGACCTTTAGTGTGTTTAGTGTGAGTAGCAGCAGCAGAGAGGACTGGGAGGCAGAGAGAGCTGAAGGAGACCAGGCAGAAGATCCAGAAGAAGATCCAGCAAAGAGAGGGAGACCTGACGGTGCTTCAGAAGGAGGTGGAGTCCATCAACGGCTCTGCTGATAAAGCAGTGAAGGACAGCGAGGAGATCCTCACCCAGATGATCCGTCTGCTGGAGAAAAGACTCTCTGAGGTGCAGTAGCAGGTCAGATCCACACAGGGGGCAGCAGTGAGTGGAGTCAAAGAGCTTGAGAAGAAGCTGGAGCAGGAGATGACTGAGCTGAAGAGGAGAGACGCTGAGCTGGAGAAGATCTCACACACACTGGACCACAGCCAGTTTCTCCACAGGTTCTCCTCACTGCCAGCACTCAGTCAGTCTCCAGACTCCTCCAGCCTGGAGATCCGTCCTCTGAGATACTTTGAGGCCGTGGCATCAGCTGTGTCCAAGCTCAGAGACAAAATACAGCAAGTTCTGATGGAGACTCATCCCATGGACAGTGAGCAATGTTGATTTTATACTGCCAGAATCAGAACCCTGGAGCAGAGAGGACTTCCTCAGATATTCACGTCAAATCACTCTGGATCCAAACACTGTAAACGAAGAGCTGCTATCATCTGAAGACAACAGAAAAGTGACAGACACGGAAGAAGTTCAGTCCTATTGTGATTATCCACACAGATTCACTGACAGGCCGCAGATCCGGAGATTCAGATAAGTTCATTTGGATAAAAGGACAATTCCTGGAGATGATTTCATTCCTCATATGGATGAGTTGTATCACAGCAACACCAGCACTCAAGACCCCTGTTGGCAAATCAGGAAAAAATAAAATAAAATAAAATCCAAATGAAAGAAATCCCCTTTCAAAGTGATTCTGAAACAAAAGATCTGAGTCAATGCTTTTTATTGATCTTGATTTATTCATCTTTAAGTCCCCACTGAGGTCTGTGTGTGTGTGTGTGTGTGCGTGTGCATATTCACTCAGGAGTACTTGCGCTCCATTCTGAACTTCTTCCTACTTCTTGCTACTTTAATTAACATGCACACCGTTTCTCTCCCACGTGCACCAGAGTTGAGTCCTCAGTGAATGAGGAGGACCAACATCCAGGGTTAATTAACGTGACGCGGGGTTACCTCAGCCATTGTTCCTAACATACACTCGCCAGTTTCGTTTTTTTTTTTTTTTTTTTTTCCATTTTTAACGTCTCTCTCATTCACTCACACACCTGGACCTCTTCACCCTGCACCTCCCTCATTAACCTGCGGGTGCCGTCGATCGAGTGGCAGCTTTGATTAAACGCCACTCGAGAACTTCAGTCCGAATCCCAACACATCCACCTTGAAAATCTCCTCCAAACAGAGGCGCTTTCAGCTACGTCAAGTGTGCACATCGGTAACATTTAAAAAGTGTTTTGGATCAGGAAATGGGGGGAATACGTGGCCTTTAAAGACACTGGATGAATTTCAGCTCATTATTGTATTTACTGAAAATATTATTTCAGTATTATATTATATTATTTTGCCCTAAGACAGCTGGGATAGGCTCCAGCAGACCCCCGTGACCCTGAGCTCGGGACTAAGCGGGTATGGAAAATGAATGAATGAATGAATGAATGAAAATATTATTTCATTATTATCTCAATTATGATGAAATATTTTCCTCCTGTGTACTTTCATGATACAATCTGCTTGTTGTGAGTCTCTGCTGCCCTGATACACTGAACAATAAATATTTCTAATCGTTTTTTTTTTTTTTACTCTCACTGCGACTCAGCATCGACGTTTTATTTCTCTCGTCTCTCTACATCCCGCCCACGCAAACAAACACACACACACACACACACACTCAAAAAGTCATTGCTTGGCCCCGCCCCCCTGCTCTTTGCCGCTGTACTCGGGAGCTCTGGCACACATCTACTTATTGATCGGCTTCTCCCGCGTCACGCTGCTGAGTGACTCATAATCCACTTCATTATTCCGCCTACTGCAGACACACACACACACACACACACACACACACACACACACATACACACACACGCAGTTGCAGCCAGGGGGTGGTGTGCTGGCTTCGGTGCAGGTGCGCAGCAGCGGGGCGACGTCCAGACATCGTCCCCTGCACCGCTTCCCCGTTAATCCTCGGCAGACTACCCAGAGTGCACTGCAGCAGGAGCCTTGGCATTCATTAAAAACATGCATTTTCTTTATATATATATATTTTTTAATCTTTTTGTATTTCAATAAATATGCCAGGACTGCATGTACGACGATGGCATTTGCATTAATCAAGCTGCCACCTGGTCCACATCAACATTAATAGACCCCACCTGCCGCCTGCCAGACAACATTCATTAATGGAAACATTTTCTTTTTAGCTTGTGCTCGACGTTTGCACCGTGAAAATGTTTTCCAGAACATATTTTCAAAAATAATTATTATCATAAAAGCACAAAATTGAGCGGCTTTCAACTCATGATGGTTGACGACGGAGTCGCAGCAGCAGCAGCAGCAGGATGATTGAACTGACTGTTGCACGTCTCTGCACTGATGGATACATTTTCATCCACAACAACAACATTGATTCCTAAAACTGCAAAACCCTGTTCACACACTGACGAATGAAAAAGACGTTTGCGTTTGAGGAACTTACAGTCGACCTCGGGCAAAAGCCACATTGGTAAAGCGGCACTGTTAGCATAGTTAGCTAGCATCTGCTAGCTGGCTTCCCTGCCCTCCTGGCTACAGCAGCACGTTGTTTTCAGGCAGTGACGTCCATTATGTCAAATAATGTAAAAAAAAAAAAAAAAAAAAAAAAAAAAAAAATTGAAAAAAAAGTTGTGGTTGGTACAAAATGGCAGAACAAAATCTAGAGCATCAGCTAAGCACACTATAATTCGACAGAAAACAAAACAATTGAAATAAGAGGGGCTAACGGCAGGATGAAATGTCATCTTTTTTTTTTTTGTTTTGGTTGCAGATTTGTTTTGATTTAAAACCATTTAGTCTCAAAGTGCAATGCAGTGACGGATTGCGTCCCAGCGGAGGTGCTAGCTTCCAGTGCGCCGCCTCGCTCTCAGGAGAGAGAGCGCCGGAAGCACCGATTACCAACAGACGACGCAACACATCAAGCCCCTTCCATCGCAACATCCGCCGAGAAGTCAACATCATTAGCCAGATCCTGCACCGCAACACCGCCCCCTACAGGTGCTTTTCCTATATAGAGCGCGGCCAAGGGAGGGTCTAC
The DNA here is from genome assembly GCF_046127955.1 of Nelusetta ayraudi. NCBI lineage: Eukaryota > Metazoa > Chordata > Actinopteri > Tetraodontiformes > Monacanthidae > Nelusetta > Nelusetta ayraudi. The sequence goes on along the minus strand of NW_027466051.1, from coordinate 976,913 downwards.
GGGAACCAGATGAAAGAGTCACAGGGAAAGCTCAGCTTCAAGGGAGAGCAGCGGGGGGGGGCTCAGAAATGCAAAATAATGAAAATTCACATGGGGGTAAATAACACACAAACACACAAATCCCCTCATCCAGGAAAATGAAAAGAAAAATCTCTGAACAGCAGTGACGTTCTACACCATCGATTTCCTTTTCGATCCGATACTGATACTGGCTGGTACCAGCAATGCTGATCCAATACCGATACTTTATGCAAATGCACCTAAAGTTGTGTAAAACTTCATCATTACTAATACTATTATTTATTTCAACTCAACTATGTATACGGTCTCTCCAAATAGCTGAACAATAACCTCATACAAACTCTATAAACTTTTTTTTTTTTTAAATAATGTGTTTTTAAAATACTGGGTGACACATTTAAATTGACGGTAAAATATTTCATTAAATAATAAAATACATGCCACGATAATTGCACAGGTTTGTCCATAACGACATTTCGCTGTTACAGCAAATTAGACTGATTGTCAATAATAATAGATATATTTTATAGGTAGTATTTTGTATATCTATATGTCTCCGCTTTAAATGATCAATTCTTCAGGAAATACTTTAGCTCAGATGAACTCAATGGCACACATAATAATCACTCCACACTGAACCTGTGTAACGACCCTCCACTGGGCTCCTATTAATGATGTGCACAACATCACTTGACTCAAAATACCAAAATCAATAGAATTGGCTTTTTGATCGGACAATCCATTTTACAGCGTGAAGATCCGGCATCAGAGGCATCGATATTTTAGTGTCGCTCTGCAGGATGGCGGTGGAGGGTGGCCGCATGGAGAGGCGGAGCTTCGCATCTTAAATCAGGACTTCATTGGTTGCAAAGGGGCTGATGGAGCTAATTGCTTCACCAGGTGAGGAAACTGAAAGGTGATTGGCCGAAACCTCCCGTCTGTCACAATGACGGGTGGACCAATGAGGTTTCAGTTGCAGGTCTGAGGCCGCAGAAACAGCAGAAACAGCAGCAGCAGCAGCAGCAGCAGCAGCAGCAGCAGCAGCAGCAGCAGCAGCAGCAATAGTCATGCTTGTTCTTCTTCTTCGTCTTCTTTGTGAAAAACGTGCATAATTTGCAGTTTGTTTTTGGAAACAAACTGTGGTGGTAAAAATCAAAATGTTCTTTTTCTTCTTCTTTGCAGGTGTTTAGAAAGCAAACAAACACTGTGCAACTTAAATAAACAAATAATCATAAAAAAAATCACGTCCCGCAGGGCCTCGAGCCTTCACACACGACGAGTCGCTGAACTTGGAACCATGGAAACAACAACAACCGTGTGACTTCCAAACTCTGAAGCTCTCAGGTTCAGTCTTAGACCCAACAAAGAAGAAGGAACTCAACAATGGCTGCAGTCTTCAGCGCCATCCGGATAAGGAAACCCAGTCCAGCTCGGCCGAAGCCCTTCGACCCCACTTCCACCTGGTGCTAATTGCATTAGCATCGGCTAGCTCGCCTCTCACTTCTGTTTGCTCCCCGTCAGCTCGGAAGCTGTGGACAACAGACGAAACTGAGCGCAGGAAAAACTTTCACACCTCCTCTTCTTCCTCTTCTTCTTCTTCTTCTTCTTCTTCTTCTTCTGCAAACTGATTGACTGATTGCACGTTGAGACCGACAGCGAGGGTTTGGATGTGTGTGTGGGATGCGGCGGCGGAGGAGGAGAAGGAGAAGGAGAAGGAAAACAGAAGAAGGGGAAGAATAATAATAATCAGAAGAAGCTGACTGGAAATAGACCTAATACGAGGTGAAAGAAGGAGCTCACATACGGTTTGTGTAGGAAGAACTGATGAATCAGGCTGCTGCTTATAGCTACATGAAAGAACAGGCACACTCTCTCTCTCTCTCACAGACACACACACACACACACACACACACACACACACACACAAACACGCACAAACACGCACGACTCCCTTGGAAAAAGAAACAAAGTTTTCCCTCTGAGATGTTTGACGAGCTCGCGGTCACATCTGCCGCCGCTGCTTCCACGCCGTCGTCTACGTCGGCGGCGGCGGCGCCGCCATATTTTGCTATTAATTAATGATGGCCGCCGCAAGCGCCGGCATCTTTAATTCATCCGTCTTCTGGTCGCCACGTCTGCCGACAGATGTGAGCGAGGCGAGCGTCGACGCGGCTGACAGGCCAACCGACAAGCTCTCTTTTTTTTTTTTTTTCCTCTTCAGGAAGACAAAAAAAAAAAAATAGAAAGGAAGAATAAAGAAAAACCCACACTAGCGTGATTGCGGAACTTTCTGGAAGTTTGACTTTCTCGCCCGTCGTGTTCTTGAACTTCCTCCTCCTTTTCCTGCTCCTCCTCTCCCGCTTGCTGACAGCTGATCTGGTGATTGGCCGACCTCCCGCACTCACCCCCCCCGTAACCCCCCCACACCACCCCTTTGCCTTTACAAACCAGGTGTCAGAGCAGCTCTGTGTCGCCGAGGTGGTTTCCATGGCGACCACATTTATCTCAGGAGAACATTGCTGCCTTTTCTTGCTGCTAATTGTCAGGTTACAAAAGAAAAAAAAGAGAAAAAAAGAAAGAAAAATGCTCCTTTCCTCCTTTCTCCTCCCCCACTTCGACTCAATCAATCAATCAACTTTTATTTGTACAGCGCTAAATCACATCCAAAGACGTCTCAAAGCGCTTCCTCCTCCTCGACCTCCTCTTCCTCCTCTATCTTTTTCCTCAATCACCTCCTTCTCCTCGAACTCCTCCTCCTCCTCCCCCTCCTCATGCTCTAATTCCGCCAGTAATATCTATTCATGACAACATTCAGCAGCTGCTGGATGAGGCAGGTGGGCGTGGCCTCAGCTCCAAGCAGCAGCGGCAGCAGCAGCACCAGGAAGTTTCCTCTTCGTTTATTTTTTTTTACTTGTCGTAAAAAAATGGAGGGGAAAAAAATTGCGACCTGAAGCTCTGCAGCGGCGGCAGTTCCACCAGCTGCTGTTTTGGTTTCTAATTCAAGGCCAATATTGGCAAATCCATTTTTCATTCTCAACCGCGCGCGCGCACACACACACACACACACACACACGCGCACACACGGCGCAGATGAGAAGCAGATTGTGTTGTTCCGTCTCAGAGAGGAGCTGAGCTGCGAGGCTCGGCACGCAACTGTCAGAGAATACAAACTCTGCATGCACTTCCCCCGTGCATGCTGGGAAAAAAAAAAAATTGGGGTTGTAGGAGGAGAGTGAAAAATGTCAGAAGAAGAAGAAGAAGAAGAAGAAGAAGCCTGAATGCTGTGAAACCTCTCCAGCAGTGGGAACAAGTTCTCTCTCACACACACACACACACACACACACACACACACACACACACACACACACACACACACACACACACACACACCCCCCAGTTCAACGTGGATATAAAACCTGTAAATAGACACTCAGCGAGTTACGCGGTTGCCAGGCAACCTGCTCAGTTTCAGGCCTGATTTAAAATATATCGGCTCACATTTCCCACAATGTGAATCACACAGGTGGTGGTGTGTGTGTGGGTTTTTTTTTTATTTTTTATTTTTTTTATTTAAATGTCTTTGTCGTTCAGCCTAAGAGTTTCTCATTTCTCCACAAATGATCCGACAAAGTGGCGAAGAACGTCCTCCTAATCCAGTCTGAGCCTTTCAGGAGGAACAAAAGCAGCCAAAGAGTCTGAATGAAGCATCAGTCTGCGCACATCCGCAGCAAACCAAGAGTGAAGCCATGTTGGAACTTCATCAAGCCACCAGGATCCAACATGGCAGCCGCGTTCATTTCAATAGGAGTCAGTTGCTCATACAGCAAAGACGTTCAAAAAAGCTTTTGGCCTCCGCATCATAAAGCCCCAATAGATCATTTAGCATCATGCCTCTGAAACTCCCATGATGCATGAGGACATATCAACCAATCAGAACGAGCTGAGACACTGGGTCAGTGTGCAGGTTCACACCAGGGGGTGGCGCCGGCGCGTTTCGGAAGCGTCAAAACTCGCCACGCTGGTGTGCTACCGGAGCTCTCCGAGGTCCTGAAATCAAACACACACACACACACACACACACACACACACACACACACACAAATGCAGCGCTTTTCCAGCATTTTCTTCCTAACTTTTTCACTTCACAAAACCCTTTGAGGGCAGTCGTTGAAATGAATAAATAAATGAATGCATAAATAAATAAGGAAGTAAACAAATAAATGAATAAATACATAAACAGTGACATCATCACTGTCTGACAAACGCTTGCACGATCAGCTGAGCGCTCGTAGCAACGGAACAGCAGAGAAGCAAACATGTCTGCAGGAACACACACACACACACACACACACACACACACACACACAGACATGCATAGAGGCACTGGTGGGACTGCACTTAGAAACCCATCATGTTCTACGTTAAGTATGAGTGACAGATATGGCTGCATGTGTGTGTGTGGTCAACAGCGAGACCAACAACAGCCATAAAAACGTAGTAATAACACATTTTCCTTAAAGGGTTCACAGGGGGCTCTTCAGTACGCAGCTCCACGTGTGTGTGTGTGTGTGTGTGTGTGTGTGTGTGTGTGTGTGTGTGTGTGTGTGTGTGTGTATGTGTGTGTGTGTGTGTGTGTCTGTGTGTGTGCGATGTAGTTATCACCACTGAGGGGGTTGTAACGCTCTCAGTGGCTCAGCATCATGAGTAAACGGTGCAGAAGTGTAGCCAAATACACACACACACACACACACACACACACAGACACAGCAGATATACGACCCCAGGGTTGGGTACAACGGGCTGGACCAGGTGATGAAGGACTCGTTGGGCCGTAGATCTAAATTGGACCTTGGCAACACACACACACACACACACACACGCACACACGCAGAGCCGGCAGTGCGCTGCTGGTGTCACTCACACTGCTGCCGAGCTCTAATCTAACTGGTGTCCAACTCCCTGTTTTTTTTGTTTTTGTTTTTTTCAGTTTTTATTTCTTTCCTTACAGACGCCCGATTGGCTCGTCTGGCTGCTGGCGAACCATCTGCTGGCGCCGACACGCGGGAAAAAACAAAACAAAACAAAAAAACACTTCTGAGTCTCCTTAAGACGAGAGAGAGAGAGAGAGAGAGAGAGAGAGAGAGAGAGAGAGAGAGAGAGAACTAAATATCACTGTCAGTGAACTGCTTCGTTCCGAGGAAACAAAACCAAACAAACGAGCCGTTTGTCGTCTGCTGCTGCCAGAATGAAAAAAAAAGAAAAGGAAGAAAAAGAAAAAAAAAAAGCGGAAACGTCCACAGAACCGTTTCATTACCGTCCTCGGTCACAAAATCAGAATTTAAATTTATTCTTGCGGAGAGGAGAACAGACAGACAGAAAGACGGACAGATGGAGAAAATTAGATTTTTTTTTTTCAATCAAAAAGAAAAATGCCAACAAAAACGGAAAAATTTCACTGTGACATTTTAATATGGCTGCATCTCAAACAGTTGCGTCTCTAAACCCCTTGTTTGGGGTTTGGTTGAGAATTTTAAAAATGGAATTTGGATGAAAAACAAGAAAAAATATATACATAAATTTTCAAGATTCGGTTGTGTGTTGTTTTTTTAAATGTCCAACTAACTGGCTTAAGTTCACTTTGCAGGTTGATTTCACAGCTACAATATGAAGAAGTGGCTCCTCCTGGGTCGTGACCTCTGAGATCCTTTGACTGTGCCTCTTCTCCTTTCTTTCTGTATTCTGCGCAATTTATTCTCTTTCTGTCTTTCCTTAGTTTCTTTATTCTTCTTTCTTTCTGTCTTTTTCCGTCTGTCTTTAGAATAGAAAAGATTAGAATAAACTTTATTGATCCCCAAGGGGCAAATTCGTTTAATTCTGTCTTTCTTTCTTTTCGTCCCTCACTCGCTCCTCTCTCACTCTTTGGGCCAGATCCACAGAGAATGGAGCGCAGTGCTGAATTGTGGCGTTTTTTTTTGCGGCGACTTTGTGGCCGTAATCTCCGCCACCGTCGTATCCACCAAGGTTTTTCGCGAAAAATATGCAGGCGCAGAGGAGTCGGAGTAGAAAATTCCGCTCTAGTAACCTGGCTTTCTCCCGAACTCACTCCAAGAAAAAGTCAGTTACCGTAATTTTCCGGACTACAAAGCGCACCTGAATATAAGCCGCACCAGCTAAATTTAGGGGGAAAAAAACAAATGTGTTCATATACAAGCCGCACTGGACTTTAAGCCGCAGGTGTTTCGTCGTGAAACGGGTCCGCGGATCGGATCGGTTCAGCGGCTGCGACTCTGGACTCGCACCGCGGATCCCCGTTTGCGGGGTCCCGCTGGCCCCCTCGGTTAATTGGTACGGAGTCGGACTCGAGGCAGCGACGCACCGGAGCTCACAAAGACAGAGCGCATAAAACACAAGAGAAGATACAGACGAGAGCACGAGCACAAACCGTAGATTAGCCGCACCGTTGTATAAACCGCAGGGTTCAAAGCATGGGGGGAAAAAAAGTAGCTGCTTATAGTCCGGAAATGACGGTACTAAAACACCCCCACAGCCCTGCGCACAGCACACACACCTTTCCAGGGTGTCTGCCGGCCTCTTAAAGGGAAGCAGGACATGTTTTCTTCTGTGATTAAACTACTTTTGGAGTAACAGAGTAATATAACCGGATTACTGTGGCAAAACTCTATCGAGTAACGATTCCGTTATTTTGCAAGCTAAAAATGTCTCATTATTCACAAAATGTCGTGAATTTTTGAAAAACGTCGCAGATTGACGCACCAAAAGAAGCATGGAGCAAAGGAAAAAAAAAAAAAAACAGCGATTAGGTTTGATAGCTGGACACACAAATCCTATTTTGAGTTCATCTCGTCTAAATCAAAGAACGTTGTGGTTCGTTGTGCGTCGCGTGCAGGAAGCAAGGCAACAATCACAGTAACGGCCACCTGAGTGCGACTTGCAGCCGGTTCGTGGCTGATCTGGAGTGCAGGATTCAAGGGTCGGTGAACTTGTGACTTATCAGTGTTTCGCATTCTTAATAAATAAATGAATGAATGAATGAATGAATTGATTTTATATTTGATCAATTTGATTTTTACACACACACACACACACACACACACACACACACACACACACACACACACACACCTCATCATCAGAGAGAGTTGCTCTGACACCACCGTCCTTCCCTCGTTCTCGGAATCTCAGCCGTCAGAACGATGAAAAATTCTAGCTAACCAGAGCGCACACACACACACACACATACACATAGGTGCACGCATAATCAGACACACACACACACACACACACACTTGCAGGTTGGAGTTCAGAGGAAACGTTGTCGTCAGAGTTTTTAAGTTTTTAAGAAAGAAAGAAAAAATAAAAAACTTGTCCGTGATCGGAAGAAAAACTGGTCGGCGACGCAGCAGGAAGTTTGAAATTTATCCAACTGTGTTTTAACTTTTACTAACTGGGAACAATTTTCCAGCGCCCCTTTGTGACGTCACAGAGGGGCCGATATCTGCAACAAGACGCAGGCACCGACACTTGTTGCGAAGGAAGAAGCGACCGAATCCTGATCTCACACGCCGGCCGTCAGCATGCAGGCCGACAGGAAGCTGAAGGGGAGGTGAGGAAAAAAAGCAACAAAAAAAGAAAAAGGGAAAGACAGGAAAGACGGACGGAAAAGTGAAAAGAAAAGCAATTTGTCCGAGTGAAGAAAGGGCCAGGAGAACTCACTTAGAGGATATCGGGAGGGAAATCGAAAGAGAGCCGCAGAGCCGAGTTGCCGAGGAGGTGTGAGAGTGTGTGTGTGAGTGTGTGTGTGTGTGTGTGTGTGTGTGTGTGTGTGTGTAAGCGCCTTCAGAAGAAAAGGTTAATTGGGTGGCTGCTGTTGTCCCAGAGACAGAGACAACAGGATTTGTAATAGCCGTGACATTCCCGACTGCTCGGCTGCACACTGCAGGCGAGTCGCTGCTTGTGTGTGTGTGTGTGTGTGTGTGTGTGTGTGTGTGTGTGTGTGCTCTGGTTAGAGGTTTTTCCTAGTTTCACGGTGTGTCCTCCTGTGACTATTCCAGTCCTACTTACTCTTTTAAAAGTCAGACAGGAGGGAAAGTTAATGTTTCTCCAGGCTGCCACTGATTGAAAAACTCACACACCAGGTAGTTTTTTTGTTTGTTTTGTTTTTTTTACACGAAACAAGACGCACAAAAACACACAAGGAGGTTGTTGGTCATCCTCAGCTTGTTAAGAGGAACCGAAACACGGGTGTTTTGTTCGTGACTGTCGCTCTGACCGGACGCCTTGCTTCTTTTTTTTTCTTCTTCCTTTTTGCCAATAGAAAATGACACCAAAAGAAGCTTGAAAAACAGCTAATGGTCGTTAGCGCTGAAACCACCGAAGAAGAACCAAGCAACGAGAACATACCTGGGGACGGGCTTAGAAATAAAGGGCGAGTACGTTAAATAATAGTTTATCATAATTCACCTACTGAGGTGAAGAGCCCAGTGACGCCTGCAGCAGGGACACATCACACACACACACACACACACACACACACACACACACACACACACACACACACACACACACACACACACACACACACAGACACACACACCTCTGGAGGCTTTGGGTGATCTAAGCCTCGCTGTCATCAGGCATCAGCTCAGTGTGTGACTGGGGAAAGGTTGGACACACACACACACACACACACACACACACACACACACACACACACACACAGATAGAAACACATGCACACACGCATCTTTACTTTAAACTGTTACGTCAAGGAGCCTGTCGGATGGAATTTTCACACAAATCCGTCATATTTATATGTTTCACATGCACGTCTGCAGGGAGAAGCTTTGAAGAGCAGATTCCGTCGCTCGCGGCTCGACTCTGTTCCGGGTCGGAACTCGGCCGACTGTTATCGTCATCCCGTCCGTCCGTCCGTCGGTCTGTCTGTCTGGAAGTGGAGCCTACGCAGTTCTGAGGGGTTGAAGTGCCAAGTTTGTGTCGCAGGAACGACATTTAAAAAAATGTGTTGGCACTGCATCAAGGAGAATTTCCTCTTCTGTGTTTTGACTTCACATTTCAGATCAAGTTAACTAGTCAGCATCAGGTTAGCATCAGGTCAAGTGACGCATGTCTCGGTACAAAGTCCCGCCCACCCCCACCCGTCCCCGCCCTCTCTCTGTCTCTTTCTTTGTCGTTCACACGCAACCGCACGCACACACACACACACACACACACACACACACACTGGTGTGAGGAGACAAAAGAGACGGCTGCTCCCGGTGCTAAAATTAACCCCGGAGCTCATCCAATAAAGATGCTGCCTGAGAGTGAATTTCGGTCCTGATAGCGACTTTCATCCGGCGCCGTGTTTTTATCTACAAAGAGAGACGCTGGTGGGGGGGGTGAGCGGTGGGCGGGCACAGAGCGACACACACTGGGAGAGAAAATCGCTGAGAGAAAAGTGAACAGGCCAAAAGTTTGCAGTAAAATATCTGCACCGCATTAAAGTTTACCACCGTATTCAAAATGTGCATTTTACTTTTTATTTTTTTTTTTACTTTTACTCCCTGAATTCATACACAAATATCTGAATTTTCTCCTTCTTACTTACTTACTCTTGCTTAGTTGTTGTTGCTTGAAGTGGAGCCATGCTGGTGTGTAGTTCAATAGAAAACTGGATGACATCTTATAGGGGAATTTTTTGAGAGTGCCTCGGCTTTGTGGTCACTGTTTAGTACATACTACTACTACTACTACTACTACTACTCAGACTTCCACTTGTCGCCACTCAGTGTGTTGCTATCATCTGTATAGCTGGAAACTCGTGCAAATGTTACATGTTGTCAAGGGTACAAAATGAAATGCAAAATAGTTTTTAATGCCGTCATTTTTTCCCCCGCGTTAACAATCGAATTAACGCAATAATGTCCTGACCCTAGTATATATGTACTGTATGTTCTCACTGCAGCTCACTCCTGTGCACTGGCTGAGGAAAAAAAACAAAACAAAATTGGTTTTCACACAAACAAACAAGCACAAATTCTAACAAATGGACCGTAAAATGGGAAGAGAAGCTGAAGAAGACGAGGCTCCGGTGGAAGCTGGTGTTCAATGAAACTTTGATTTGCCTGCCAAGGTGAATAATATTCAATGAAACCTGCAGCGTGATGGAAGCCTTCGCTGATTCCGCTTGAAAAGGCCAATTAAGAGCTCAGGATGGAAACGCTTCAGCATTTGCTGATTATTTAATGACTTAAGCAGTAAAAAAAGTGCCTTTTGACGTCTTTCAATACTTATTCTACTGCCTGGATTGTTTTCAGGGGGAAAAAAAATTAAAGTAAGTCAACCAATCAGTCTCCTTTCAACTGTGGGCGGGGCTTAGTCACAACTTCGTCCAGTCACATATTGGCTATTTATTTGATTTATTTATTTGTTTTTCCCTCTAAAAACATCTGTTCTTCTGTTGCTTTGATTTCTAACATTCCACAAACGACAAAGTCAGCTGGCTCGCATTGTCGTGACCAACACACACACACGCATGCCCCTGTGCCCTTTGGCTGTGAGTTACCATGTGGAAAAAGTCTTTCCAGGTCAATAAATTCACGTCGGATGAAACTCACATCGCATCCTTCCACCTTTATCCCTTCTACTCCTCCTCCACCTCCTCCTCTTCTTCCTCCTCTTCCTCCTCTTCCCCCACCACCCTTCCGCTAGATACCATCAGGAAATTGGACGTGGCCCCTCAGACACGAGGCCAGATCAGACGGAATCATCATCGGCTGATTATAAAATGTTATTAGCTCGGCGCTATTTCCCCTCCTCCGCTAATGTCCTGTCATTAAAAGCAGGAAAACATTATTCCTCTGAAGAGATGTCCATTTTTAGAAGCGCTGCTGCTGCTGCTGCTGCTGCTGCTCCTCAGCCCACCTCCCTCCCTCGGGGGGCAGGAGGAGAAGCTGAAGCAGTCGAGGATAATTCACCAACCGACCAAAACCAGGAGGAATCTTATGACTCTGGATGCTATGTATGTATATATGTATATATATATATATATATATATATATATATATATACATCTTCGCTTGCCGCTACTGAGGGAATCCTGGTTAGTTAATTCAGCGGGTTGTCTCGTCTGATCTGAGGTCGTAGTCGAAGCGTGCCCGAAGGCCTTCGTGGCTCGGCCGCGCAAAAACTGTACATATATATACATATATATGTATATATATATATATATATATATATATATACATATATATATATATATGTATATATATATATATATATATATATATATACATATATATATATATATATATATATATATATATATATATATATATATATATATATATATATATATAAATATATATATATATATATACATATATGTATATATAACGCGTTGAGTTAACGCGTTATTAACGCGTTAATTCAACGCTGCTTTATCGCCGACAATTTTTTTATCGCGCGATTAACGCACACGGTGCTTTTTGAACCTTTGGCCGCTCCGTAGATTGTGGAAACGGGAAATGAATTGACTCACAGCACACAGTCACACGCTTGCAGCCGGCTTGTAGACACAACAAAAAAAAGAAAAAGACACTGAGCGTAGATGAGCACTAGGAAGGACTAACATGGATAAGGCGTCAATTGTAAATGGAAAGTTCCACTTCAAACCCCTGCCAGATGGCAGTCCTGAGAGGACAAAAGTGATATGCATTTACTGTAACGAGCGCTTCCATTCGGCGCCCATGTTAATCAATGTATAGTGGTTCAAACCAGACGCGAACAGGCGCGCGGCTCCCCTCGCGGATCGCACCATGCATTTAACGTCAGTTCACTGGACGTGGAAGCGAAGCGACGAGAAGCGCTGAGCGCTTCCATTCGGCGCCCACGTTATTCAATGTGGTGGTTCACAGTAGACGCGAACAGGCGCTCGGCTCGCGCCATGCAGTTGTCGTTTCTATTTTGTGCGCGAGCCGCGAGCGATCCTCGTCAACAGGAAGTCGCTCAAAAGACCGAGAAAATCCGGTGAATTTTCTAAATAAACTAATTTCAAAATAAAAACCGAATGACAAATTCGATCATTTGTATGTTATATTTGTCAGTACATTGTATCAGAGTGCGAGAGAGATTAAACAAATACACACACACACACAGAGGAATACTTGATAAAAATATGTTTGTTGGATCCTAGAGATGCCGGTCAGTGATCATTATGAAAGAGGTCTTGAGATGGACACCTGAGTGCGTGTTTCTATTTACACACACACACACACACACACGCACAAATTTTTTTTTTACCCTGTGCATCTTTTGTTTTGTTAGTAGTACTTGTCATTGCTCCAACACGAATAAACACGCTGTATTTGCATAAAGCAAATATTTGCCTACTCCCATGTTGATATGATTATTAAAAAAATGGAAAAATATCAGTTTACGGTAGATTTAGAGCAGATAAAAAAATATGCGATTAATTTGCGATTAATCGTGAGTTAACTATGGAAAACCATGCGATTAATCGGATACATTTTTTTAATCGACTGACAACTCTAATACATATATATATATATATATATATATATATATATATATATATATACATATATATATATATATATATATACATAAATATATATATATATATATATATATATATATATATATACATATATATATATATATATAGTCAACTTTAACATGGACGTTTTCAGGCTTTGTGTTCTAAAGTTACTCGAAGCAGACGTTGAACTCTGTCGTTTATCCACACCGTCTTTTCAAGAGCGGTCTTTCTTTCTGTTCTCTGTGGCGCTTGTTTTTAGCGAGCTACCGCCTCTGCGCGGCGTGCTTCAAGCGTTCTTCTTCTTCTTCCGCCTTCAAGAAATAAACTTGCGGTGCCACACCAGGCCGGGCATAGGTACTACATCGCTTTCAGTCGTTTATACGCGGCATATATATGTAATAAGGCTTCGTGTAAACGCATTTTCTTTTGAGCACGGTTTCAAATATATGCAGTTTCACAGTGTGTGTGTCACTGTGGGGTGTAGCCACAACGCTATTTAATGACATTCACCTGTGCGCCTCGGATGGCTTGGTGTGGTGGGCTGAGCGTCGGAGGTCATTGTGATAAAGAATAAAGTAAAACAAAAATAACCTTGAAGCAAGACTGGAATTATTTTTGCATGCGCGTCAACAATTACTCCTTCGTTTAGCCCACCGCGGCTTATTCATTTATCGATCGCCGCAATACGTGCTTTTATTTTGTAAAAGTGTGTTCCTGGCTTCTGCGGAACCAGAAAAGAAGAGACTTCGTTCATATGGTAGAACATTAAAATAAAAGTGCACAATACACTTCTTTTAAATTCACGATTGGATTTTGCGTATACATTGCGATTAATCGTGATTAATCAGGGAAATCGATTAATTGCGATTAAAATCTTTAATCGTTGCCCAGCCCTAATATATATATATAGATAGATAGATAGATAGATAGATGTTTTGTTTTTTGCCTCGCAGCATCTTATACACATAATGTGTACATTTCAAGACAAGGAGACAAACCAAACATTGGGGGGGAAATAAATAGTATGAAAAGCAGGCAGGGCCAATTCATTATAAGCAGAGTTGAATTCACATCAGGGAAGTGACATATTGGGAAAGGCAGGCGGCCGGTTGCTGTTGTTGAATGAAGCGGGACGTGAAGTTCAAAGACAACTTTAAGCCTGGTAATAATAATAACTGGGACTCTTAATCACTAGCCACAGATGAGACACTCCAACGGTAAATGTTGAATTTACATATTCATAAAATGTTACATTTACATATGGGCATCGCGAAGAGCAGGCTAACGGAGCCGAAGAACCTTTCGGTCTTCCGTAGATTCACGCTAGGATGATCTGGCTTCCCGAGATGCTCTTTGTTTCAGCATCAGTCGTTCTCATTAGTCCAGTTTAAAGTGCTAGAGTTCGCCACTTTCAACGGTCGTCAATGCTAACAGATGATACTTCCTTCTTGCCTTTAAAAGTTTCACCTTTAATGAAGGAATGTTGTGACCACTGAGACACACACACACACACACACACACACACACATACACAAACACGCACACACTGGTTACAAGCTAGGCTTGGGCGATAAATCGATTATGATAATAATCGCGATTAAAAACTCCACGATTACGATGATAAATGCATGAGCTGTTATTTCGATAACCCAACCAATCCCACAGGAGAGAAACAAGCGCGTGCTAAATGAACAGCCAATCCCAGCAGAGAAACAACGGCGTGCCTCCTTCCCTCCACCCGCCTCCTCTCGCTCGCAACAACTCAGATGGGAGACACACACAGCCGTCCGCTAAAGCTAATTATAGGAACACGTAGAAATGAGTAGCGTGGAGCAGAAGTCGAGGGAAGTGAAGAAACTGTCCAAAATGTGCCTGAGAACTGTCCCCTGACACCGAGGGTGAGGAGGAATCTGAAAACGTCCAGCAGGATGAAATAGTGGCGAAGAAAGGCAATACCAGTTCGGTGATTTGGAATTGGTTCGGCTACCTCAGGTCCGACAAAGTACAGGCTAACGCTAAGTGCAAATTATGTCGGAGAACAGTCCCAAGCAAAACGGGAAACACCACCAACCTCTTTCAACATCTCAAGAAGTACCACGATAAAGAATGGTATGAAAGCCAGTTTACGTTTTCATGCTAGCCTCCCCGCAGGTAATGCTAAAAACAACGCACTGCTGCAAGAGCCCAGGAGGAGTGTGCTGCGTGATACTCCCGCTAGCACTAGCAGTAGCCTAGCTAGCGACAGTGCTAAGCAAACAGTTGCTCGTCAAACAACAATACAGTCAGCCTTTAACGCAGCTACCCCGCACAAGGAAGAAAAAAAAAATCGACGCAGTACAGAAACATAACCAGAGCAGTGACGTGCAATATTGTACTGTCTGTCTGGACCTCTTTTTATTTTTGTTTTTATTTTATTTAATCAGTTCAGTGCACTACCTCTAAAATGTTTGAGAGATGTTAAAAACAAGACACATAATCCTCAACATTTAAGTTATTTTATTTCAGTACATCTAAGATGTAAAAAATAATACAAATGTCTTGGTTCTGTCGGGTTGTTGTTGAATGTTTTGTATTGTCATACATTCTAACAATAAATATATAAAAATAATCCTTCTGGTTTCTTTGCGGTCCAAGGAGAATACTAATATTAAAACTATTATTGATTAAAAAAAAAAAAAAAAAAAAAAAAGAATCATATCGTGATAATTATCGACATCGAGCAATATAAGAAAACATATTGTGATAAAAAAAAAATTGCCATATCGCCCAGGCCTATTACAAGCTAGGAGCAGGTAGCTTCCTCTTCCTGTCAATGCGAAACCCTGACTGTTGGGGACTGTGTATCCCCAAGAAATACATGTACAAATACACACATTGCTAAAATCTGAGTCACTGCTCATTGAGCTGGGTGAGCATGGCTAACGCAATGCATGCTGGGACGGAAATGCTAAGTGGCCGCATCACTCACCGAGAGGCAGGACGCTTAGCCTCCGTTTGACTCAGCTAACAGCCGTTACGCTAACAGCTTTCAGAGGAGACAGTGGACGGCAGTCTGACCAGAGGGGCGCGCATGGACACACACACACACACACACACACACACACACACAGACGGCGCCTTCTTGTTAAGGCCGTTGGTGTAAACAGCTCCGCCCGGCTTCAGCTTCGGCCTTGGGGAGGATTTCTTTCTTTCTTTCTTTCTTTCTTTCTCCCTCCTTCTCACTTTTGTTGCTGCTATTGTTTTGTAATTGCGCAGCAGCGGCTTACTTCCAGTCGAACAGAGACGAGGCAGCGGAGATGGAAGAAAGGGGGAAACGGCGGCAGCGGAGGGAGGAAGGATAAAAGGTGGTTATAAAGACACCTCGAAGAAGAAGAGGAGGAAGAAGAAGAAGAAGACTCCAGGCAGACAGACAGAAGAAGAGCAGGAAGGAGGAGATTCAGGCTGCTGCCCAGATAAAGAGCTTTAATTGACTGTCACTGGGACGGGCGGCTGCTGCTGCTGCTGCTAATAGCCGGCTGGGGGCGGACACACACACACACACACACACACACACACACATACACACGAGAGCCGGACTCTCCTCTAATTATGTCTTCTCCCCCTGCAGCTCTCACTCCGGTTTCTTCTCGCTCTCCTGCCACACATACGGCCTCTCTGCTCTTCCGCTCTCACTCCATCGCTCACTCACTCACTTCCCGCTGGATTTGTTTCAGATCTCAGGTTGACGTTGCTCCCCTGGTTTTTCACTCGGGCCTGAAGTCATCGTCGGAAAATAATATCTTAGGTATTGTTATTTTATTTGCAACATCTGGTGCCGTTTTTGTTGTCATATAGAGCGCCCACTTTCTTGCAATTTTACAGCACACTCTTCAAAAACTCTGCTGCTTTTCATAGTTTTATTATTTATCCTGTCGAGAATTTTTTTGTTGTACAAATTGTAGAAATATCTTCAGAGAGAAATCCGGCAGCCAGAGAGACGGCACATCAAAGTCAGATCTCTGTGTCCGATTGAAGGGAAAAGCCAAAAGGTGCAAGTCGGACACGCCGATGTTTGCACACACTAGCAGTTAGTCATGCGCTAACGTTCGCTGGAGGGCAAAGAAAACTTCCAACCTCCCCCCAAAAAAGAAGGGAAAGAAAGCAAGGGCGTGGCCGTGAGGTGAGCATTCCCGACCTCATTAAGCTCCGACCCCACCAGCTGCTGCTCGCCGACGTTCAGAGGTCGGAAAAGAAATGCGGAGACGACGGCAGCGGCCTAGCGGGACGTTTGTGGGACACGACCACGGCAGCAGCTGATGGGAGGCAGCTGTTCCCATCAGCTGATTAATGACCAAGCAACAGCCAGCTCAAGTGGGAAGAGTTCGAGCAACCCTCCCACCATCATCATCACCATCATCATCATCATCATCGTCGCCATCGTCACCGACATCACCACCACCACCATCATCACAGTCACCATCATCACCATCACCGACATCATCATCATCATCATCGCCGTCGTCATCATCATCATCGTCGTCATCATAACCATCATCATCATCATCATCATCATCGTCATCGTCACCAACATCACCACCACCATCATCATCATCATCATCATAACCATCATCATCATCATCATCGTCGTCATCGTCACCGACATCACCACCGTCACCGACATCATCATCATCATCATCATCATCATCATCACCACCACCATCATCACCACCACATCATCATCATCATCACAATCGCCGACATCATCATCATCATCATCATCATCATCACAATCATCATCATCACCGTCACCGACATCATCATCATCATCATCATCATCATCACCACCACCATCATCACCACCACTATCATCATCATCATCATCATCATCACCGACATCATCATCATCATCATCATCATCACAATCATCATCATCACCATCAGCGACATCATCATCATCATCACCACTACCATCATCACCACCACATCATCACCACCACATCATCATCATCATCATCATCATCATCACCACCATCATCGTCAACACCCCAATGCTCATCATCACCACCACCATAATCATAATCATCATCATCATCATCGCCATCATCAATGTCAACACCCCAATCATCATCATCAACACCGGCGGGAACCCGGTTAGAACCAAACTTCAAAAAACGTTTTTTTGTTTGCATCAAAATATTCATAACCTTTGAAGGAAAACGGAACCTTGGCGAGAAGATTGCGGTTTACTTCCTTTTTTCTTGCCCCCCCCACCCACCCACCCCGACTGCACTGGTCCAGCTTCACCTTGGTCCCCCCCCCCGCCCCCCCTTCCTCCCTCTTGCTCTAATAGGCTATTGATTTTCCATCTGTGCAGCGAGCAGCTCCTACCTTCAGCTGTTCACTCATGATATTAGATGTCTATTAACAGCAGCGGAGCAGCAACGGCTGCCTCAGCACCTCTGGCCAACACACACACAAATACACACACACACACACACACACACACACACACAGAGGTCGTCACAGTCTGGTTCAAGCGGCTTCACGCGAACCAACTCTTTCATTCGATTCACTTCGCTGCGGATCGTCGACTCATCAATTCAGCGGTTCGTTTATTGTTTTATTTTTTCCCCCCATATTGATTCCATTATGGGAATTTAACTTGAGGTCGTGGCTGCGCCGACCCCTCTGTCACACTTCCTCTGCTCCTCTTCCAGTCCCCCGGTTCAAAGGATTCCTCGTCCTCCTCCTCCGTGTTTCTCCGACTCTCCCGGTGGGGAATCATCCCGCTAATCAGACGCTCCCAAAATAGCAGATTTGTCCAATTTCCTGCCGCAGCGCCAGCCGCCTCCTTCATCCCCGCCGTCTCATTTTCCCCCCGCCAGTTTCTCCATTACCTGCCCACCGCAGCTCCCGTCTCTCTCTCTCTCTCTCTCTCTCTCTCTCTCTCTGACTTCTATGATTAAAATCACCTCCTCCACATGTACGTGAGTCCCGAATGGAGCAAGGCGGCTCGGGGAGTGTTGCCGTGAAGGCTTATTTTTTCATTCAAGTTTTACTCCCCAACCCCATCTCCACATTGCTGCTGCCAAGGAATCTCCAACCAAAAATTAAAGCCTTGGAAAAAACTCCAATAGCAAAAAAAAAAGCAAAAAAAAAAAAATCCCACAAAAATTCCTGAGAGTCCAGATTGTGAAAACGAGGAGGTGACGGAAAAAAGAAACCTGAGAATCTTTCCCCTGTATCAGTTCATCATCCTGTGCAGTGATTAGCAATCACTCAGAGCAAAGGTCGTTCGAGCTGAGCTGAACCTCCACCACCACCACCATCACCATCGTCATCATCATCATCATCATCATCATCATCATCATCACCATCATCGTCGTCATCATCACCATCATCATTTCCACTTTTTTTTTTTTAACTCTTGATCGGGGGAAAAAAAAAAAAAAAAAAATGCTTTACATTTTAAAAGAGCAACAAAACCCCAAAAAGTTGCGTCCCCTGAACGCAGCAATTGCCCAGGCCGATTCCTCCAGGACGTGTGTGTGTGTGTGTGTGTGTGTCCTTGAGGTGTAAAAACCACAATTTGACAGCTAGCCAAACTCGGTCTACAAAGACACCAGAGTCAGGATGTAACGTTGACGCTCCTTTCAATGCAGACTCTGGTGCATGCCGATGTGGCATGGTGTGAAACTGAAATGACAAAGTACAACCTCTAAATTTAAACCATATAAAAGACAAGAATGCAGGTGCACAGGCATTCATTGTCATCTACAGTTTCCAAACAGCATAAACTCTAATGCTTAGCATCAACGTAGTCAGAATGACTGAGTTCAACGTTTTTTTTTGAAAACAAGAAGCAAACAATCTTAGACGATGCTAACAAACTTCATTTATCTGGATCACAGAACTGGATCAGAACAGATGCAACTTACAGACAGTGTTAGCAAGGCTTGCGCAACAGGACAGTGGCGGTCCAACTTCCTGCCACCATGTGTGGCCGAAACAAACTGAGGCCTGAGGCTTTTATTCTGTCCTTTAAAAGGATGTGCAATACCGCCCAGTTCCCCCAGGGGCGCCATAAATCGGATGCCTGGAGGGTAGAACAGCGTGTGTATTTGTCACTCCTCCTCGCGATGTCCTCGACCAGCTCTCAGCATCGACACTGTGCAGAACGTGCACATTCAGGAGTTTATAGCTTTACGCTCGGTTGCCAGCAGCAGCCCTCCTGTTCACACCAGACGCGCTTGTCTCCACGACAAGCGATTCTGCTTAGCTGCTGTTTACTACCATTCAGGCAACTTCTCCACTTCCAAGATCAATTTTACATCGTCCATGTTGACTTCACAACAAATCCTCTCTGCCTCTTCTCTCTCTCGCTCTTTCCCTGTTTGTTTGTGACACCCAAGACCCCACCCCCGCCCCGTAGCCAGCCCACTCTGTTGCTCGCTTTCGCGCGTGTGTGTCTGTGTTTCATCTCTCTCGCACTCTCATGCAGACAAATATAACGTACACAAATATGATTGAATTTGTCATTCACTTGGTATTTTAATTTGAAAATTACATTCATTTTGAAAATTAACCGGATTTTCTCCTTTTTCTCTGAGTGACTTCCCGTCCACAGTTGACGCGATTCGCTGAAACGACCGCTGCACGGCGCGAGCCGCGAGCGGAGGTGCGGGCTGCTTCGCACCTGGTGTGAACGACACCATTGGTTAACATGGGCGCCAAAAGGAAGCGAGCTCCTGGAGTTGGGTGGGGGTGGGGGTCCTCGCCACAAGTGCTCCGTCAACACGCAAATGCAATTGAGTGAGTGTGTGAGTGTGTGAGTGTGTGAGTGTGCTATGGTGGAATTGCTGCGGCCTTTCGGGAGTGGAGTTAATTGTCTGACCGGCTGTAATTCACCAATCTTTGGACATCTGCGAAGCTGCAGCAACACACTTGACCTTCTCAGATTGGGAGGGGGGGGTGTGCGCGTGCACACACACACGCACACACACACACACACACTTACACACACACACAGGCACACATACTCGCACGCACGCACGCACACAGAGTGCTGTCAATTTGTTTAATAAGTGGACAGCTGGGCTGCCACTTCAGAGAACTAAAAGCTTTTCTTTTTTTCTCTCTCTCTCTATATATTTTCAGGCTTGTAGTGAGAGTATACCAAGAACAGGAGGAGGAAAAAAAGAAAAAACAGAAAAGCATGCATGGAATCCCAGTGAGGACGGAGATAAAAGCAGACAGATGTTGATTCCCTGAACTCGGCTCACAGACGATAGCAGATGAAATAAAAACATCAGAAGAGGAAGAGCAGGAGGAAGGGGAGGTGGATGAGGAGGAGGAAGATGAGGGGAGGACGAAGAGGAGGAGGAGGAGGAAGGGGAGGAGCAGGATAAGGAGGAGGACGAGGAGCAGGAGAAGGAAGATTAGGAGGAGGAGGAGCGGGTGGGAAGAGGAGGAGGGGGGTAGGAAGAGGAAAAGGAGGAGAAAGCGAAGGGGTGGAGGAGGAGAAAGAGGAGGAGGAGGAGGCTGCGATCACACTGGTAACGACTCCTGTAGTTGCTGTTGGTCCTTGAGTTGTTAATAAAATAATTATATCAGCAACTTCTGGAAGCCACCAGTGAAACCTTGTCTTCACAACAGTGGAACCGAAGAAAAGAAAAAAAAAAAGAAAAAAATCACAAATAACAAAAAAGACGATAGTTTGGTGTTTCCATGAAGTGAATTTTGGTGCCAATAAATGAGTCTAGGTGACAAAGTAGGGTGCCACCATGTGGCTGCAGAAGGAAGAGGAGGGAGGGCCAATTAGATCGCAGCTCTTTAATCCTTCACTACGTTGTCCCGCAAGAACCTGCTCTTGAACTAGCCAATCAGGAGCCTGCCTGGACGGAGAAGTGGCATGGCGGCACCTTTCGCACCTTAAGGGGGCGTGGTTAAACTCTTTCCAAAGTCATGTTTCATCCGTCTGCCATGAAAACACAAAAAGACAAAATGGCAAAAACAGCAACAACAGAAGTTGAAGTGAAAGTGGGCGGGGCCTCGACGCTGCTCTTCACCTGCAGAAATCAAGCCAGACGCCAGAAGACAAAAAAGAAGAAGAAGAAGAAAAGTGCAGCGTTTGTTGCAGGTGCTCATCAAACCCGCGGGGGAGTTTGGGTTCAGTTTGTAAAAGAAAAGGTCAAATAAAAACAGCGAGAACATAGAATTCCCTTTCTCTTCTTCTCTGACTGTCTTATTAGAAAAAAAAAAAGTGTCAAAGAAAAAAGTATGGAAGAAATATAGAAGCAGCTTTAAGAGGATTTAAATAATCTTGTTGTTTTTTAATTTATACATATATATGTATATATATATATATATATATATATATATGTATATATATATACATACATGTATATATATATTAAGGGTGTCAAAGTTAACGCGTTATTAACGCGTTAACTCAACGCCGCTTTATCGCCGACAATTTTTTTATCGCGCGATTAACACACACGGTGCTTTCTGAACCTTTGGCCGCTCCGTAGATTGTGGAAACGGGAAATGAATTGACTCACAGCACGCAGTCACGCGCTTGCAGCGGGCTTGTAAACACAACAAAAAAAAGAGTAGCGTAGATGAGCACTAGGAAGGACGAACATGGATAAGGCGTCAATTGTAAATGGAAAGTTCCACTTCAAAACCCTGCCAGATGGCAGTCCTGAGAGGACAAAAGTGATATGCATTTACTGTAACGAGCGCTTCCATTCGGCGCCCATGTTAATCAATGTATAGTGGTTCAAACCAGACGCGAACAGGCGCGCGGGTCCCCTCGCGGATCGCGCCATGCATTTAACGTCAGTTCACTGGACGTGGAAGCGGAGCGCCGCCGAGCGCTTCCATTCGGCGCCCATGCAGTTTTCGTTTCGGCGTCTGCTCTATTTTGTGCGCGAGCCACGAGCGATCCTCGTCAATAGTACAGGAAGTCGCTAAAAAAAAAAAAAAAAAAAAACACGAGAAAATCTGGTGAATTTTCTAAATAAAAACCGAATGCCAAAATCGATCATACACACACACACAACTGAATGACACAAACCTGTGCATCTTTTGTTTTGTTAGTAGTACTTGTCATTGCTCCAACACGAATAAACATGCTGCATTTGCAGAAAGCAAGTATTTGCCTACTGCAATGTTGATATGATTATTATTATATCAGTTTACGGTAGATTTAGAGCAGATTAAAAAAATGCGATTAATTTGCGATTAATCGTGAGTTAACTATGGAAAACCATGCGATTAATCGGATTAATTTTTTCAATCGACTGACAGCTCTAATATATATATATATATATATATATATATATATATATATATATATATATATATATATATACAGTATATCCAGCCAAACCTTGAAAACTTCAACACACATTCTCTCTCTCTCTCTCTCTCTCTCTCTCTCTCTCCACTGCGGGGCAAACACACTCAGGCAGCAGTTGAGTCGCAGTTATTAATTAATAAATTAATTTTTTCGCAACGCACATGCGGTGGGAACAAAAGGCGTTTTTCCTTAGGCTCGCTAGGTAACATCTCGGTACGGTACGGGTCGGTAATGAGGCATCTCCACGAGCCCCAGCACGGTCCCAGGGGTTACGATTTCGGTACCTCCCTAGTTGCGGCGCCCTGCAGGTCCGTCGGGCGGACGTGACTGTGCCCCCTACTGGATGCAATGTCGCCAGTATATAAGCTAGCAGATCAGCAGAGCCCCTGTACTTTTCAGCCGCCTCAAAAAAAGGAGAAAAAAAAAGAGAAATCATCTATTACTCAAAATATACTTCTCCGGCTTCAGCGCATTTAATGTTTAATACGTCATCAGCTTCATCCTCATGCGGCGGAGGCGATCATCTCCTGCTGTCGCTCCCCCATCTGCAGGAACGTAAAACGCCATCAAAAATTGTGTCTTTAAAGAAACAAGTTCTGTCAAATTTCTCGGCGAGTTGAGGGAGATTTATTTATTTATTTATTTTTTGCTCCGCAGAGAGGGAATTTCACAGGCGCCAGACTTCAGTGGGCGGCTGTCTAAGAGCAGCACTGCCACCGCCGCCGCCGATGTATATTTGACCCCAATGAATGAAAAAAATTAAAATAAAAAATAAATACAAAAAAAAAAAATCACAAAATAAAAAATAACAACAAGTAAAAATGAAAAATAAAAAACCCGTCCATGCCGACCAACTGACTGGGTGTTGATGTATGTGCATATTCTGGGATACTGGCACACAACAGTTCCGTGACTCGGGCCATGCACGTGCACGCTCACCAGGCAGGCAAGTGTACAAACGGATCGGCTGCGATGAACTCTAGGAAATATTCATCGTGGAGGTGGCGGTCGCGGCAGCAGCAGCTGCTGAAAATAAGAGGCTATATTTTGGTATATTTACATCGCTGAGGCGCCGCCTGCTCACACTGCTGCCGCTCTTCCAGCTGAATTAACTCGCGATTAATCGCAAATTAAATGCAATCTTTTTTACCCTACTCTATATGTAACTTTTACAAGATATTTAATGTTTTTCTTATACTCTCGGGAAAATTGGAGAGGATATTTTTATTTTCAATGGAACGTTCCAAAACGAATACATACTTATACTGTCCAAAGACTCTAAAAAACAAAAAACAAAAAAAAACAAAACCTCAAACCTTGAGGTATTCTCAAGCCATGATCGAATTTGTCAATCGCGGTATTTTATTTTGAAAATTAACCGGATTCTCTCGTTTTTCTTTGAGTGACTTCCTGTCCAATTTAACGCGGATCGCTTGCGGCTCGCGCACAAAATAGACCAAGCGATCGCTGCACGGCACGGCGGCAGAGGCGCGCGATGCTTCGAGTTTGGCTTGAACGACGCCATTGGTTAACGAGGGCGCCGAGAGGAAGCGGGCTCTGTTCTGCGGCTATTCGCGGCGCTTCCGCGGCCGGTGTGAGCCCCGCCTGAACAAGAGGGCTGCGGCTCGCGCGCGTTCTTCGCGACGCTTCCGGCTCCGGTATGAAGCGGGCTTTAATAGTGCCGTTAAAAGGACTTTGAGTTCACGCGTTAATTAAACAATTTTTCTGGCTTTTTTTCTGGCCTTCAGAAAACTTTTATTATGACGAGTCGAAGGTGTCCTATCAACTGTTTTACAGTCATTTATTTGTTTTTGGCTTGAAGTACCCCCAGTGGCCACTGGGAGAGAGAAAAATCACTGCGCTACCAAAATGAAAGTCTGAAAAACATCTCTTACAGAGATGCAGATGTAAGACGAGAGCGATCCACGTCACTGAGGCCACACCTCCAAAGTGTGACTGGCAAAATCTGATCACATTGACCAGAAGTACCAATCATAGTCCTTGAAGGTCAAACAGCTTCTCTTCCACCTCTGGCACCAGTGGCTCTGGATCTTTAAATCAGCCCTCAGAAGCTTTGAGGAGGAACAGCCGCAGAAGCCGGCCTCTCCAGCGGGCAGCGCCCCCGAGTCGGGTCGAGTGTAACGCGCTCCCACCACCCCCACCCCACCCCACAGCCCTTCCCTGCGGTGCCCCCGTCTCCTCACTGCTCTCCATTATGGGATGACTTTCATTCCCAGGCTAATCCTCACTTTTAGACTAATCCCAGCAGTTCACGCTGCTCTCCGCAAAGCTTGTTTACACAGTCCATCTCTCTCTCCCTCTCTCTCTTTCTCTCTGTCACACACACAAACACACAAACACTCTCACACACACACACACACACACACACACACACACACAACAATTTTTCTTCTTTACACAGCCAAAGATCTGCCTTGTTGTGTGAGCACAACCTTTTTCTTCACTTCCTGTAAAGTGTCAACAGGCTGGGGGGGGGGGGGGGGGGGGGGGTGTAATGTAAGGAGGAGGGTGGGGGGGGAATCTGTTTCTTTTTTCGCTGACCCAGCCATCATCACCGACGCTTCACCGCTCTAATTCCGAGACGTTTCGACAAAAAAAGTTGAGCCGTCCGTCTTTGAGAAGCTCCCGTATTTGCTGAGGGGTTTTTCTTTTTTAGCTCAGCTTTCCAAACTATTAACGTCAAGCCAGGCGTGTCACTTGCTGGATATTATTATATATATATATATATATATATATATACATATATATATATATATATACATATATATATATATATTAGGGCTGCAGCTATCGAATATTCCATCGATTAATCGAGAAATCTGATAAAACAAAGCTTAATTAAAGCCGAATTATAAATACAATAGATAGACAATTAGATAGATAGACAATTTTCTGAACTGTATCTAAAGGAACCCGACTGGCCACACCCCAGCTCTGCAGTTGGACGAGGGACCTGAAACCTTTTCGGCCGTCAAAACCGACACGTCTCTCTCTCTCTCTCTCTCTCTCTCTCTCTCTCTCTCTCTCTCTCTCTCTCCTCGCCGTCTTCACTGAGTGTGAGGTGCATTTCTCTTTGATGACACACTTAAACCCCTCCCCCTCCTTTCGCCACTGACACCACCCACCTCACCCCACCCCTCAACCCTAACCCCCATTCTTCAAGTGTCTGCGGGAAGCTTTTCAGATCCTGCAGATTCAAATGAGCCATTTTCATCATCTTAGTCTCTCCACCGCCACCGACCACATGATTATGTATGATGCTAATAGTTCCTGTTCTATTATTCATGTTTTTATTGGAAACTTCAAAGTCTCGCCACTCTCAAAAGCTTCTCGGGCCTCTGACTAAAATTATTTTTTTGTTTGATCGGAAGCTGGCCTAATGGCTTGGCCACTCTCTCTCTCTCTCTTCTCTTCTCTTCTGCTTTGTTTCTTTTGTCTCGCTCTTTTTTTGCAGCAGGGGGCACTCTGTCTGTTCGAAGGCTTTGTTTCAAAAAGGAGGAAGAAAAGGTTGGTGGAGCCTCTCTGCCACACCTCCCAGGAAGGTTCAGTTTTTAACCTCACCGCCTCTTTGAACAGCCGCTGACCTTCTATTGTCTTTATTATCTTTTCAACCACCTCCTCGACTCAACTGGATGAACAAGCGAGAAAAACGCATGGAAAATATTCCATCTATTTGACGGGCGCAGGGTTCACAGCCCCGACACATACGTTCGCTGCTCGCAGGTCGCTGCGGATAATCACCGGCGGGTCGGAGAGCGTTTAGAGGAGAAGATGCTCTCTCCTGATGGATGCCATCGAGAGAAAGCAAAATACAGAGAGAGAGAGAGAGAAAGAGAGAGAGACAGAGAGAGAGAGAGACAGAGAGAGGGAACAAAAAAAGTGGCAATCGGAACCTCTGCATTCCGTAAGTCGGTTTTTGCGATGTTTCGGCTGAAACAACAAACTAATGTTCAGACACGTCCCATCTTCAACTATCAGCGTTTTTTTTTTTCTGTTTCAAAAAGCTGCTTATTTAAAAAAAAAAAGACACCTTACAGACACCAGAGTAAGGTTAAGATGCACCTGAAAATACAAAAAAAACAAACTAAACTGTGTGTGTGTGTGCTGCTGTACAACAGGTTGACTCTGGAAGCCATCGGCTATAGATTCATTCACCTTTGGACTCGTAAAATCACACACACATACACACACACACACACACACACACACACACACACACACACACACACACACACACGTATTACACACCTGCACAATGGAAGAGTTAGGCTTGGGCGATAAATCGATTATGATAATAATCGCGAAACTCCACGATTACGATGATAAATGCATGAGCTGTTATTTCGATAACCCAGCCAATCCCACAGGAGAGAAACAAGCGCGTGCTAAATGAACAGCCAATCCCAGCAGAGAAACAACGGCGTGCCTCCTCCCCTCCACCCGCCTCCTCTCGCTCGCAACAACTCAGATGGGAGACACACACAGCCGTCCGCTAAAGCTAATTATAGGAACACGTAGAAATGAGTAGCGAGGAGCAGAAGTCGAGGGAAGTGAAGAAACTTTCCAAAATGTGCCTGAGAACTGTCCCCTGACACCGAGGGTGAGGAGGAATCTGAAAACGTCCAGCAGGATGAAATAGTGGCGAAGAAAGGCAATACCAGTTCGGTGATTTGGAATTGGTTCGGCTACCTCAGGTCCGACAAAGTACAGGCTAACGCTAAGTGCAAATTATGTCGGAGAACAGTCCCAAGCAAAACGCGAAACACCACCAACCTCTTTCAACATCTCAAGAAGTACCACGATAAAGAATGGTATGAAAGCCAGTTTACGTTTTCATGCTAGCCTCCCCGCAGGTAATGCTAAAAACAACGCACTGCTGCAAGAGCCCAGGGGGAGTGTGCTGCGTGATACTCCCGCTAGCACTAGCAGTAGCCTAGCTAAGTGCTAAGCAAACAGTTGCTCGTCAAACAACAATACAGTCAGCCTTTAACGCAGCTACCCCGTACAAGGGAAAAAAAAAATCGACGCAGTACAGAAACATAACCAGAGCAGTGACGTGCAATATTGTACTGTCTGGACCTCTTTTTATTTTTGTTTTTATTTTATTTAATCAGTTCAGTACACTACCTCTAAAATGTTTGAGAGATGTTAAAAACAAGACACATAATCCTCAACATTTAAGTTATTTTATTTCAGTACATCTAAGATGTAAAAAATAATACAAATGTCTTGGTTCTGTCGGGTTGTTGTTGAATGTTTTGTATTGTCATACATTCTAACAATAAATATATAAAAATAATCCTTCTGGTTTCTTTGCGGTCCAAGGAGAATACTAATATTAAAACTATTATTGATAAAAAAAATAAAAATTAAAAAAATTAAAAAAATCATATCGTGATAATTATCGACATCGAGCAATATCAGAAAACATATCGTGATAAAAAAAATTGCCATATCGCCCAGGCCTAGGAAGAGTGGGGGAAAAAAAACTAAACAAAACAAAAAAATTAAAAGAAGATGATGAAGAAGAAAAGATCTATCAGGAGCCAAATCAGACACAAACAGTAAGGGGGGGTCGGGCTCGCAAATATAAAGTCATGCTTAGAATTACACTGCTGTGCATCTGCTTCATCCCCCGCCACACTGCCCCCCCACCCCCGCAACTTATTAGGACATGAAGGTGAGTCGGACGGTTAGCATTAACACTTAGCAGCTCCTGGATTCAAAGCACCTTTGTTTTTGATTCAATTTGCGTTAACATGAATTCATCAGAACGACTCTCTCTCTCTCTCTCTCTCTCTCTCTCTCTCTCTCTCTCTCTCTCTCCCTCTCTCTCTCTCTCTCTCTCTCTCAGCGGTTGGTTGCAAAAAGAACTTGCATCACAATTCTGGGGAGAAACAAATCTGAAACCTGCGATGACAACGTGTGGGTGTTTTTTTTTTCTTTTGGGAAACATTTTTAAAATGCAAAATACAAGAAAAAAATATGGAATATGGAATGTGGATTTTTTTCTTGAATGTAAGCCAAATCACATCAAGCGTTCAGTCAGTTGACGTGATAGAGGAGTCAACCAAGGTCATCGACGTCTCTAGAGTCAGACTGCAGACGTTTGTCAGTCGTGGCCCTCACCGATGTGTCCCCGCATCACTGTTACTGAACTTGCAGATGTTTTTTTCTTTCTCTTTTTCTTTTCTTTCCTTTGTTGTGTTCAATTCAATTCAATCTTCATATTTATGCCTTATGTGTTAAAGCGATTGACTGACTGACTGACTGACGGCAAACTCACTAAGTAACTAACTGCCTGCCTGCCTGACTGACAAGCTAACTAACTAACTAACCAGTTGTGAGTCAGTCGGAGTGCTAACGGTTGAACGGGTCGTTCGCTTGGCTTCCACAGTGAGTCACAGGGACTCATCGGGACTCCATTCTCGTGGTCGGCTGGAAGCCGTCTGTGTCACAAAAACACTGTTGTTGTGTCTGTCTGGAGGCTGCTGTGTCTTTGCGTACGTGACTAATAGCTGCTGTGCTGTGTTGTTGTTGTGTAGGAGGAGTGGGAGGGACGGCGACACACAAGACCAGACCGGTGCTGACTCAGTCCAGCCGGAACCAGAGAACTGCAGACTCAGCCTCAGGCTTGAATAATAATAATATTTAAAGGAAAACTAGTTGATTAGCATAAACACAGACGGAGGTTGCTGAGAACCTCAGAAGCCCTGGGAATTAGCCCTCTGTTCACAGTCCATCCCTGCTGCCCTGCTGCCAGAGAGGAAGACCCTCAAAACTTTTTCAAGGGGCGGAGTCAACACCTGCAGAGCGGCTATATGTTCCCTGCAGAGGACATAAAGGACATTTCACAACATTTCACCAACTTTATTGGTATTGACCTCAAATATCAAAACTACCCATACCAACGTTGGTCTTGGTATGGATGGATTACTAAATTTAACTACAGGTTTGCAAATTAAATTGAAATATTTTTTTGGCCTTATCCTGTGAAATGATTGTGAGAATAACGAATTCCAAGCTGAAATTCTTCTTAACCCAGGCCAAACTAGAAGCTTTAGTATGTACTTGGTTTCCGACCGAGAGCAAACACAAGCTGCCAACGCTGCGAACCTGAACATGCATTAAATACATTCACTGTGCAAAATACTACATTTAACTTTCTGTAAATTGTATATAAGCCTTAAGACTGAACATAGTCCATATTTATTTTTTCTGTAAATTGTTCATAGCCTCAGAAGCCCACCACCTTTTGTATTCTTGTATTATGCTTATATTGAGTATTCTTGCTTTCTTGCACTATTTTCTCATGATTTTTACTTTTTTACTATTTTGCGCAGTCGACGACTCTTGCAGTGGGATTACGTTCCCTCACTTAGCAGTGTGGGAGCGCCCTCAACGGCCCGGGAGCCTGCCAGGAGACCAGCGCGTCCCGCCATCCATCCAGGAAAAGAGGCCTGCATGTTTTCTGAACACAGTCGCGTCTTTCGTTTTACGCTCCAGCGGTTCCTTTTTGTTGGCCACCGCCCGCTCGGCTCACCGCTCCCCCCTGCTGCCAAACAGATGCCACAACTTTTAGTCCTTCAAGTGACACAAAATTCAATACAAGAGAAGCAGCGTGAGGTGGTTTCCAGAGAGGTTGGTTGGTTGGATCTTGGATTCAGGCCCAGCAGACGAAGAGACGTTCCGTTCTATAGGAGCGACGTAAACAAAGAAGACCAAAGGCGATCAGCGCTGTGTTCGTTCTTGCAAGAAACAGCCATCTTGCACCACCGTATTTCTTGGGAAGCCTGGTGTGGACAATCCAGGTCACCAGACAGCGTGTTTTGTATTTGGGGTGGATGCTTGAGTCCTCAAATAAGCCAACAAAGAAGGTAGACGAGGTATCCAGGTTTGGGTGCGCAGGCCACCGTAGCTCACTGGCAAGCTCAGGAGGGGGAGTGTAAGAGCCTTGCAAACGGAAATGCTGCTGTTTCTTCTTCAAAATCTCTCTATCTATCATAGATCTATCTATCATCTCTGTTTACTAGGCACTAGCTAACCAGGGTACTAAGAGAGAACTCTTAATCTCTGTATTGGCCCAGGTGGAGGTGGGGATGGGGAGCAACAGGTAAAAACAAGGGACAAAGTTAAAGTGACAGACTTAAAGAACCTCACGAACCATAAACATCACAGTAGAGCAACAATCATAGAGGAGAGGGACGACGTAACAAAAAAATCATCCTCATGATTCAAATTAAAGACACCTCTGTTGACGCAACACCCCCCAGTGGCCTGACAGGGAAGATATATCACATACTCAAACACACGCAGCAAAAACAATGACGGACCAGTCCAATCTCTTTGTTTGTATCCGCCAATCAATCTTTAAAAAAAACAACAAAAAATATAACACTCTGAAACTCATACAATCAGTTTTAAAGAAGAAGAAAACTTCAAGTTTATACACATTTCCCCTTGAACATCAAAACATCTGAAGGTCTGACGGCGCTCTATGAAGATCTCTGTTTTAACAAAAGCCAACAAGGGTCTTTGTTTTACCGAGTCTTTGGAGACAAAGTGAGGACCAGCTAGTGCGCAATGTCGTGAGTTAGCCGAGGTGAGTCGACAGCCAGGTTTTTATTTTTGGACTCTTTTTTTGGGCAGCGGGGGGTTGGGAGGACTTTGAAAAGGCAAGTTGGGGAATAAAAAGGTAAACCAAAGTGTCCAGACATCTCATGCCAAGTCTAATTACCTGGACCAGTGGGGAGTTGGGGATAGGGGGGAGGGGTGAGTGGGGACGAGCCTTCCTGTCTCAGTGAAGGAGAACAAAAAACCCCAATCTGTCCAGAAAGTGGCTGCCTGTGCCGGCTGGTGGTGTCTGGCTCCCCTTCACGCCGGCACCGGAGGGAGTGTAACGACAGACAGGAAGTGCTAATTGTCCAGGGTGACGCCAGTCCTAAA